>NC_055957.1:6315200-6663240 GCF_018492685.1 Alosa sapidissima | reverse complement strand
TTTGGTTATGATACATGGCAGGGTTGTTGAGATATGAGCTCACTTCCTGTTTGGCGGCTTCGCCACCAATTTTGATTGACTGTTACAAGCGAATGCTTTTGCCAATTGTTCCAGAAAGCAATATATTGATAGACTATGGTCTGAAGATGGTCTCTGCCAATTTTGGTGAGAATCCGCTGAAATTTGTGACCTGTGAAAACTTGTACGTGTTTTTGATTAAATCCAATATGGCGGCCGAATCAATTACTATGACATCACAAGTTCGCTTGGGTCGGCCTAAGGACCTCCAACAGTATTACCAGACACCACTAGTGCATTTTAATTCCAAACACAACAGCAGCTACAGGCCAAAAGGCATGTTTCTTAATTACAGCGCCCCCTAGAGGTCAAAGGTCACCAGATTTATTGAGTGTCCCCCTGATTGGGTCCTGAGTCTATGCACCCAGTTTGGCTTTGATACATGCAAGGGTTGCTGAGATATGAGCTCACTTCCTGTTTGGCGGCTTCGGCGCAAATTTCGATTGGCTGTTACAGCCGAATGCTTCTGTCAATTGTTCCAGAAAGCAATGCACTGATAAGGCATGGTCTGAAGATGATCTCTGCCAATTTTGGTGAGGATCCACTGAAATTTGTGACCTGTGAAAACTTGTACGTGTTTTTGATTAAATCCAATATGTCGGCCGAATCAATTACGATGACATCACAAGTTGGCTTGGGACGGCCTAAGGACCTCCAACAGTATTACCAGACACCAGTAGTGAGTTTTAATTCTAAGCACAACAGCAGCTACAGGCCAAAAGGCCTGTTTCTCAATTACAGCGCCCCCTAGAGGTCAAAGGTCACCAAATTTCTTGAGCGTCCCCCTGATTGGGTCCTGAGTCCATGTACTAAGTTTGGTTATGATAGATGAATGGGTTGCTGAGATATGAGCTCACTTCCTGTTTGGCGGCTTCGCCGCATATTTCGATTGGCTGTTACGGGTGAACGGTTTGAGTTCCGAAGACGAAAACGAATAACTTTTGTGAGGCTTGGTCTGAAGATCAAGTGTGTCAGATTTGGTGTCGATCGGACAAAATTTGTGACCTTTGAAGACTTTTTAGTGTTTTTGATGAAATCCAAAATGGCGGAAAATCCATCATGGCGGAAATTGACGTCATAGGGTGCGTTGAACTCGACTTGGTCCAAGGATTCCAACGATACCTCATTTTTTACAATCGGCCATACGGGTCAAAAGTTACGTGCGTGAACGCACGTCCAACTTTGGCCTATTGGTGGCGCTAGAGTGCTCTAGGTGCCATCATGAATCTTGGTGACATTAATCATGGGACTGTCCCTAATCAGTGTGCCAAATTTCACAACTTTTCACCAGACGGTTCTATGGGCTGCCATTGACTTTAATGGCGGAATAATAATAAATATAGCTGCAAGCAGCAATGAGGGGGCCAAGCAGAATAGGCCGGAGTAGCTACGGCGACAAGATAGAACTCAGCAGACACCCGTGATCAACAGGGCTGAAACAGGGCTGAGTATTGCCACGCCTCCGCCAGCCAGCCCCCCCACCTAATCACCCCAGCCCGTCCCACCCCATCCTGCCATGCCCTTGCACGCACGCATTAGAATTAACTGGATGGAACATGTTGTCATCAGTTTCACATCAAAAAATAAAAGATTGATAAAACACATCAGCAACTACACATCAAAATGCAATATTGCTAATTGCAGCACCTCCTACAGGTCAAAGGTCACCAAATTTTTTGAGCGTCCTCCTAATGGGGTCATGAATCCATATAGTAAGTTTGGTTATGATACATGGCAGGGTTGTTGAGATATGAGCTCACTTCCTGTTTGGCGGCTTCGCCACCAATTTTGATTGACTGTTACAAGCGAATGCTTTTGCCAATTGTTCCAGAAAGCAATATATTGATAGATTATGGTCTGAAGATGGTCTCTGCCAATTTTGGTGAGAATCCGCTGAAATTTGTGACCTGTGAAAACTTGTACGTGTTTTTGATTAAATCCAATATGGCGGCCGAATCAATTACGATGACATCACAAGTTCACTTGGGTCGGCCTAAGGACCTCCAACAGTGTTACCAGACACCACTAGTGCATTTTAATTCCAAACACAAAAGCAGCTACAGGCCAAAAGGCATGTTTCTTAATTACAGCGCCCCCTAGAGGTCAAAGGTCACCAGATTTATTGAGTGTCCCCCTGATTGGGTCCTGAGTCTATGCACCCAGTTTGGCTTTGATACATGCAAGGGTTGCTGAGATATGAGCTCACTTCCTGTTTGGCGGCTTCGCCGCAAATTTCGATTGGCTGTTACAGCCGAATGCTTCTGTCAATTGTTCCAGAAAGCAATGCACTGATAAGGCATGGTCTGAAGATGATCTCTGCCAATTTTGTTGAGGATCCACTGAAATTTGTGACCTGCGAAAATTCGTACGTGTTTTTGATTAAATCCAATATGGCGGCCGAATCAATTACGATGACATCACAAGTTGGCTTGGGTTGGCCTAAGGACCTCCAACAGTATTACCAGACACCACTAGTGCGTTTTAATTCTAAGCACAACTGCTGCTACAGGCCAAAAGGCATGTTTCTTAATTACAGCGCCCCCTAGAGGTCAAAGGTCACCAAATTTCTTGAGCGTCCCCCAGATTGGGTCCTGAGTCCATGGAATAAGTTTGGTTATGATAGATCAATGGGTTGCTGAGATATGAGCTCACTTCCTGTTTGGCGGCTTCGCCGCATATTTCGATTGGCTGTTACGGGCGAACGGTTTGAGTTCCGAAGACGAAAAGGAGTATCTTTTGTGAGGCTTGGGCTGAAGATCATGTGTGTCAAGTTTGGTGACGATCGGACAAAATTTGTGACCTGTGAAGTTTTAGTTTCACTTTCACTAAAATCCAATATGGCGGAAAATCCATCATGGCGGAAAATGACGTCATAGGGTGCGTTGAACTCGGCTTGGTCCAAGGATTCCAACGATACCTCATTTTTGACAATCGGGTCAACAGGTCAGAAGTTACGTGCGTGAACGCAAGTCCAACTTTGGCCTGTTGGTGGCGCTAGAGTGCTTGAGGTGCCATCATGAAACTTGGTGACATTAATCATGGGACTGTCCCTAATCAGTGTGCCAAATTTCACAACTTTTCACCAGACGGTTCTATGGGCTGCCATTGACTTTAATGGCGGAATAATAATAATAATAATAATAATAATAATAAGAACAAATAGAAAAACAATGGGTGCCTTCGCAGCTTCGCTGCTTGGCCCCCAATAAATATAGCTGCAAGCAGCAATGAGGGGGCCAAGCAGAATAGGCCGGAGTAGACACGGTGACAAGATAGAACTCAGCAGACACCCGGGATCAACAGGGCTGAAACAGGGCTGAGTATTGCCACTGACTCCGCCAGCCAGCCCCCCCCCCCCCCCCATCTAATCACCCCAGCCCGTCCTGCCCTGCCCTTGCAAGCACACATTAGAATTAACTGGATGGAACATGTTGTCATCAGTTTCACATCAAAAAATAAAAGATTGATAAAACACATCAGCAACTACGCATCAAAATGCAATTTTGCTAATTGCAGCACCCCCTACAGGTCAAAGGTCACCAACATTTTTTGTGCGTCCTCCTAATGGGGTCATGAATCTATGTAGTAAGTTTGGTTATGATACATGGCAGGGTTGCTGAGATATGAGCTCACTTCCTGTTTGGCGGCTTCGCCACCAAATTCGATTGGCTGTTACGGGCGAATGCTTTTGTCAATTGTTTCAGAGAGCAACATATTGATAGGTTATGGTCTGAAGATGGTCTGTGCCAATGTTGGTGAAGATCAGATGAAATTTGCGACCTGTGAAAACTTTTTGATGTTTTTGATTAAATCTAACATGGCGGCCGAATCAATTACAATGACAACACAAGTTGGCCTGGGTCGGCCTAAGGATCTCCAACAGTATTACCAGACACCACTAGTACATTTTAATTTCAAACAGAACAGCAGCAACAGGCCAAAAGGCATGTTTCTTAATTACAGCGCCCCCTAGAGGTCAAAGGTCACCAGATTTCTTGAGCGTCCCCCTGATTGGGTCCTGAGTCTATGCACCCAGTTTGGCTTTGATACATGCAAGGGTTGCTGAGATATGAGCTCACTTCCTGTTTGGCGGCTTCGCCGCAAATTTCGATTGGCTGTTACAGCCGAATGCTTCTGTCAATTGTTCCAGAAAGCAATGCACTGATAAGGCATGGTCTGAAGATGATCTCTGCCAATTTTGGTGAGGATCCACTGAAATTTGTGACCTGCGAAAATTTTTACGTGTTTTTGATTAAATCCAATATGGCGGCCGAATCAATTACGATGACATCACAAATTGGCTTGGGACGGCCTAAGGACCTCCAACAGTATTACCAGACACCAGTAGTGCGTTTTAATTCTAAGCACAACAGCAGCTACAGGCCAAAAGGCCTGTTTCTCAATTACAGCGCCCCCTAGAGGTCAAAGGTCACCAGATTTCTTGACCGTCCCCCTGATTGGGTCCTGAGTCCATGTACTAAGTTTGGTTATGATAGATGAATGGGTTGCTGAGATATGAGCTCACTTCCTGTTTGGCGGCTTCGCCGCAAACTTCGATTGGCTGTAACGCGCGAGCGGTTTTAGTTCTGAATACAAAAAGCAATACATTAATGGGGCATGGACTGTAGATGATATCTGTGAAGTTTGGTGTCGATTGGACCAAATTTGTGACCTGTGAAGACTTATTAGTGTTTTTGATGAAATCCAATATGGCGGAAAATCCATCATGGCGGAAATTGACGTCATAGGCTGCGTTGAACTCGGCTTGGTCCAAGGATTCCAACGATACCTCATTTTTGACAATCGGCCATACGGGTCAAAAGTTACGTGCGTGAACGCAAGTCCAACTTTGGCCTGTTGGTGGCGCTAGAGTGCTTGAGGTGCCATCATGAAACTTGGTGACATTAATCATGGGACTGTCCCTAATCAGTGTGCCAAATTTCACAACTTTTCACCAGACGGTTCTATGGGCTGCCATTGACTTTAATGGCGGAATAATAATAATAATAATAATAATAATAATAATAATAATAATAATAAGAACAAATAGAAACACAATGGGTGCCTTCGCAGCTTCGCTGCTTGGCCCCCAATAATAAATATAGCTGCAAGCAGCAATGAGGGGGCCAAGCAGTGAAATCAGCAGGCCAGATTTGCCATGTAAGTCAATGCCATTGCATCAGACATATAGCCTTAAGCAGTCACAGCAAGTTCCATGCCATACAACCCAAGATTGGCTGAGTTACAAGGTCAAGTTTCACATCAAAACATAACTGATTTTGTGGGGCTGAACCAGGGCTGAGTGTCGCCGCCCCCTCCCCCAGCCAGCCCACCGCCGCAACCGCCCCTGCCCATCCCACCCCGTCCCACCCTTGCACGCACACATTAGAATGAACTAGATGGAACTCACTGTCATCAGTTTCACATCAAAAATAAAAAATTGACTGAGATATGATCACACTTGCTGTGATTTAAACACAGAGGTCAAAAATTGACGTCATAGGGTGTGTTAAACTCGGCTTGGCCCAAGGATTCCAATGATACCTCATTTTGCCATTCGGGTCAACAGGTCAAAAGTTACGTCCGTGAACACAAGTCCAACTTTGGCCTGTTGGTGGCGCTAGAGCGCTTGAGGTGCCGGCATGAAACTTGGTGAAATGAATTATTGGACTGTCCCCAATTAGTGTGCAAAATTGTATAACTTTTTACCAGACGGTTCTATGGGCTGCCATTGACTTCCATTGCAAAATAATGCGCATCAGCAACTACTGACCAAAATGCATTTTTGTCAATTACGGAGCCCCCTAGAGGTCAAATGTCACCAAATTTCTTGAGCGTCCTCCCGATGTGGTCTGAGGTACATGTACTAAGTTTGGTTTTGATACATGAAAGCGTTGCTGAGATATGAAATCACTTCCTGTTTGGCGTCTTCGCCGCAAATTTTGATTGGCTGGTACAGGCCAATGCCTCTGTCAATTGTTCCAGAAAGCAATGCACTCATCAGGCATGGTCTGTAGATGGTCTCTGCCAATTTTGGTGAGGATCCGCTGAAATTTGTGACCTGCAAAAACGTGTACGTGTTTTTGATTAAATCCAATATGGCGGCCGAATCAATTACGATGACATCACAAGTTGGCTTGGGTCGGCCTAAGGACCTTCAACAGTAGTACCAGACACCACTATTGGGTTTTAATTCTAAGCACAACTGCTGCTACAGGCCAAAAGGCATGTTTCTTAATTACAGCGCCCCCTAGAGGTCAAAGGTCACCAGATTTCTTGAGTGTCCCCCTGATCGGGTCCTGAGTCCATGGACTAAGTTTGGTTATGATAGATGAATGGGTTGCTGAGATATGAGCTCACTTCCTGTTTGGCGGCTTCGCCGCAAATTTCGATTGGCTGTTACGCGCGAACGGTTTTAGTTCCGAAGACGAAAAGGAATAACTTTTGTGCGGCTTGGTCTGAAGAGCATGTGTGTCAAGTTTGGTGACGATCGGACAAAATTTGTGACCTGTGAAGTTTTAGTTTCACTTTCACTAAAATCCAATATGGCGGAAAATCCATCATGGCGGAAAATGACGTCATAGGGTGTGTTGAACTCGGCTTGGCCCAAGGATTCCAATGATACCTCATTTTGCCATTCGGGTCAACAGGTCAAAAGTTACGTCCGTAAACACAAGTCCAACTTTGGCCTGTTGGTGGCGCTAGAGCGCTTGAGGTGCCGGCATGAAACTTGGTGAAATGAATTATTGGACTGTCCCCAATTAGTGTGCAAAATTGTATAACTTTTTACCAGACGGTTCTATGGGCTGCCATTGACTTCCATTGCAAAATAATGCGCATCAGCAACTACTGACCAAAATGCATTTTTGTCAATTACGGAGCCCCCTAGAGGTCAAATGTCACCAAATTTCTTGAGCGTCCTCCCGATGTGGTCTGAGGTACATGTACTAAGTTTGGTTTTGATACATGAAAGCGTTGCTGAGATATGAAATCACTTCCTGTTTGGCGTCTTCGCCGCAAATTTTGATTGGCTGGTACAGGCCAATGCCTCTGTCAATTGTTCCAGAAAGCAATGCACTCATCAGGCATGGTCTGTAGATGGTCTCTGCCAATTTTGGTGAGGATCCGCTGAAATTTGTGACCTGCAAAAACGTGTACGTGTTTTTGATTAAATCCAATATGGCGGCCGAATCAATTACGATGACATCACAAGTTGGCTTGGGTCGGCCTAAGGACCTTCAACAGTAGTACCAGACACCACTAATGGGTTTTAATTCTAAGCACAACTGCTGCTACAGGCCAAAAGGCATGTTTCTTAATTACAGCGCCCCCTAGAGGTCAAAGGTCACCAAATTTATTGAGTGTCCCCCTGATTGGGTCCTGAGTCCATGGACTTAGTTTGGTTATGATAGATCAATGGGTTGCTGAGATATGAGCTCACTTCCTGTTTGGCGGCTTCGCCGCAAATTTCGATTGGCTGTTACGCGCGAACGGTTTTAGTTCCGAAGACGAAAAAGAATAACTTTTGTGCGGCTTGGTCTGAAGAGCATGTGTGTCAAGTTTGGTGACGATCGGACAAAATTTGTGACCTGTGAAGTTTTAGTTTCACTTTCACTAAAATCCAATATGGCGGAAAATCCATCATGGCGGAAAATGACGTCATAGGGTGCGTTGAACTCGGCTTGGTCCAAGGATTCCAACGATACCTCATTTTTGACAATCGGGTCAACAGGTCAGAAGTTACGTGCGTGAACGCAAGTCCAACTTTGGCCTGTTGGTGGCGCTAGAGCGCTCAAGGTGCCGGTATGAAACTTGGTGAAATTAATTATGGGACTATCCCTAATCAGTGTGCCAAATTTCACAACTTTTCACCAGACGGTTCTATGGGCTGCCATTGACTTCAATGGCGGAATAATAATAATAATAAATATAGCTGCAAGCAGCAATGAGGGGGCCAAGCAGTATAGGCCGGAGTAGCCACGGCGACAAGATAGAACTCAGCAGACACTCGCGATCAACACTTTCAACAAGTGTCACATCAAACATAACTGATTTTGTAGGGCTGAAACAGGGCTGAGTACTGCCACCGCCTCCGCCAGCCAGCCCCTCCACCTAATCACCCCTGCCCATCCCACCCCGTCCCGCCCCGCCCTACCACGCACGCATTAGAATGACTGGATGGAATATGTTGTCATCTGTTTCACATCCAAAAATAAAAGATCGATAAAACACATCGCAACTACAGATCAAAATGCAACATTGCTAATTGCAGCACCCCCTACAGGTCAAAGGTCACCAAATTTCTTGAGCGTCCTCCTAATGGGGTCATGAATATATGTAGTAAGTTTGGTGATGATACATGGCAGGGTTGCTGAGATATGAGCTCACTTCCTGTTTGGCGGCTTCGCCGCAAGTTTCGATTGGCTGTTACAGTCGAATGCTACTGTCAATCGTTCCAAAAAGCGATGCACTGATAAGGCATGGTCTGAAGATGTTCTGTGCCAATTTTGGTGAGGATCCACTGAAATTTGTGACCTGCGAAAATTCGTACGTGTTTTTGATTAAATCCAATATGGCGGCCGAATCAATTACGATGACATCACAAGTTGGCCTGGGTCGGCCTAAGGACCTCCAACAGTATTACCAGACACCACTAGTGCGTTTTAATTCTAAGCACAACAGCAGCTACAGGCCAAAAGGCATGTTTCTTAATTACAGCGCCCCCTAGAGGTCAAAGGTCACCAGATTTCTTGAGCGTCCCCCTGATTGAGTCCTGAGTCCATGCACCAAGTTTGGCTTTGATACATGCAAGGGTTACTGAGATATGAGCTCACTTCCTGTTTGGCGGCTTCGCCACATATTTCGATTGGCTGTTACGGGCGAACGGTTTGAGTTCCGAAGACGAAAATGAATAACTTTTGTGAGGCTTGGTCTGAAGATCAAGTGTGTCAGATTTGGTGTCGATCGGACAACATTTTTGACCTTTGAAGACTTTTTAGTGTTTTTGATGAAATCCAAAATGGCGGAAAATCCATCATGGCGGAAATTGACGTCATAGGATGCGTTGAACTCGGCTTGGTCCAAGGATTCTAACAATACCTAATTTTTGACAATCGGATCAACGGGTCAAAAGTTACGTGCGTGAACGCAAGTCCAACTTTGGCCTGTTGGTGGCGCTAGAGCGCTCAAGGTGCCGGTATGAAACTTGGTGAAATGAATTATTGGACTGTCCCCAATTAGTGTGCAAAATTGTATAACTTTTTACCAGACGGTTCTATGGGCTGCCATTGACTTCGATTGCAAAATAATGCGCATCAGCAACTACTGGCCAAAATGCATTTTTGTCAATTACGGTGCCCCCTAGAGGTCAAATGTCACCAAATTTCTTGAGCGTCCTCCCGATGGGGTCTGAGGTACATGTACTAAATTTGGTTTTGATACATGAAAGCGTTGCTGAGATATGAAATCACTTCCTGTTTGGTGGCTTCGCCGCAAATTTCGATTGGCTGGTACAGGTCAATGCTTCTGTCAATTGTTCCAGAAAGCAATACACTCATCAGGCATGGTCTGTTGATGGTCTCTGCCAATTTTGGTGAGGATCCGCTGAAATTTGTGACCTGCAAAAACGTGTACGTGTTTTTGATTAAATCCAATATGGCGGCCGAATCAATTACGATGACATCACAAGTCAGCTTGGGTCGGCCTAAGGACCTCCAACAGTATTACCAGACACCACTAGTGCATTTTAATTCTAAGCAAAACAGCAGCTACAGGCCAAAAGGCATGTTTCTTAATTACAGCGCCCCCTAGAGGTCAAAGGTCACCAGATTTTTTGAGCCTCCCCCTGATTGGGTCCTGAGTCCATGTACTAAGTTTGGTTATGATAGATGAATGGGTTGCTGAGATATGAGCTCACTTCCTGTTTGGCGGCTTCGCCGCATATTTCGATTGGCTGTTACGGTCAAACGGTTAGAGTTCCGAAGACGAAAAGTGATAACTTTTGTGCGGCTTGGTCTGAAGAGCATGTGTGTCAAGTTTGGTGACGATCGGACAAAATTTGTGACCTGTGAAGTTTTAGTTTCACTTTCACTAAAATCCAATATGGTGGAAAATCCATCATGGCGGAAAATGACGTCATAGGGTGCGTTGAACTCGGCTTGGTCCAAGGATTCCAACGATACCTCATTTTTCAAAATCGGGTCAACAGGTCAAAAGTTACGTGCGTGAACGCACGTCAAACTTTGGCCTGTTGGTGGCGCTAGAGCCCTCGAGGTGCCGACATGAAACTTGGTGAAATTAATCAATGTACTATCCCCAATCAGTGTGCCAAATTTCACAACTTTTTACCAGACGGTTCTATGGGCTGCCATAGACTTCAATGGCAGAGGAAAGATGTTAAATAATAATAATAAGAAATCATAGAAACACAATGGGTGCCTTCGCAGCTTCGCTGCTTGGCCCCCAATAATAAGAACAAATAGAAACACAATGGTTGCCTCGCAGCTTCGCTGCTTGGCCCCCAAATATAGCTGCAAGCAGCAATGAGGGGGCCAAGCAGTATAGGCCGGATTAGCCACGGCGACAAGATAGAACTCAGCAGACAGTCGCGATCAACACTTTCAACAAGTGTCACATCAAACATAACTGATTTTGTAGGGCTGAAACAGGGCTGAGTATTGCCACCGCCTCCGCCAGCCAGCACCCCCACCTAATCACCCCTGCCCGTCCCACCCCGTCCCGCCCCGCCCTACCACGCACAAATTAGAATGAACTGGATGGAATATGTTGTCATCTGTTTCACATCCAAAAATAAAAGATCGATAAAACACATCGCAACTACAGATCAAAATGCAAAATTGCTAATTGCAGCACCCCCTACAGGTCAAAGGTCAACACATTTTTTGAGCGTCCTCCTAATGGGGTCATGAATATATGTAGTAAGTTTGGTTATGATACATGGCAGGGTTGCTGAGATATGAGCTCACTTCCTGTTTGGCGGCTTCGCCACCAATTTCGATTGGCGGTTACGGGCGAACGCTTCTGTCAATTGTTCCAGAAAAAAATACAGTGATAAGGAATGGTCTGAAGATGGTCTCTGCCAATTTTAGTGAGGATCCGCTGAAATTTGTGACCTGCGAAAACTTGTACGTGTTTTTGATTAAATCCAATATGGCGGCCGAATCAATTAAGATGACATCACAAGTTGGCTTGGGTCAGCCTTAGGAACTCCAACAGTATTACCAGACACCACTAGTGCATTTTAATTCTATGCACAAAAGCAGCTACAGGCCAAAAGGCATGTTTCTTAATTGCAGCGCCCCCTAGAGGTCAAAGGTCACCAGATTTCATGAGCGTCCCCCTGATTGGGTTCTGAGTCCATGTACTAAGTTTGGTTATGATAGATGAATGGGTTGCTGAGATATGAGCTCACTTCCTGTTTGGCGGCTTCGCCGCATATTTCGATTGGCTGTTACGGGCGAACGGTTTGAGTTCCGTAGACGAAAAGGAATAATTTTTGTGAGGCTTGGTCTGAAGATCAAGTGTGTCAGGTTTGGTGTCGATCGGACAAAATTTGTGACCTTTGAAGACTTTTTAGTGTTTTTGATGAAATCCAAAATGGCGGAAAATCCATCATGGCGGAAATTGACGTCATAGGGTGCGTTGAACTCGGCTTGGTCCAAGGATTCTAACGATACCTAATTTTTGACAATCGGATCAACGGGTCAAAAGTTACGTGCGTGAACGCACATCCAACTTTGGCCTGTTGGTGGCGCAAGAGCGCTCAAGGTGCCGGTATGAAACTTGGTGAAATTAATCATGAGACTGTCCCCAATCAGTGTGCCAAATTTCAGAACTTTTCACCAGACGGTTCTATGGGCTGCCATTGACTTCAATGACGGAAGCGTAATAATAATAATAATAAATATAGCTGCAAGCAGCAATGAGGGGGCCAAGCAGTGAGTTCAGCAGGCCAGATTAACCATGTAAGTCAATGCCGTTGCATCAGACAAATAGCCTTAAGCAGTCACAGCAAGTTCCATGCCATACAACCCAAGATTGGCTGAGTTACAAGGTCAAGTTTCACATCAAAACATAACTGATTTTGTGGGGCTGAACCAGGGCTGAGTGTCGCCGCCCCCTCCCCCAGCCAGCCCACCGCCGCAACCGCCCCTGCCCATCCCACCCCGTCCCACCCTTGCACGCACACATTAGAATGAACTAGATGGAACTTGCTGTCATCAGTTTCACATCAAAAATAAAAGATTGACTGAGATATGATCACACTTGCTGTGATTTAAACACAGAGGTCAAAAATTGACGTCATAGGGTGTGTTGAACTCGGCTTGGCCCAAGGATTCCAATGATACCTCATTTTGCCATTCGGGTCAACAGGTCAAAAGTTACGTCCGTGAACACAAGTCCAACTTTGGCCTGTTGGTGGCGCTAGAGCGCTTCAGGTGCCGGCATGAAACTTGGTGAAATGAATTATTGGACTGTCCCCAATTAGTGTGCCAAATTGTATAACTTTTTACCAGACGGTTCTATGGGCTGCCATTGACTTCCATTGCAAAATAATGCGCATCAGCAACTACTGGCCAAAATGCATTTTTGTCAATTACGGAGCCCCCTAGAGGTCAAATGTCACCAAATTTCTTGAGCGTCCTCCTGATGTGGTCTGAGGTACATGTACTAAGTTTGGTTTTGATACATGAAAGCGCTGCTGAGATATGAAATCACTTCCTGTTTGGCGGCTTCGCCGCAAATTTTGATTGGCTGGTACAGGCCAAAGCTTCTGTCAATTGTTCCAGAAAGCAATGCACTCATCAGGCATGGTCTGGAGATGGTCTCTGCCAATTTTGGTGAGGAACAGATGAAATTTGTGACCTGCCAAAACTTTTTTGTGTTTTTGATTTAATCCAATATGGCGGCCGAATCAATTACGATGACATCACAAGTTGGCTTGGGTCGGCCTAAGGACCTTCAACAGTAGTACCAGACACCACTAATGGGTTTTAATTCTAAGCACAACTGCTGCTACAGGCCAAAAGGCATGTTTCTTAATTACAGCGCCCCCTAGAGGTCAAAGGTCACCAAATTTCTTGAGTGTCCCCCTGATTGGGTCCTGAGTCCATGGACTTAGTTTGGTTATGATAGATCAATGGGTTGCTGAGATATGAGCTCACTTCCTGTTTGGCGGCTTCGCCGCAAATTTCGATTGGCTGTTACGCGCGAACGGTTTTAGTTCCGAAGACGAAAAAGAATAACTTTTGTGCGGCTTGGTCTGAAGAGCATGTATGTCAAGTTTGGTGACGATCGGACAAAATTTGTGACCTGTGAAGTTTTAGTTTCACTTTCACTAAAATCCAATATGGCGGAAAATCCATCATGGCGGAAAATGACGTCATAGGGTGCGTTGAACTCGGCTTGGTCCAAGGATTCCAACGATACCTCATTTTTGACAATCGGGTCAACAGGTCAGAAGTTACGTGCGTGAACGCAAGTCCAACTTTGGCCTGTTGGTGGCGCTAGAGCGCTCAAGGTGCCGGTATGAAACTTGGTGAAATTAATTATGGGACTATCCCTAATCAGTGTGCCAAATTTCACAACTTTTCACCAGACGGTTCTATGGGCTGCCATTGACTTCAATGGCGGAATAATAATAATAAATATAGCTGCAAGCAGCAATGAGGGGGCCAAGCAGTATGGGCCGGAGTAGCCACGGCGACAAGATAGAACTCGGCAGACACCCGCGAGCAACACTTGCAACAAGTGTCACATCAAAACAGCTGATTTTGTAGGGCTGAAACAGGGCTGAGTTATTGCCACCGCCTCCGCCAGCCAGCCCCCCCCCCCACTTAATCACCCCAGCCCGTCCCACCCCGTCCTGCCCTGCCCTGCCCTTGCACGCACGCATTAGAATTAACTGGATGTAACATGTTGTCATGAGTTTCACATCAAAAAATAAAAGATTGATAAAACACATCAGCAACTACAGATCAAAATGCAATATTGCTAATTGCAGCACCCCCTACAGGTCAAAGGTCACCAAAGTTTTTGAGCGTCCTCCTAATGGGGTCATGAATCCATGTAGTAAGTTTGGTTATGATACATGGCAGGGTTGCTGAGATGAGCTCACTTCCTGTTTGGCGGCTTCGCCACCAATTTCTATTGGCTGTTACGGGTGTTGATGTGTTATGTTGTGGTGTTTTGATTATTTTTCCGTTTGCCTTGACTTTGTTAAAAAATTCTTGCTTGCATTTGGTTGTTTAAAATAAAGTTTACGATTTCTTTCGATCTTTTCTCAATCATGTCTTGTTTTGGGGTTGATGGAATTGGGGAGGGGATAGTTTGGGTGATGGCTTCTAGGCAGAAATTGAATAGCTTTTTATATCCTTAGGCTTTATTGCTGTGGTTGTAGTCTGGTTGTGCTTTTAGTCTAATATTGTCTTGAAGTAGGCTAGACCTGGCCCGCTTTTGTGGTGATTGCGATCTCGATAACTATAGCCTCAATAGAACTGATAAACTTAGGTCACCCTTGCCTTATTGAAGTAAGTTTCATGAAGCATAGGCTAATATCAACCCTGACTGCGTGTTTGAACGTGACCAGTGACACAGAAGTGATAGCCTTCGGGGTTGTAAACTGACTTGTTTTAACAGCCTGCCTTTTAATGGGCAAAAGAGAAAAATACAGGGTGAAAAAGCACTTGGAAAATGTGTTTCTTTTTTTTTGTTTGCGTAGGCTAAAGAATAGAAGTCTAATGTAAAATCTGGTGCTTTCATTTAGCTGGTAACTGAAATGTTCATTTTTAGTAATTTCATTACTAAATCAAATCGGCTATTGTCAGACGCTCCGATATTCAATTGCTCTTTGGGGTTTTAATGAAACGGCTACAAACTGATTTCATTACCAAAAAAAAAAGAACCAAAAAAAGGAGTAAAAAAAAACATTGAATGTTACAATTTCATTTCATCCACTGTGTGGATGGTACATTTGGTTATCTTTTGAATATTTTGATATCAGGGGATGGCAAATTAAGTTGAAAAAGTTTAGGGACTTTTATTATGACGATTAACATCGAATAGTTCGCCCGTGATCACGAACCTTCTTCCTTTTCGGTGATTGCTGGCTGAAGGTAAGACGTGTGTGTAATGTCTCGTGAAAATTAATTGATATGTCGGTATATTTGGTTTTGAGGTATTTATAACAGAATAAACTCACGAAAATATTAAAATATGTTTAGCTGATGTGCCTCTAGATAGCCACCTTTGTTACATTTGTTAACGTGTTCGTGTCACACTATGAACGATAAACTCTACAGGGCAGGCAGGAAAGGTAGCGGTTGTGTAAATGTGAATTTGTAACGTTAATAAATCAAAAATGTTAATCAGATTGAAGCAGGCAGTGTCTTGAGAACTGGCTGTTATCTCATGAACAACGTTGTATAGTCGAATACAGTCAAAGGTTATTATTACTGGGACGATGCTTCAGCCATGCTGTAGGCTAGCGCTGTTGGATAGCAATTAACCTTGTATTGTAATTGAACTCACATCTGCTTCTTGAATAGCAGTGTGTTAGAAAACGTGGTACATTACTGTGAAGTTGGTTGTTTTTGAGTCATCTCCGTTAGGAATGCAAGTTCACGTTGTTTACTTGCTATTGAAAATCAGAGGCAGACTCCTAGCAGTGTTTGCAGCTAACAGGAGAACATAACGTTAGCGAGCTAAGATGAGTTGATGTTGGATGTTGGCTCAGCAAGACCGCTTGCGAAGGCAGGCAAGCATGTGTAATTCTTAAGAAATACAGTTATTTAATTAATCTTAAACAGGTGATGTAACCTAGGTTAAATTGGTGTGGTTTGGCAGCAAGCATTCAAACGCGAGGGGGGAATGTTTCTGGCGGCTAAATATATTGCTACGAGGGTAAGTTATGGCTAAAAGACTCTTGAACTGGCGTAGCTGCTATTGCAAAAGGTCACACAAGGCGACAAGCAATTTCGTTGCACGCGACCTGGTCTAAATTATTGTTTTCTGGAGGCTATATTCAGTTGTCGAACGGCCTATTGTATTTTTGATGGTTTAATTAAATGTATGACGTTTTTTTCTCTGACCACCAATGCCATGACTATTATGAGGTGTCTCGTTTGGGTTTAGATATGGGACTAGATGTATACTTTGGTGTTAATACTCTTGAATGCAATGTCATACAGTCCTGTATGATAAGAAGTTTGTGTGTTTACAATGAAAATATGCATGTTTTATAATAAAACATATCTAGGAGTTATGAGGCTGTCAGTAAATGTTGAAGGCATAGTATACAGATTTCATCCTGGCTCAATACAGAATGTGGCAGGTCCTGCATGTCTTTTAGGTAGCTAATTTGCTAGTTTTATACCAATTTAACAATTCTGCTAGTTTTCATGTTAACTGAATGTTTCAAGCCTGTTTATGTATACATTGGAAGAATTCATTGGTAGATTTTAAGAATGGTTACAAGCCAAACCACACGTTTGTAAGTTTAAAGTACATTATCTGTCATTGTAAATGCTAAGTTTGTATCTTTCATAACCTATATATATATTAAATATTTTCCAGATTTTGGATTGCTTTTTGACATACTAAAGGTAAGTGTTAAAAGTTTCAGGGCTTTTATGTTGTATACTATCACATAAACAGTACAACTTCTAGGGAAATTTAGAAACTTTTATGCTGCATTGACAGATACATTAGTTTTATTTATGTCTCATATGCCTTGTACTTTAGGTCAAGAATGTGCATGCCTAACTCTGTAGCTGTAAATGTTTGCAACAGGTTCCATTTCATGGTACTTGTGTGTATGTGCCTAGTGGTATGTAACAATCCTCCAGATGTCAATTCGTTTTGCAGATTAATAATAGCTATAAAGTGACATATCACCCCTTTTGATGAATGCAGTGTGGGCTACCCTTGCACATGAAGTCAAAGAAGCAAAATTGTAGGTTGTGGAGAGATGCTGTAGCACAAATTGATAGTATTTCTGATCAATTTGGCGCTGTTCTGTTTAAGGATGTAAGCTAAATGGTGTTACTGAGCCACCACTATTCAATGTTCATGTTCAGGAACAGCACTGAGGTGGGATAGGTTGACACCTGAATGTTTATTTTTATTTTGTTTGTTTGTTTTTAGGTTAGCGTTTTGATTGATAAATATTAGATATATTTACATCATATCCTTATGATGTAAATATGTACATTGTTATTGCCTGTTCGACCAGGCTTGTGCAACAGGATGTAGAATTACAATTTGAATTAAAGGAAGTAGAATTAAAATTCATATGCATAATTTAAGGGTAGTGTTTAACAATGAAGTTTCACAATATATGTCAGATATGATCGCAACAAACACACAACTTATAATTGACAACAGTAACCAATTACATTTCCAAACTAACCTTCCCAAAACTGAATGTATGTGAGATTCAACACATTTGTCCTGTTGTGTGTTGCCATGAATTGAATTCCACTTCCTGTCATTCCAATTCAAATTCAACATTCTGTGGGGTGGGGCCAATTCAATTCAAATTCCAATTCATTAATTGAATGTAGGCCAATTCTAAAATTCGGAATTGTGCACAAGCCTGCGTTCAACAGAACTGATAAAAATATTTCAGTGTAACTGTATGAGATTTCTGATGTGTTTTCTGTGTGTTTTTCAGATGGCGCCTCCTAGCAAGCGGTCCAGGGCGGCCAAGAAGAGACAGGCTGACTTGAGGTCCACTGAGGTCAGGCTGTTGAGCTTAACTATCTGTCCTGATGTATTATGATTGTGTGTTTAATAAGAAACATGTAATGTTGGACACATTTGATATGTTTCTCCCAATTCTTATTTACAGTAGTTTTTATGTTTGCTTGAAATATGCCCTTACATTTTGAATGTATTTGATTTTAATGAAGGATGTGCTGCATGTCTAATTTAAAGGAGAAATCCAGCGAGTTCTTACATAGATCTACGTTTCTCAAGTATTGTCGGTACAAAAAATGAAAACGTTTGTTTTTACCGGTAGCTGCTGGTTGTAGCAACTCGAACTAGGAAAAACTGATTGTTTTGACTTTGTTTCATACCAACAGTACTCAGTGACCCATGAGAAACGGAGACCTATGTGAAAACTCGCCATATTTCCTTTTAAGAAGTTGCTGAATATTTATGATCTAAATATATATACATTACTGTTCTGAAAGTATGAGTATATTAGTTGCTTTAATGATGAAATTATTAAAGAAGTATGATATGTTAGACTTGGTAACCTTATGATGGGTTTTCTGTGTTACAGGTGCCGTGCAAGAGGTCCCCGGTGGCGCAGGTTGACTTGGTCTCCTGTGACGAGGTTGGGCGTCCTCGTAAAAAAGCCCACACACAGTCTTCGGACGCTATACAGTCTTCGGACTGCCAGTTACAATGCCAGTTACAATGCCAGTTACAATGCCAGTTACAGTCTTCGGACGCAATACAAGCAAACTCTACCAACTCTCAAACAAACTCTACCAACTCTCTGAATATGTGCCATGACAATAATGCTACTGATTGTTGTTCTTTGAATGAATCTGTTGACTTCCCAGAGAGATCTGTGCTGATGGGGTCTTTTCATCAAGGCGATTCACGGTTTGGAAATGTGCGCAACAAGCAGTGTGGTGCCATCAGTTTGACTGCTGTTTTGAAGTCCAAGATGAAGAACGTGTGGAGCTGGGAAACTGGAGATCTTGATGATGTTTTGATTAAGGGAACTGTTCTTTACAGGTCAATGAGTGCACAGGGTAAAATAAGAGACCAAGGAAGGGGTTACATTGCTGTGTCTGAATTGCCTAGACAATATGAAGTGTGGAATTGTGATTTCTCAATAAACTTTGCTGATTCTTACACTGGATTTATTCAGGTTGATGACTATGACGATGCTTTACGTGATGTTGCCATGCCTTTTGATGTAGCACTGCAGCGTGCGCTGTTTAGTAATGATGCTTGTTTGTTGACCATTTGTGCTAACACATGTGCTGTAGTGAATGCAGGAACAAGGTTTGCGTTTGTTGATTCACACGCTAACAGAAACGTCAACCAGAAAGGTGAGAGGACAAGTTGTGTTGCATACTTCAGCTCTATACACTCCCTGGTCACATTTGTTTACGACTTTGCACGAGCTTTTGGCATAAGCACACCAAGGTTTGAGGTAACTGGAGTCACAGTAATAACTAATGCCAACGCCCAGATGGACGATTCAACGAGCTCTGCAAGTTGCTGTCCACTCTACAGCGATGTGGTGAAGCGTAAGCCTAAAGTGTGTGAACGAGTTGTAAGTGGGTCGTCTACAGTTGCAGCTAATTTCACAAGTAGCACAGAATGTTCACAGACCATACCAGACACAAATGCTTGTTCTAATGTAAACAGTAGACCACTGTACAGTGACGTTTTGAGACAAGTTCCCAGTAAGGGTGTTAAGCGAAACAACATTGCAACAGACGATGTCATTCTTATTGATGCAGGTGCGCACGAACAGTCTTTTCAACCTTTACAGTGTGATGTGCAAGCAAATTATGTCATAAGTGATATAAGATTTCACAAACAGGCTTTTAAACCTTTAACTCGTCAAGACCAAGATGCACTGTGCACGCGTTTAGAGCTTCAACATGAAAATGTTGATTTGAGCTTAATGGCAACCATTGATCTCGATGACATGGGATCTCCCTGTAAGATAAAAAGCATAAAACCTGATGGGAATTGCTTTTACCGTAGCCTAGCCTTTAGCATTTGTCACAATGAAGACAAGCATTTGAAAATAAGACGGGCTGTCGTGAAACACCTTCAGAGAAACAGCGCCAAATTTGAAACATATCTGAGGGAAGAATACACATCTGTGCAGGATTATGTGAGTAAATCAAGAATCTACTACTGTGGTTCATGGGCAAAAGAGATTGATATTTTTGCTGCTGCTGACTTATTGCAAACAACTATATTTACTTTCAATGATGGAAGATGGAATATGCACAGACCTACAGACTCACAGACATGTAGAGAGAATTGCATTTATTTAAATCACACTGGCAGTCATTATGAGGTTGTAATATGTGTTCAACACAAAGATGCAAGAAGTTGCGCAGGAATATGCCAGCCTGTAAAGATTGATGACAAGTTGAGGTCAACACGAAAAAGAAAGCTGAACGATGAATCAGAAAATGTGAAAGCAAAGAAAGATCGCCAGCGATATCACAATGACAGCGATTACAGAGAGAGAAAGCGTGCACGTGTTCGGAATAAGTATACATCTGATCCTGAATATCAAGAATTGCTACGTGACTACTCTAAAATGACATATAGGAAAAGTGCTTCCTTCCAAGCAATGGTACGCGAGTATTCTAGTGTCAAATATAAGACAAACAAGAGCTTTCAGACTTATGTGCGTGATTACTCCAAAGCCAAATATAAGACAAACGGGCCATTCCAGAATCTTGTCCGTGACTACAGTCATACAAAATACAAGAAAAACATTGGATTCCAGAACAAAATTAAAGAGCATAATAAGTGGAAGTATCAAGAAAATGAAAACATCCGTGTAAACAAAATCAAAAAAGGTTGTGAAAATTATTCAACATGGCAGAAGAAACAGGGAGACATTGATTTGGCTATTGATCATTTTCGTCAGGAGGTCAGCCGTGGTCCTGAATATGTATGCTCAGTCTGTCATCGTTTACTCTTCAGGAAGCAGGTGGTTGAGTGTAAAAGACATTACTATGAAAGCAAAGGAGCAGAAGTGGCTGCATTGGCTAATAGATGCATAACATTGCAATATTTACATGTGTGTGATGATGAATGTGAACAGAAATGTCATTTGTCTGATAGTCCATTAAGCAAATTATGGATTTGCCATACATGTCATCGTAAAATACTTGGAGGAAAACTTCCCGAAGAGAGTGTCACAAACAACATGCATTTGGATGATATTCCACCGGAACTTAAATGTCTGAACTCTTTGGAACAACATCTCATTGCACGTCACATTCCCTTCATGAAGCTGTTGTGTTTGCCTCGAGGCCGCCAGAGAGCTTGCCATGGTCCTTGCGTCTCTGTTCCTGTTAATAACACAAATGTGACAAATATACTCCCAAGAAATGAATGTGATGACAAGATGATAAGAGTGAAACTGAAACGCAAGTTGACATATAAAGGTCATTACGAGTACATGTATGTCCACACTGATCGTGTCAGAAATGCACTGAGGTATTTGATGGCAAACAATAAATGGTATGGTGATGTGACTATGAATGACGAATGGGTAAACTCTCTGAATGGCACTGACCAGCATGAGGAAAGCACCAAACAGGAAACACCTGCTAACAGTGATGATGACAATGTTCCTGAAGAGCAAGCAGAGGAAGATGTGACTTATATCAAAGACCAGAATGGGCTTTTGTCAGATACATCATTACAACCTGTCGATCTGGGTTCAGAGATCATTGATCAGAATTTTCAGGACATACTTAATGTGGCACCAGGTGAAGGTAACAGTCCAGTGAGGCTGCTGTCCGATAAAACCAACGAGGCAAAATGTTTCCCTGTTTTGTTTCCATCTGGTGGACCTACATTCCATGATGAAAGAGAGTCCAAAATAACTCTGTCTCGGTACCTGAATACACGCATTCTGAATGCAGATGGGCGTTTTGCACAGAACACAGACTTCATTTTTTACGCACAATACATATCAGAGGTGCATCAAGTTGTATCTGGTGTATCAGTGGCGTTACGCAAAGGTGGCGGCAACTCCCCTCTGAAAGACGCATCACCAGACATGTTGTTGAACTCAGACTCCTTGGGTAAAATATTGCGCAATGACGAAGGATACAAGTTCTTACGAGGAATTCGTGGCACACCTCCATACTGGATGTCAGTTCAGAAAGATTTATTTGCCATGATAAGACAACTCTCCATACCCACATTCTTTGCATCTTTTAGCTCTGCAGATTTGAGATGGCCTGAAATGCTGAACTCTATTCTAAGAATAGAAGGTAAACAAACGTCTGTTGACGATCTTGACTGGTCTGACAAATGTGGACTCATACGCCAAAACCCTGTGACAGCGGCAAGAATGTTTGATCACCGATGGCATTGCTTTCTCCGTGATGTAATCATGTCGCCAGCAGAACCCATAGGGAAAATAAAGGACTACTTTTATCGTGTTGAATTTCAACAACGTGGTTCTCCTCATGTCCACTGTCTTTTTTGGGTTGAAAATGCTCCCAAGATTGATAAAGAGAGTGATGATGAAGTGGCACAGTTCATAGATACATACATCACCTGTGAAATTCCACCAGAAACAGATGCAGAGCTTTATGAGGTTGTGAGCAGCGTACAGAGGCACAGCACAAGACACTCTAAGACTTGCCGCAAGAAAAACACAGTGTGCAGGTTCAACTTCCCACGGCCACCATCAAGCTGTACTTTCATCACAAGAGGCGGTAACTGTGAGGACTTGAATGGCAATGATGACAATACAAGTGCGAGTGCAATAATAAAGAATGTTAAAACTGCGTTGACCATGCCTGACATGGATTTTGATACAGCCGATGCATTTTTTGAGTCTCTTGGGATAGATCAAGATTTGTTTGAAAAGGCGTACAACATATGTTCCAAAAAGAAAAGCATTGTCCTGAAACGAAGTCCTGGAGACATTTGGGTGAACCAGTACAACAAAGACTTACTCCGTGCTTGGCAAGGCAATATGGATATCCAGTATGTCACAGATGCCTTTTCAGTTGTGGTCTACATACTGTCGTACATCACAAAAGCAGAACAAGAAATGGGTTTGCTCTTACAACGTGCCCAAGACGAGTCAATGAATGGCAACCTTGATGCAAAAGCAGCATTCAAACAGCTTGGAAGTGTATACCTACACAACAGAGAAGTTTCAGCCCAAGAGGCAGTTTATCGATTAACACACATGCACTTGAAAGAATGCTCTCGCGACGTACAGTTCATTCCAGTTGGTGATAATCCTGTTAGGATGAGTTTACCTCTGCATTTACTCCAAAGTAAAGCCCAATTCCAACAGTGTAATGATGAAAGCAGCATTTGGATGACCAATGTGGTTGAGAGGTATAAGAGCAGACCCCAGAATGCACAATTTGAGGATTTATGCCTGGCCAGTTTTTGTTCTGAATACAGAGTTCTACCAAAGTCACAGGTTCCGGCTGAAAGAGATTCACATGACATTGTACAGCTCAACAACAACTGTGGCTTTGTGAAACGAAGGACCCGAACTGAACCTGCTGTCGTGAGGTATCCCAGATTTTCTCCCACAAAAAACCCCGAAAAGTACTTCCATTCATTGCTGCAACTGTTTTTGCCTTACTATGAAGACTGTCACCTCAAACCGCCCCAGTTTGATACATATGAGGATTTCTATAAAAATGGTGCAGTGAAATGTGGTGTTGATGTTCAAAGAGTGCAGTCGATTGTGGATACCAACAAAGCTTTATTTGAAAAAGAAAGTGATGAGATTGATAGAGCTAAACAGTTGCTGGAAGACAAAATTGATCTAGAAGATGCCTGGGCTCAGATATGTCCTGAAACAGAAAGGGAACGTCTTCGTTGTTTGAATCTGATGAAAAAAAAGGTTGTAGATGATGAAGGTGATGATGATGACAAACTCATTCCTGACCTGACAGCAAACCCACAGACTACATGCACTTTGGAAACAAATCATGTGTCAATGCCCAGACAAGATGCATTACATTTATTGCGATCATTAAATGAAGAACAGTCTGCCATATTCTATGCTGTTCGTAAGTGGTGTTTGCAGAAACTGTTTGGACAAAATCCTGAACCATTGCGATTATTCATTACTGGTGGAGCAGGAACAGGGAAAAGCCATTTAATCAAAGCGATACATTACGAATCTACCAGGCTGTTGTCACAGATTGCTGAAAATCCTGAGGATCTCACTGTGCTTCTAACAGCACCTACAGGAGTGGCTGCATATAACATTGGTGCTGCAACAATTCACAATACATTCTCCATTGGTGCAAATGTCAAACTGCCATATCAACCACTAGGTGATGAGAAAGTCAATTCTTTGCGAACCAAAATGGGCAGCTTGCAAATTCTGATCATTGATGAAGTGTCCATGGTCGACCACCGTCTTTTGGCCTACATTCATGGTAGACTGCGTCAAATTAAGCAGACTGGTGATTATTCCTTGTTTGCCAAAGTTTCCCTGATTTGTGTGGGTGATTTTTTTCAACTCAAGCCCGTGAAAGGCACGCCTCTTTTTGCTGAAAACAAAGGAGCCAACCTGTGGGACAACAACTTTGAGGTTGCAGAACTGACTAAAGTTGTTAGACAAGAAAATGCAGCATTTGCGGAAATGCTTAATCGTCTCAGAGTCCGTAAAAAGAACGAACCTCTCACCGACTGTGATGTTCTCACACTGAGGCAGCGTGAAACTGGTGAGGAATCTACAGACATTCATGTGTATGCTACAAATGCAGAGGTTGATGAATATAACGTGAAGAGACTGCAAGAGACCTGCCCAGACGCAATCAGCATACGTGCTCAAGACTTTGTCCGAAATCCCAAAACTGGAAGAATGGAACGGAAATTTGGCTTTCACACAAAAGTTTTCAACTCTTGCTTGCCTAAATGTGTTTCCTTGGGTGTTGGAGCAAGGGTCATGTTGAAGAAAAACATAGATGTGTCTGATGGCCTTGTCAATGGAGCATGTGGCACAGTCGTGGAAATCATTCAAAGTCAACAAGACGATGACATGCCTGCAGCTATCCATGTGGACTTTGAAGACCCTAATGTAGGAAAGATCCAGAGGTCAAAAGCAAAAAGGGTTTCTGAACGTTCAACGATAGTGGAAGTGCAAGAGGAACAAGTGGCTAATAATGGTGGAGTACGAAGGCAACTGCCGATTAGCCTGGCCTGGTCAGTAACTGTACACAAATGTCAAGGGCTTACTGTTGAAAGGGCTGTTGTATCACTCAAGAAGATCTTTGCTCCAGGGCAAGCATACGTTGCATTGAGTCGCGTGAGAACTCTTGGTGGGCTGATAATTGAGGACTTCAAAGAATCTGCCATATTTTGTGATAACAAAGTAGATTCAGCTATGAAAAGCTTGCCTGAGTTTAACTTTGGAATGTCTGTTTTATCCAACATGAACCCTGTGTGCACAGTAGCACTTCACAATGTGCAGAGTTTGAATGCTCACATTCAGGATGTTCAATCCCATAAAGCCCTCATGAATGCTGACTGTATTTGCTTAACAGAGACGTGGCTCAATGTAGACACTGATGAAGAGCCACAACTTCCAGGATACGTCTTCAAACACAATCCGAGAGGAAACTGTTACAATGACTCCGAGCCAGCCTTTGCAGCGCTGAAACAACAACAAAGAGGTGGAGTTGGTCTGTTTTGTTCAGAAAACGTTGACGTGCAGGTGTCAATTCCAGAAAGATGCAATTTGGAATGTCTGTATTTTGAAATACCACATGCAAATTTGACTGCTGCTGTGTTGTACAGGCCCAGCTCTTATAAGATTGACATGTTTCGAGAACAGTTATTACAGGTCATCTTTGAACTTGAAAAGCATCCTGGGAGGAAACTCATCATGGGAGACTTCAATGAGGACATCTTTGTATCGTCTACAATTCTCAAGTTATTGGAACGGCATGGATACACTCAACATGTGCAAGCAGCCACAACTGAAAAAGGTACATTAATAGATCATGTCTACATTAAAGGCACAGAAGATGTTGTTGTTGAAGTTGTGCAGACATACTACAGTTTTCATGAAGCGATACTGATCTCACTGTTGTAATGTTTTCTGTGATTAATGATATTTGTCTTTGAATAGGTAGGCATTTATATTCTGGCTGTTACACATGACGTCATTATGAGTTCACTTCATATTCCGTCCGCTAAGTGGGGTTTGGGTGGGTGGGTGGTGGCAAGGAGAGAGCATAACACTGGACGGTCCTTGCAAGGGATGGGAGGGGTATGGGGGCCATTTTCCAAAAGAAGTTGCAAATAACGGTAAAGATATACAGATGAATATGTAAATATCAGGGAGCTATACAGTTGATTTATTATATAGGCAACTAACATTTTTTTAAAGTCAGCGGACCATTCCTTAATTGTCTAAAGCATTTTAGACTATGTCTTGTTAATGTTTGTCAAATTATTTCATTTTGGTTACATTACACCACCATTACACAAAGTTATGCGTAATGCATTTAAATGCTAAAAAGAGTCCAAATTAAAGTTTTAATTAATGGACAGACATAGCACTATATAGCTAATGGAATGATTTTATCTTTACCGTCATAGTAAAACCTTAACATTATCAGTGAATTACAGTTAAGACGATAACAGTCAATAACAGCAAACACAGCTGTTCAATTTTAGCCTACAAATAAAATTGATAACAGTAAAATAAAATTAAGCATATTATTTTACACATTATTTTTTTGTCATATATTACAGTCAGTTGAAGACTGGTATTATTATTGCAACACTGAGTTAAAGGACAATATCTTAAATCTTCAATGAAGTGAAAGAATAAATTATGTATGAATGAATTGTCCCGAGATTATGTAAGAATGATGAAAACAAACTAAGAAAACCAATCAAGCCAAGTGCAACTTCTTTTGGAAAATGGCCCCCATACAGGGAACTTTTTTGTTCAACATTTTTATGAATTATAGAATTATACCAAGTGGACAGTCATGCTACAGTTTTCAACATATACAGTTGTGTGACACAAAAAGTGTTCCTGCTTCACCCTTATTGGTGTCATACTGACAAATGCTTTGGTACAGTAAAGTGATGATACCTTGTGTACAAGATCACTTGAGATAGTGCTGATTACATACAAACTCTGTCATTTACTGTGGGATCAGTTCTGTTCCCTTTAAGCTGACACAGGTCAGAGGCCCAGCCTCATCTCGCTGCAACACCAGTTTTTCTTATAAAAGGGCAGAATCTCAAAGGACATTCTGTTTGGTGGAGTTGCCACCAGCACCAGGGCAGTTGAAGGACATGAAAGCCATGGACAGCAATGCAGTCTGCTGAGACAAGCATGTGAGTAAACACGCTAACTGGAGACAGGTGATGTGTAAAGGGGGAAATTCAGAGGACACATTCAGAAGAATACCATTTGGATAAAAAAAAACAGCAGCAACAGCCATTATTCCTGTGTCGGACTACACAGCCATTTTTAGCAGTGATTTCTATGTCTACGAGACTGACAAGTGGCATCTTAGCACTGTGTATCTTTCATACCAATTGAACTGATTAATAATAATAATAATAATATGTTTATTTTATATATAACGCCTTTCTCAAACCCAAGGTCGCTTTACATAGTAGAAGGAAAAGACCTTACCATTTTTGTCTGAGTGATGAAAATACATGTTAGCAGTCATTTACATATTCAGCACTGTCCACTTGGTATGCAGTTCTGTAAACAGGGTCTAATACACATGGTGAATAAAACTAAATTGCATTGTTAAAGTAGTTAAAATATGCATCAGTTGGTCATTTCATTTACAAATGTGTTACAATATATTGACAGACTTTAGATAATTATTTTGTTTATGTAAAAATGCTGTGTTTTGACATGAAGAATTCAGAGAAGGAAGTTTGTTTTTGTTTCTAAGTTTTAGATTGGGTGAGGACAATTCAGTTGGCTACTTAATCAACCCAGGACAATTTTCAGCCATTACTACTGTACAACTACTTGAAATAAGACATATTTAATGGTTTAAGTTTTATTTTTTCTGCCTGTGTAATGCGTTGTTTGTTTTTCATTTCAGACCTGATTTTGTATTAGGCTGTTCTTTTGTGTTCTCTTCTTTTTTGTGGGACTGATTTGTTTTAGCTGCGACTGTACTTTAAGTGTTTTGTTATCATACCAAGGACTAATTTAGATGGTGTGTAACATGATACTTTACTTGTTGATACATTGAACAAACTATTCTTATTTTGTTTTGTTTTGTTATATTATTATCAATTATTGTGAAGTATGTTTTGGCATGAATAATTACAAAGAAGGAAAAAGAAGGAAGATTTATTGATATTATATCAGAAAAGTTACTTATGTTCTATGAATAATGGCATATGGAATCTGTTTACTAACATATTGCTAAATTTCACTGCTGGATCTGTACCACCACAAAACAATGGACTGAATTTGGACTGCAAGAAGTTTTACTTTGTAAGACAAAACTGAACCAAGCACTACAGAGGTTTGGAGTCGGAAATGCTGTCATGATCTTCTGACATATTAACATTATGTGAGTACCCATTATATTTAATTGTACATTTTTTCAAAGACAGGCATCCTAATTCTGATTCATGCACATTTGACAGGATGTAAACTTTAAGAAAAAGACATGTTGGTTTATTTTACCTGTGTAACAATATCATGTAGACTTTTATTGTAAATGTACATCTGCTGTCAAATGACCATACAGAAAATGTTGGCCAAGGCCCAGCAACGTAGCCTTTCGAGTGACCTGCACCAGACACAGGGCATGCTGGGGATCACGGACATCCACCAGCCTCACAGCCTTCCGAGTGACCTGCACCAGTCCTGCTGCGGATCACAGACATCTGCCAGTAACGCAGCCTTCCGAGTGACCTGCACCAGTCCTGCTGAGGATCACGGACATCCACCAGCAACATAGCCTTCCCAATGAACTTCACCAGTCACAGAGCCTGCTGCGGATCACGGACATCTGCCAGCCATGCAGCCTTCCGAGTGACCTGCACCGGTCCTGCTGCTGATCACGGACATCCACCAGCAACATAGCCTTCCCAATGAACTGCACCAGTCACAGAGCCTGCTGCGGATCATGGACACCAGCCAGCAACGCACTCTTCGAGTGACCTGCACTGGTCCTGTTGCTGATCATGGACATCTGCCAGCAACGCACTCTTTGAGTGACCTGCACCAGACACAGGGCCTGTTGAAGATCACATACATCCGCCAGCAACGCAGCCTTCTGAGTGATTTGCACCAGACACAGACATCCGCCAGCCATGCAGCCTTCTGAGTGACCTGCACCAGTCTTGCTGCGGATCACGGACATCCACCAGCAACGCAGCCTTCCCAAAGAACAGCACCGGTCACATCTGCCAGCCATGCAGCCTTCCGAGTGACCTGCACCAGACACAGGGCCTGCTGAGGATCACGGATATCCTCCAGGAAGGCAGCCTTGTGAGGGACCTGCACCAATCACAGGGCCTGCTAAGGATCACAGACATCCACCAGCAACACAGCCTATCAAGATCTTATGTGAGTATCCGTGTTTTTCTTTCTCCAAAAGATGCAATCTAAATGTTTATGCATAGTTTAGTAGGATGTAGCCTACATCACACTGTTAACAAATAGACATTTTGCTTTCTTAAACCTGTAGAACAAAATAATGTATACTTTTATTGTAAATTTACATCTGCTCTAAAATTACCTTACAGATAATGTTTTCCCAGTTTCAAAGAATATACCTTCTGAGATGTTTCAAAGCTGTGGTGTGGCCACTGCCACAGGTATGCACAGAACTGGTCCATACGTCTGTTCCATGGGACACACCAATGGTTAGGACTGTTGAGGCTCATGGACATTCACAAGCCACACAGCCTATCCAACCACCTGTACCAGATGGACAGCCTGCTGAGACTCATTGTCCTTTTCCCTTGGTGGTTGTGGTGGTGCAGACTTGTACTTGTCAGAGTGTCTGTTGAGGTTCATGGACCCTCACCAGCCTTGTCACCTGCTGAGGCTCATAGCTGATCTTGGCAATCTACAACAGCACTACAGGACAGCATTACAAGGCCAATGAGTTGTACATGTGGCCATCTACTGACTAAGGGCTGACAAGCCTGGTTAAAAATATTGACTTTGTGCTGTAGATTATTATTATATGTTCATATCACATAGTCATATTTATTCATATCACATAGCCTTATTTATTCTGCTCTTATAAAATATCTGCTAATACACTGCACATATTTATATCTAATTTATATTATTATAAACCACCTTCTGTAAACAAACTGCATACTGTCTACACTGCACTATATTTCTTGTTGTGCTTATGCTCCACCTGTCTATACTTTGTATATCACATTGCACTTTTCTGCTTTTTTGTACTTCTGGTTAGACGTAAACTGCATTTTGTTGACTTTGTACTTCTACTCTGCACAATGACAATAATGTTGAATCTAATCTAATGATAGGACCATTTAGTAATACAAGGGAAATGTAAGTAATTGGGGATTTAATGACTTCATGTTTTTTCTCAGTTTTATTTTTTACTATTTTGGACATCTTTGCTTTTTGTTTCACCATTTTATGTCATCATTTTATGTCATACTATCTAGGAGGGTAGCTTTCAGGGTATTTGTTTGCATAACATCATGCAATTTATACCTCTTCAGTTTGAACACTTATTGTTAATAATGTTAAGATGTTTATATATTAAGTATAGAAAAGATGTGATGATGTGAATCACATGACAAAAAGTGTCTACCACAGAGTTGTAGCAGATTGTCAATGACTGCAGTAATGACTTTTAGTCCATAAATAGCCTGAAAGTGAACAGACTAACCAGTCAGGGATTAACTAGCCTACATTTTGAGATTTGTAAATCTATGTAAAATTGAATTACACATCACTAGCTATGCTATAATGAAATTGTAATTAATAAAGTACAAATGTTTTTTTGCCTTAAATTTCTTTACTTAAAAAAGACTTTGAGTACTCAGTGAATTTTTAAATGAATGAACTTAAAGTCATGAAAACACATGAAGACTTACAAGCCAAATGCATTTCTGCAAATTGCAGTGCCCTCTATAGGTTAAAGGTCATCACATTTCTTGAACCTTCGGCCTTTGGTTTTGATACATGAAAGGGTTGCTATGATAGCTGACTTTATGTTTGATTGGCTGTGTTGGGCAAACGGTTCTGAATATGGCTTCAAAAATAAGGACGTATGTAAGGTTCAGTCTGAAGATTGTCTGTGCCAACTTTGTGACAAACAGACAAAATCTACAGAAAGTAATGTATTGATAAGGCATGGTCTGAAGATAGTCTGTGCCAATTTTGGTGAAGATGAGATATGTGACCTATGAAAATTGTTTAGCGTTTTTGATTAAATCCAATATGGCAGCCTATTCAACTTCGTTGTTGTCACAAGTTGTCATCTGTCAGCCTAAGGACCTTCCACAGTATTACCAGACACCACTAGCAAGTTTTAATTCTAAGCACAACAGCAGCTACAGGCCAAAAGGCATGTTTCTAAATTACAGTGCCCTCTAGAGGTAAAAGGTCACCAGATTTCTTGAGTGTCCCCCTGATCGGATCCTGAGTCCATGTACTAAGTTTGGCTTTGATACATGCAAGGGTTGTTGAGATATGAGCTCACTACCTGTTTAGCGGCTTTGCCACAAATTTCGATTGGCTGTTACAGCCGAATGCTTCTGTCAATTGTTCCAGAAAGCAATGCAATGATAAGGCATAGTCTGAAGATGGTCTCTGCCAATTTTGGTGAGGATCCGCTGAAATTTGTGACCTGCGAAAACTTGTACGGGTTTTTGATTAAATCCAATATGGAGGCCGAATCAATGACGATGACATCATCGTCAACAGCAGCTACAGGCCAAAAGGCATGTTTCTTAATTACAGCGCCCCCTAGAGGTCAAAGGTCAACAGATTTCTTGAGCTTCCCCCTGATTGGGTCCTGAGTCCATGGACTAAGTTTGGTTATGATAGATCAATGGGTTGCTGCGATATGAGCTCACTTCCTGTTTGGCGGCTTCGCCGCAAATTTCAATTGGCTGTTACGCGTGAACGGTTTTAGTTCCAAAGACAAAAAGCAATGCATTAATGAGGCATGGTCTGTAGATGATATCTGTGAAGTTTGGTGTCGATCGGACAAAATTTGTGACCTCTGATACGTTTTAAGAGATTTTGATGAAATCCAAAATGGCGGAAAATCCATCATGGCGGAAATTGAAGTCATAGGGTGCGTTGAACTCGACTTGGTCCAAGGATTCCAACGATACCTCATTTTTGACAATTGGCCATACGGCTCAAAAGTTACGTACGTGAACGCACGTCCAACTTTGGCCTGTTGGTGGCGCTAGAGTGCTTGAGGTGCCATCATGAAACTTGGTGACTTTAATCATGGGACTGTCCCTAATCATCAGGTATATAGTATTAAGCAGTCACAGCAAGTTCCATGCCAAACAACCCAAGATTGGCTGAGTTACAAGGTAATTTCCTGTTTGGCGGCTTCGCCACCAATTTCGATTGGCTGTTACGGGCGAATGCTTTTGTCAATCGTTCCAGAAAATTAAACACTGATAAGGCATGGTCTGAAGATGGTGTGTGCCAATTTTGGTGAAAATCAGAAGAAATTTGTGACCTGTGAAAACTTTTTAGTGTTTTTGATTAAATTCAATATGGCGGCCGAATCAATTATGTTGACATCACAAGTGTGCCTGGGTCAGCCTGAGGACATCCAAAAGTACTACCAGACACCACTAGTATGTTTTAATTCCAAACACATCAACAGCTACAGGCCAAAATGCATTTTCGCTAATTACATTGCCCCCTAGAGGTCAAAGGTCACCAGACTTTTTGAGTGGCCTACTGATGGGGTTATAAGTCCATGTACTAAGTTTGGTTATGACAGATGAAAGGGTTGCTGAGATATGAGCTCACTTCCTGTTTGGCGGCTTCGCCGCATATTTCGTTTGGCTGTTACGGGAAAACGGTTTTAGTTCCGAAGATGGAAATCGATAACTTTTGTGCGGCTTGGTCTGAAGATGTTATGTGCTAAGTTTTGTGAAAATCAGACAAACTATGTGAGGCGTGAAACTTTTTAAAGGTTTTTGACAAAATCCAAAATGGCGGAAAATCCATCATGGCGGAAATTGACGTCATAGGGTGCGTTGAACTCGGCTTTGTCCAAGGATTCCAACGATAACTCATTTTTGACAATCGGGTCAACAGGTCAAAAGTTACGTCCGTGAACACAAGTCCAACTTTGGCCTGTTGGTGGCGCTAGAGCGCTTGAGGTGCCGGCATGAAACTTGGTGAAATGAATTATTGGACTGTCCCCAATTAGTGTGCAAAATTGTATAACTTTTTACCAGACGGTTCTATGGGCTGCCATTGACTTCCATTGCAAAATAATGCGCATCAGCAACTACTGGCCAAAATGCATTTTTGTCAATTACGGAGCCCCCTAGAGGTCAAATGTCACCAAATTTCTTGAGCGTCCTCCCGATGTGGTCTGAGGTACATGTACTAAGTTTGGTTTTGATACATGAAAGCATTGCTGAGATATGAAATCACTTCCTGTTTGGCGGCTTCGCCACAAATTTTTATTGGCTGGTACAGGCCAAAGCTTCTGTCAATTGTTCCAGAAAGCAATGCACTCATCAGGCATGGTCTGAAGATGGTCTCTGCCAATTTTGGTGAGGAACAGATGAAATTTGTGACCTGCCAAAACTTTTTTGTGTTTTTGATTTAATCCAATATGGCGGCCGAATCAATTACGATGACATCACAAGTTGGCTTGGGTCGGCCTAAGGACCTTCAACAGTAGTAGCAGACACCACTAGTGGGTTTTAATTCTAAGCACAACTGTTGCTACAGGCCAAAAGGCATGTTTCTTAATTACAGCGCCCCCTAGAGGTCAAAGGTCACCAGATTTCTTGAGCGTCCCCCTGATTGGGTCCTGAGTCCATGGACTAAGTTTGGTTATGATAGATCAATGGGTTGCTGAGATATGAGCTCACTTCCTGTTTGGCGGCTTCGCCGCAAATTTCGATTGGCTGTTACGCGCGAACGGTTTTAGTTCCGAAGACGAAAAGCAATGCATTAATGAGGCATGGTCTGTAGATGATATCAATGAAGTTTGGTGTCGATCGGACAAAATTTGTGACCTCTGATACGTTTTAAGAGATTTTGATGAAATCCAAAATGGCGGAAAATCCATCATGGCGGAAAATGACGTCATAGGGTGCGTTGAACTCGGCTTGGTCCAAGGATTCCAACGATACCTCATTTTTGACAATCGGGTAAACAGGTCAGAAGTTACGTGCGTGAACGCAAGTCCAACTTTGGCCTGTTGGTGGCGCTAGAGCGCGGGAGGTGCCGACATGCAACTTGGTGACATTAATCATTGGACTGTCTCCAATCAGTGTGCCAAATTTCACAACTTTTTGCCAGACGGTTCTATGGGCTGCCATAGACTTCCATGGCGGAATAATAATAATAATAAGAAAACTAACAAACACAATGGTTGCCTCGCAGCTTCGCTGCTTGGCCCCCAATAAGAACAAATAGAGCTGCAAGCAGCAATGAGGGGGCCAAGCAGAATGGGCCGGAGTAGCCACGGCGACAAGATAGAACTCAGCAGACACCCGCGATCAACACTTTCAACAAGTGTCACATCAAAACATAACTGACTTTGTAGGGCTGAAACAGGGCTGAGTATTGCCGCCGCCTCCGCCAGCCAGCCACCCCACCTAATCACCCCTGCCCGTCCCACCCCGTCCTGCCCTGCCCTGCCCTTGCACGTACGCATTAGAATTACCTGGATGGAACATGTTGTCATCAGTTTCACATCAAAAAATAAAAGATTGATAAAACACATCAGCAACTACAGATCAAAATGCAATATTGCTAATTGCAGCACCCCCTACAGGTCAAAGGGCACCAAATGTTTTGAGCGTCCTCCTAATGGGGTCATGAATATATGTAGTAAGTTTGGTGATGATACATGGCAGGGTTGCTGAGATATGAGCTCACTTCCTGTTTGGCGGCTTCGCCACAAATTTCGATTGGCTGTTACGCACGAACGGTTTGGGTTCCGAAGACGAAAAGGATTAACTTTTGTGAGGCTTGATGTGAATATCAAGTGTGTCAAGTTTGGTGTTGATCGGACAAAATTTGTGACCTTTGAAGACTTTTTAGTGTTTTTGATGAAATCCAATATGGCGGAATATCCATCATGGCGGAAATTGACGTCATAGGGTGCGTTGAACTCGGCTTGGTCCAAGGATTCCAACGATACCTCATTTTTGACAATCGGCCATACGGGTCAAAAGTTACGTGCGTGAACGCACGTCCAACTTTGGCCTGTTGGTGGCGCTAGAGTGCTCTAGGTGCCATCATGAAACTTGGTGACATTAATCATGGGACTGTCCCTTATCAGTGTGCCAAATTTCACAACTTTTCACCAGACGGTTCTATGGGCTGCCATTGACTTCCATTGCAAAATAATGCGCATCAGCAACTACTGGCCAAAATGCATTTTTGTCAATTACGGAGCCCCCTAGAGGTCAAATGTCACCAAATTTCTTGAGCGTCCTCCCGATGTGGTCTGAGGTACATGTAGTAAGTTTGGTTTTGATACATGAAAGCGTTGCTGAGATATGAAATCACTTCCTGTTTGGCGGCTTCGCCGCAAATTTTGATTGGCTGGTACAGGCCAAAGCTTCTGTCAATTGTTCCAGAAAGCAATGCACTCATCAGGCATGGTCTGAAGATGGTCTCTGCCAATTTTGGTGAGGATCCGCTGAAATTTGTGACCTGCGAAAACTTGAACGTGTTTTTGATTACATCCAATATGGCGGCCGAATCAATTAAGATGACATCACAAGTTGGCATGGGTCGGCCTAAGGACCTACAACAGTATTACCAGACACCACTAGTGCGCTTTAATTATAAGCATAACAGCAGCTACAGGCCAAAAGGCATGTTTCTTAATTACAGCGCCCCCTAGAGGTCAAAGGTCACCAGATTTCTTGAGCGTCCCCCTGAATGGGTCCTGAGTCCATGTACTAAGTTTGGTTATGATAGATGAATGGGTTGCTGAGATATGAGCTCACTTCCTGTTTGGCGGCTTCGCCGCATATTTCGATTGGCTGTTACGGGCGAACGGTTTGAGTTCCGTAGAGAAAACGAATAACTTTTGTGAGGCTTGGTCTGAAGATCAAGTGTGTCAGATTTGGTGTCGATCGGACAAAATTTGTGACCTTTGAAGACTTTTTAGTGTTTTTGATGAAATCCAAAATGGCGGAAAATCCATCATGGCGGAAATTGACGTCATAGGGTGCGTTGAACTCGGCTTGGTCCAAGGATTCCAACGATACCTAATTTTTGACAATCGGCCATATGGGTCAAAAGTTACGTGCGTGAACACACGTCCAACTTTGGCCTGTTGGTGGCGCTAGAGTGCTCAAGGTGCTGACATGAAACTTGTTGACATGAATCATTGGACTGTCTCCAATCAGTGTGCCAAATTTCAGAACTTTTCGCCAGACGGTTCTATGGGCTGCCATTGACTTCAATGGCGGAATAATAATAATAATAAATATAGCTGCAAGCAGCAATGAGGGGGCCAAGCAGTATAGGCCGGAGTAGCCACGGCGACAAGATAGAACTCAGCAGACAGTCGCGATCAACACTTTCAACAAGTGTCACATCAAACATAACTGATTTTGTAGGGCTGAAACAGGGCTGAGTATTGCCACCGCCTCCGCCAGCCAGCCCCCCCACCTAATCACCCCTGCCCGTCCCACCCCGTCCCGTCCCGCCCCGCCCTACCACACCACGCACGCATTAGAATGAACTGGATGGAATATGTTGTCATCTGTTTCACATCCAAAAATAAATGATCGATAAAACACATCGCAACTACAGATCAAAATGCAATATTGCTAATTGCAGCACCCCCTACAGGTCAAAGGTCAACACATTTTTTGAGCGTCCTCCTAATGGGGTCCTGAACCTTTGTAGTAAGTTTGGTTATGATACATGGCAGGGTTGCTGAGATATGAGCTCACTTCCTGTTTGGCGGCTTCGCCGCAAATTTCGATTAGCTGTTACAGCCGAATGCTTCGGTCAATTGTTCCAGAAAGCAATGCACTGATAAGGCATGGGCTGAAGATGGTCTCTGTCAATTTTGGTGAGGATCCGCTAAAATTTGTGACTTGCAAAAACTTGTACGTGTTTTTGATTAAATCCAATATGGCGGCCGAATCAATTACGATGACATCACAAGTTGGCTTGGGTCGGCCTAAGGACCTCCAACAGTATTACCAGACACCACTAGTGTGTTTTAATTCTTAGCACAACAGCAGCTACAGGCCAAAAGGCATGTTTCTAAATTACAGCGCCCCCTAGAGGTCAAAGGTCACCAGATTTCTTGAGCGTCCCCCTGATTGGGTCCTGAGTCCACGTACAAAGTTTGGTTATGATAGATTAATTGGTTGCTGAGATATGAGCTCACTTCCTGTTTGGCGGCTTCGCCACAAATTTGATTGGCTGTTACGGGCAAACGGTTTTAGTTCCGAAGATGAAAAGGAGTATCTTTTGTGAGGCTTGTTCTGAAGATCATGTGTGTCAGGTTTGGTGTCGATTAGACAAAATTTGTGACCTGTGAAAACTTTTTAGTGTTTTTGATTAAATCCAAAATGGCGGAAAATCCATCATGGCGGAAAATAACGTCATAGGGTGCTTTGAACTCGGCTTGGTCCAAGGATTCCAACGATACCTCATTTTTGACAATCGGCCATACGGGTCAAAAGTTACGTGCGTGAACGCACGTCCAACTTTGGCCTGTTGGTGGCGCTAGAGTGCTCTAGGTGCATTCATGAAACTTGGTGACATTAATCATGGGACTGTCCCTAATCAGTGTGCCAAACTTCACAACTTTTCACCAGATGGTTCTATGGGCTGCCATTGACTTCCATTGCAAAATAATGCGCATCAGCAACTACTGGCCAAAATGCATTTTTGTCAATTACGGTGCCCCCTAGAGGTCAAATGTCACCAAATTTCTTGAGCGTCCTCCCGATGGGGTCTGAGGTACATGTACTAAATTTGGTTTTGATACATGAAAGCGTTTCTGAGATATGAAATCACTTCCTGTTTGGCGGCTTCGCCGCAAATTTCGATTGGCTGGTACAGGTCAATGCTTCTGTCAATTGTTCCAGAAAGCAATGCACTCATCAGGCATGGTCTGAAGATGGTCTCTACCAATTTTGGTGAAGAACAGATGGAATTTGTGACCTGCGAAAACTTGTACGTGTTTTTGATTAAATTCAATATGGCGGCCGAATAAAATACGATGACATCACAAGTTGGCTTGTGTCGGCCTAAGGACCTCCAACAGTATTATCAGACACCACTAGTGCATTTTAAATCTAAGCACAACAGCAGCTACAGGCCAAAAGGCATGTTTCTTAATTACAGCGCCCCCTAGAGGTCAAAGGTCACCAAATTTCTTGAGCTTCCCCCTGATGGGGTCCTGAGTCCATATACTAAGTTTGGTTATGATAGATGAATGGGTTGCTGAGATATGAGCTCACTTCCTGTTTGGCGGCTTCGCCGCAAATTTCGATTGGCTGTTACGAGCAAACGGTTTTAGTTCCGAAGACAAAAAGCAATGCATTAATGAGGCATGGTCTGAAGATCATATGTGTCAATTTTGGTGACGATCGGACAAAATTTGTGACCTGTGAAAGATTAGTTTCACTTTCACTAAAATCCAATATGGCAGAAAATCCATCATGGCGGAAAATGACGTCATAGGGTGCGTTGAACTCGGCTTGGTCCAAGGATTCCAACGATACCTCATTTTTGACAATCGGCCATACGCGTCAAAAGTTACATATGTGAATGCACGTCTAACTTTGTCCTGTTGGTGGCGCTAGAGTGCTTGAGGTGCCATCATGAAACTTGGTGACATTAATCATGGGACTGTCCCTAATCAGTGTGCCAAATTTCACAACTTTTCACCAGACGGTTCTATGGGCTGCCATTGACTTCAATGACGGAAGCGTAATAATAATAATAAGAAAACTAACAAACACAATGGGTGCCTTCGCAGCTTCGCTGCTTGGCCCCCAATAAATATAGCTGCAAGCAGCAATGAGGGGGCCAAGCAGTGAGATCAGCAGGCCAGATTAACCATGTAAATCAATGCTGTTGCATCAGACATATAGCCTTAAGCAGTCACAGCAAGTTCCATGCCATACAACCCAAGATTGGCTGAGTTACAAGGTCAAGTTTCACATCAAAACATAACTGATTTTGTGGGGCTGATCCAGGGCTGAGTGTCGCCGCCCCCTCCCCCAGCCAGCCCACCGCCGCAACCGCCCCTGCCCATCCCACCCCGTCCCACCCTTGCACGCACACATTAGAATGAACTAGATGGAACTTGCTGTCATCAGTTTCACATCAAAAATAAAAGATTGACTGAGATATGATCACACTTGCTGTGATTTAAACACAGAGGTCAAAAATTGACGTCATAGGGTGTGAACTCGGCTTGGCCCAAGGATTCCAATGATACCTCATTTTGCCATTCGGGTCAACAGGTCAAAAGTTACGTCCGTGAACACAAGTCCAACTTTGGCCTGTTGGTGTCGCTAGAGCGCTTGAGGTGCCGGCATGAAACTTGGTGACATTAATCATGGGACTGTCCCTTATCAGTGTGCCAAATTTCACAACTTTTCACCAGACGGTTCTATGGGCTGCCATTGACTTCCATTGCAAAATAATGCGCATCAGCAACTACTGGCCAAAATGCATTTTTGTCAATTACGGAGCCCCCTAGAGGTCAAATGTCACCAAATTTCTTGAGCGTCCTCCCGATGGGGTCTGAGGTACATGTACTAAATTTGGTTTTGATACATGAAAGCGTTGCTGAGATATGATATGACTTCCTGTTTGGCGGCTTCGCCGCAAATTTTGATTGGCTGGTACAGGCCAAAGCTTCTGTCAATTGTTCCAGAACGCAATGCACTCATCAGGCATGGTCTGAAGATGGTCTCTGCCAATTTTGGTGAGGAACAGATGAAATTTGTGACCTGCCAAAACTTTTTTGTGTTTTTGATTTAATCCAATATGGCGGCCGAATCAATTACGATGACATCACAAGTTGGCTTGGGTCGGCCTAAGGACCTTCAACAGTAGTACCAGACACCACTAATGGGTTTTTATTCTAAGCACAACTGCTGCTACAGGCCAAAAGGCATGTTTCTTAATTACAGCGCCCCCTAGAGGTCAAAGGTCACCAGATTTCTTGAGCGTCCCCCTGATTGGGTCCTGAGTCCATGGACTAAGTTTGGTTATGATAGATGAATGGGTTGCTGAGATATGAGCTCACTTCCTGTTTGGCGGCTTCGCCACAAATTTCGATTGGCTGTTACGCGCGAACGGTTTTAGTTCCGAAGACGAAAAGGAATAACTTTTGTGCGGCTTGGTCTGAAGAGCATGTGTGTCAAGTTTGGTGACGATCGGACAAAATTTGTGACCTGTGAAGTTTTAGTTTCACTTTCACTAAAATCCAATATGGCGGAAAATCCATCATGGCGGAAAATGACGTCATAGGGTGCGTTGAACTCGGCTTGGTCCAAGGATTCCAACGATACCTCATTTTTGACAATCGGGTCAACAGGTCAGAAGTTACGTGCGTGAACGCAAGTCCAACTTTGGCCTGTTGGTGGCGCTAGAGCGCTCAAGGTGCCGGTATGAAACTTGGTGAAATGAATTATTGGACTGTCCCCAATTAGTGTGCAAAATTTTATAACTTTTTACCAGACGGTTCTATGGGCTGCCATTGACTTCCATTGCAAAATAATGCGCATCAGCAACTACTGGCCAAAATGCATTTTTGTCAATTACGGTGCCCCCTAGAGGTCAAATGTCACCAAATTTCTTGAGCGTCCTCCCGATGGGGTCTGAGGTACATGTACTAAATTTGGTTTTGATACATGAAAGCGTTGCTGAGATATGAAATCACTTCCTGTTTGGTGGCTTCGCCGCAAATTTCGATTGGCTGGTACAGGTCAATGCTTCTGTCAATTGTTCCAGAAAGCAATGCACTCATCAGGCATGGTCTGTTGATGGTCTCTGCCAATTTTGGTGAGGATCCGCTGAAATTTGTGACCTGCAAAAACGTGTACGTGTTTTTGATTAAATCCAATATGGCGGCCGAATCAATTACGATGACATCACAAGTCGGCTTGGGTCGGCCTAAGGACCTCCAACAGCATTACCAGACACCACTAGTGCATTTTAATTCTAAGCAAAACAGCAGCTACAGGCCAAAAGGCATGTTTCTTAATTACAGCGCCCCCTAGAGGTCAAAGGTCACCAGATTTTTTGAGCCTCCCCCTGATTGGGTCCTGAGTCCATGTACTAAGTTTGGTTATGATAGATGAATGGGTTGCTGAGATATGAGCTCACTTCCTGTTTGGCGGCTTTGCCGCATATTTCGATTGGCTGTTACGGTCAAACGGTTTGAGTTCCGAAGACGAAAAGTGATAACTTTTGTGCGGCTTGGTCTGAAGAGCATGTGTGTCAAGTTTGGTGACGATCGGACAAAATTTGTGACCTGTGAAGTTTTAGTTTCACTTTCACTAAAATCCAATATGGCGGAAAATCCATCATGGCGGAAAATGACGTCATAGGGTGCGTTGAACTCGGCTTGGTCCAAGGATTCCAACGGTACCTCATTTTTCAAAATCGGGTCAACAGGTCAAAAGTTACGTGCGTGAACGCACGTCAAACTTTGGCCTGTTGGTGGCGCTAGAGCCCTCGAGGTGCCGACATGAAACTTGGTGAAATTAATCAATGTACTATCCCCAATCAGTGTGCCAAATTTCACAACTTTTTACCAGACGGTTCTATGGGCTGCCATAGACTTCAATGGCAGAGGAAAGATGTTAAATAATAATAATAAGAAATCATAGAAACACAATGGGTGCCTTCGCAGCTTCGCTGCTTGGCCCCCAATAAGAACAAATAGAAAAACAATGGGTGCCTTCGCAGCTTCGCTGCTTGGCCCCCAAATATAGCTGCAAGCAGCAATGAGGGGGCCAAGCAGAGGGTTCAGCAGGCCAGATTAACCATGTAAGTCAATGCCGTTGCATCAGACATATAGCCTTAAGCAGTCACAGCAAGTTCCATGCCATACAACCCAAGATTGGCTGAGTTACAAGGTCAAGTTTCACATCAAAACATAACTGATTTTGTGGGGCTGAACCAGGGCTGAGTGTCGCCGCCCCCTCCCCCAGCCAGCCCACCGCCGCAACCGCCTCTGCCCATCCCACCCCGTCCCACCCTTGCAAGCACGCATTAGAATGAACTGGATGGAACTCGCTGTCATCAGTTTCACATCAAAAATAAAAGATTGACTGAGATATGATCACACTTGCTGTGATTTAAACACAGAGGTCAAGAATTGACGTCATAGGGTGTGTTGAACTCGGCTTGGGCCAAGGATTCCAATGATACCTCATTTTTGCCATTCGGGTCAACAGTTCAAAAGTTACGTCCGTGAACACAAGTCCAACTTTGGCCTGTTGGTGGCGCTAGAGCGCTTGAGGTGCCGGCATGAAACTTGGTGAAATGAATTATTGGACTGTCCCCAATTAGTGTGCAAAATGTTATAACTTTTTACCAGACGGTTCTATGGGCTGCCATTGATTTCCATTGCAAAATAATGCGCATCAGCAACTACTGGCCAAAATGCATTTTTTTCAATTACGGTGCCCCCTAGAGGTCAAATGTCACCAAATTTCTTGAGCGTCCTCCCGATGGGGTCTGAGGTACATGTACTAAATTTGGTTTCGATACATGAAAGCGTTGCTGAGATATGAAATCACTTCCTGTTTGGCGGCTTCGCCGCAAATTTCGATTGGCTGGTACAGGTCAATGCTTCTGTCAATTGTTCCAGAAAGCAATGCACTCATCTGGCATGGTCTGTAGATGGTCTCTGCCAATTTTGGTGAGGATCCGCTGAAATTTGTGACCTGCAAAAACGTGTACGTGTTTTTGATTAAATCCAATATGGCGGCCGAATCAATTACCATGACATCAAAAGTCGGCTTGGGTCGGCCTAAGGACCTCCAACAGTGTTACCAGACACCACTAGTGCGTTTTAATTCTAAGCACAACAGCAGCTACAGGCCAAAAGGCATGTTTCTTAATTACAGCGCCCCCTAGAGGTCAAAGGTCACCAGATTTCTTGAGCGTCCCCCTGATTGGGTCCTGAGTCCATGTACTAAGTTTGGTTATGATAGATGAATGGGTTGCTGAGATATGAGCTCACTTCCTGTTTGGCGGCTTCGCCGCATATTTCGATTGGCTGTTACGGTCAAACGGTTTGAGTTCCGAAGACGAAAAGGGATAACTTTTGTGTGGCTTGGTCTGAAGATCATGTGTGTCAAGTTTGGTGACGATCGGACAAAATTTGTGACCTGTGAAGTTTTAGTTTCACTTTCACTAAAATCCAATATGGCGGAAAATCCATCATGGCGGAAAATGACGTCATAGGGTGCGTTGAACTCGGCTTGGTCCAAGGATTCCAACGATACCTGATTTATGACAATCGGGTCAACAGGTCAGAAGTTACGTGCGTGAACGCAAGTCCAAATTTGGCCTGTTGGTGGCGCTAGAGCGCTCATGGTGCCGGTATGAAACTTGGTGAAATTAATTATGAGCCTGTCCCCTATCAGTGTGCCAAATTTCACAACTTTTCACCAGACGGTTCTATGGGCTGCCATAGACTTCAATGGCAGAGGAATAATAATAAATATAGCTGCAAGCAGCAATGAGGGGGCCAAGCAGTATGGGCCGGAGTAGCCACGGCGACAAGATAGAACTCGGCAGACACCCGCGAGCAACACTTGCAACAAGTGTCACATCAAAACAGCTGATTTTGTAGGGCTGAAACAGGGCTGAGTTATTGCCACCGCCTCCGCCAGCCAGCCCCCCCCCCCACTTAATCACCCCAGCCCGTCCCACCCCGTCCTGCCCTGCCCTGCCCTTGCACGCACGCATTAGAATTAACTGGATGTAACATGTTGTCATGAGTTTCACATCAAAAAATAAAAGATTGATAAAACACATCAGCAACTACAGATCAAAATGCAATATTGCTAATTGCAGCACCCCCTACAGGTCAAAGGTCACCAAAGTTTTTGAGCGTCCTCCTAATGGGGTCATGAATCCATGTAGTAAGTTTGGTTATGATACATGGCAGGGTTGCTGAGATGAGCTCACTTCCTGTTTGGCGGCTTCGCCACCAATTTCTATTGGCTGTTACGGGTGTTGATGTGTTATGTTGTGGTGTTTTGATTATTTTTCCGTTTGCCTTGACTTTGTTAAAAAATTCTTGCTTGCATTTGGTTGTTTAAAATAAAGTTTACGATTTCTTTCGATCTTTTCTCAATCATGTCTTGTTTTGGGGTTGATGGAATTGGGGAGGGGATAGTTTGGGTGATGGCTTCTAGGCAGAAATTGAATAGCTTTTTATATCCTTAGGCTTTATTGCTGTGGTTGTAGTCTGGTTGTGCTTTTAGTCTAATATTGTCTTGAAGTAGGCTAGACCTGGCCCGCTTTTGTGGTGATTGCGATCTCGATAACTATAGCCTCAATAGAACTGATAAACTTAGGTCACCCTTGCCTTATTGAAGTAAGTTTCATGAAGCATAGGCTAATATCAACCCTGACTGCGTGTTTGAACGTGACCAGTGACACAGAAGTGATAGCCTTCGGGGTTGTAAACTGACTTGTTTTAACAGCCTGCCTTTTAATGGGCAAAAGAGAAAAATACAGGGTGAAAAAGCACTTGGAAAATGTGTTTCTTTTTTTTTGTTTGCGTAGGCTAAAGAATAGAAGTCTAATGTAAAATCTGGTGCTTTCATTTAGCTGGTAACTGAAATGTTCATTTTTAGTAATTTCATTACTAAATCAAATCGGCTATTGTCAGACGCTCCGATATTCAATTGCTCTTTGGGGTTTTAATGAAACGGCTACAAACTGATTTCATTACCAAAAAAAAAAGAACCAAAAAAAGGAGTAAAAAAAAACATTGAATGTTACAATTTCATTTCATCCACTGTGTGGATGGTACATTTGGTTATCTTTTGAATATTTTGATATCAGGGGATGGCAAATTAAGTTGAAAAAGTTTAGGGACTTTTATTATGACGATTAACATCGAATAGTTCGCCCGTGATCACGAACCTTCTTCCTTTTCGGTGATTGCTGGCTGAAGGTAAGACGTGTGTGTAATGTCTCGTGAAAATTAATTGATATGTCGGTATATTTGGTTTTGAGGTATTTATAACAGAATAAACTCACGAAAATATTAAAATATGTTTAGCTGATGTGCCTCTAGATAGCCACCTTTGTTACATTTGTTAACGTGTTCGTGTCACACTATGAACGATAAACTCTACAGGGCAGGCAGGAAAGGTAGCGGTTGTGTAAATGTGAATTTGTAACGTTAATAAATCAAAAATGTTAATCAGATTGAAGCAGGCAGTGTCTTGAGAACTGGCTGTTATCTCATGAACAACGTTGTATAGTCGAATACAGTCAAAGGTTATTATTACTGGGACGATGCTTCAGCCATGCTGTAGGCTAGCGCTGTTGGATAGCAATTAACCTTGTATTGTAATTGAACTCACATCTGCTTCTTGAATAGCAGTGTGTTAGAAAACGTGGTACATTACTGTGAAGTTGGTTGTTTTTGAGTCATCTCCGTTAGGAATGCAAGTTCACGTTGTTTACTTGCTATTGAAAATCAGAGGCAGACTCCTAGCAGTGTTTGCAGCTAACAGGAGAACATAACGTTAGCGAGCTAAGATGAGTTGATGTTGGATGTTGGCTCAGCAAGACCGCTTGCGAAGGCAGGCAAGCATGTGTAATTCTTAAGAAATACAGTTATTTAATTAATCTTAAACAGGTGATGTAACCTAGGTTAAATTGGTGTGGTTTGGCAGCAAGCATTCAAACGCGAGGGGGGAATGTTTCTGGCGGCTAAATATATTGCTACGAGGGTAAGTTATGGCTAAAAGACTCTTGAACTGGCGTAGCTGCTATTGCAAAAGGTCACACAAGGCGACAAGCAATTTCGTTGCACGCGACCTGGTCTAAATTATTGTTTTCTGGAGGCTATATTCAGTTGTCGAACGGCCTATTGTATTTTTGATGGTTTAATTAAATGTATGACGTTTTTTTCTCTGACCACCAATGCCATGACTATTATGAGGTGTCTCGTTTGGGTTTAGATATGGGACTAGATGTATACTTTGGTGTTAATACTCTTGAATGCAATGTCATACAGTCCTGTATGATAAGAAGTTTGTGTGTTTACAATGAAAATATGCATGTTTTATAATAAAACATATCTAGGAGTTATGAGGCTGTCAGTAAATGTTGAAGGCATAGTATACAGATTTCATCCTGGCTCAATACAGAATGTGGCAGGTCCTGCATGTCTTTTAGGTAGCTAATTTGCTAGTTTTATACCAATTTAACAATTCTGCTAGTTTTCATGTTAACTGAATGTTTCAAGCCTGTTTATGTATACATTGGAAGAATTCATTGGTAGATTTTAAGAATGGTTACAAGCCAAACCACACGTTTGTAAGTTTAAAGTACATTATCTGTCATTGTAAATGCTAAGTTTGTATCTTTCATAACCTATATATATATTAAATATTTTCCAGATTTTGGATTGCTTTTTGACATACTAAAGGTAAGTGTTAAAAGTTTCAGGGCTTTTATGTTGTATACTATCACATAAACAGTACAACTTCTAGGGAAATTTAGAAACTTTTATGCTGCATTGACAGATACATTAGTTTTATTTATGTCTCATATGCCTTGTACTTTAGGTCAAGAATGTGCATGCCTAACTCTGTAGCTGTAAATGTTTGCAACAGGTTCCATTTCATGGTACTTGTGTGTATGTGCCTAGTGGTATGTAACAATCCTCCAGATGTCAATTCGTTTTGCAGATTAATAATAGCTATAAAGTGACATATCACCCCTTTTGATGAATGCAGTGTGGGCTACCCTTGCACATGAAGTCAAAGAAGCAAAATTGTAGGTTGTGGAGAGATGCTGTAGCACAAATTGATAGTATTTCTGATCAATTTGGCGCTGTTCTGTTTAAGGATGTAAGCTAAATGGTGTTACTGAGCCACCACTATTCAATGTTCATGTTCAGGAACAGCACTGAGGTGGGATAGGTTGACACCTGAATGTTTATTTTTATTTTGTTTGTTTGTTTTTAGGTTAGCGTTTTGATTGATAAATATTAGATATATTTACATCATATCCTTATGATGTAAATATGTACATTGTTATTGCCTGTTCGACCAGGCTTGTGCAACAGGATGTAGAATTACAATTTGAATTAAAGGAAGTAGAATTAAAATTCATATGCATAATTTAAGGGTAGTGTTTAACAATGAAGTTTCACAATATATGTCAGATATGATCGCAACAAACACACAACTTATAATTGACAACAGTAACCAATTACATTTCCAAACTAACCTTCCCAAAACTGAATGTATGTGAGATTCAACACATTTGTCCTGTTGTGTGTTGCCATGAATTGAATTCCACTTCCTGTCATTCCAATTCAAATTCAACATTCTGTGGGGTGGGGCCAATTCAATTCAAATTCCAATTCATTAATTGAATGTAGGCCAATTCTAAAATTCGGAATTGTGCACAAGCCTGCGTTCAACAGAACTGATAAAAATATTTCAGTGTAACTGTATGAGATTTCTGATGTGTTTTCTGTGTGTTTTTCAGATGGCGCCTCCTAGCAAGCGGTCCAGGGCGGCCAAGAAGAGACAGGCTGACTTGAGGTCCACTGAGGTCAGGCTGTTGAGCTTAACTATCTGTCCTGATGTATTATGATTGTGTGTTTAATAAGAAACATGTAATGTTGGACACATTTGATATGTTTCTCCCAATTCTTATTTACAGTAGTTTTTATGTTTGCTTGAAATATGCCCTTACATTTTGAATGTATTTGATTTTAATGAAGGATGTGCTGCATGTCTAATTTAAAGGAGAAATCCAGCGAGTTCTTACATAGATCTACGTTTCTCAAGTATTGTCGGTACAAAAAATGAAAACGTTTGTTTTTACCGGTAGCTGCTGGTTGTAGCAACTCGAACTAGGAAAAACTGATTGTTTTGACTTTGTTTCATACCAACAGTACTCAGTGACCCATGAGAAACGGAGACCTATGTGAAAACTCGCCATATTTCCTTTTAAGAAGTTGCTGAATATTTATGATCTAAATATATATACATTACTGTTCTGAAAGTATGAGTATATTAGTTGCTTTAATGATGAAATTATTAAAGAAGTATGATATGTTAGACTTGGTAACCTTATGATGGGTTTTCTGTGTTACAGGTGCCGTGCAAGAGGTCCCCGGTGGCGCAGGTTGACTTGGTCTCCTGTGACGAGGTTGGGCGTCCTCGTAAAAAAGCCCACACACAGTCTTCGGACGCTATACAGTCTTCGGACTGCCAGTTACAATGCCAGTTACAATGCCAGTTACAATGCCAGTTACAGTCTTCGGACGCAATACAAGCAAACTCTACCAACTCTCAAACAAACTCTACCAACTCTCTGAATATGTGCCATGACAATAATGCTACTGATTGTTGTTCTTTGAATGAATCTGTTGACTTCCCAGAGAGATCTGTGCTGATGGGGTCTTTTCATCAAGGCGATTCACGGTTTGGAAATGTGCGCAACAAGCAGTGTGGTGCCATCAGTTTGACTGCTGTTTTGAAGTCCAAGATGAAGAACGTGTGGAGCTGGGAAACTGGAGATCTTGATGATGTTTTGATTAAGGGAACTGTTCTTTACAGGTCAATGAGTGCACAGGGTAAAATAAGAGACCAAGGAAGGGGTTACATTGCTGTGTCTGAATTGCCTAGACAATATGAAGTGTGGAATTGTGATTTCTCAATAAACTTTGCTGATTCTTACACTGGATTTATTCAGGTTGATGACTATGACGATGCTTTACGTGATGTTGCCATGCCTTTTGATGTAGCACTGCAGCGTGCGCTGTTTAGTAATGATGCTTGTTTGTTGACCATTTGTGCTAACACATGTGCTGTAGTGAATGCAGGAACAAGGTTTGCGTTTGTTGATTCACACGCTAACAGAAACGTCAACCAGAAAGGTGAGAGGACAAGTTGTGTTGCATACTTCAGCTCTATACACTCCCTGGTCACATTTGTTTACGACTTTGCACGAGCTTTTGGCATAAGCACACCAAGGTTTGAGGTAACTGGAGTCACAGTAATAACTAATGCCAACGCCCAGATGGACGATTCAACGAGCTCTGCAAGTTGCTGTCCACTCTACAGCGATGTGGTGAAGCGTAAGCCTAAAGTGTGTGAACGAGTTGTAAGTGGGTCGTCTACAGTTGCAGCTAATTTCACAAGTAGCACAGAATGTTCACAGACCATACCAGACACAAATGCTTGTTCTAATGTAAACAGTAGACCACTGTACAGTGACGTTTTGAGACAAGTTCCCAGTAAGGGTGTTAAGCGAAACAACATTGCAACAGACGATGTCATTCTTATTGATGCAGGTGCGCACGAACAGTCTTTTCAACCTTTACAGTGTGATGTGCAAGCAAATTATGTCATAAGTGATATAAGATTTCACAAACAGGCTTTTAAACCTTTAACTCGTCAAGACCAAGATGCACTGTGCACGCGTTTAGAGCTTCAACATGAAAATGTTGATTTGAGCTTAATGGCAACCATTGATCTCGATGACATGGGATCTCCCTGTAAGATAAAAAGCATAAAACCTGATGGGAATTGCTTTTACCGTAGCCTAGCCTTTAGCATTTGTCACAATGAAGACAAGCATTTGAAAATAAGACGGGCTGTCGTGAAACACCTTCAGAGAAACAGCGCCAAATTTGAAACATATCTGAGGGAAGAATACACATCTGTGCAGGATTATGTGAGTAAATCAAGAATCTACTACTGTGGTTCATGGGCAAAAGAGATTGATATTTTTGCTGCTGCTGACTTATTGCAAACAACTATATTTACTTTCAATGATGGAAGATGGAATATGCACAGACCTACAGACTCACAGACATGTAGAGAGAATTGCATTTATTTAAATCACACTGGCAGTCATTATGAGGTTGTAATATGTGTTCAACACAAAGATGCAAGAAGTTGCGCAGGAATATGCCAGCCTGTAAAGATTGATGACAAGTTGAGGTCAACACGAAAAAGAAAGCTGAACGATGAATCAGAAAATGTGAAAGCAAAGAAAGATCGCCAGCGATATCACAATGACAGCGATTACAGAGAGAGAAAGCGTGCACGTGTTCGGAATAAGTATACATCTGATCCTGAATATCAAGAATTGCTACGTGACTACTCTAAAATGACATATAGGAAAAGTGCTTCCTTCCAAGCAATGGTACGCGAGTATTCTAGTGTCAAATATAAGACAAACAAGAGCTTTCAGACTTATGTGCGTGATTACTCCAAAGCCAAATATAAGACAAACGGGCCATTCCAGAATCTTGTCCGTGACTACAGTCATACAAAATACAAGAAAAACATTGGATTCCAGAACAAAATTAAAGAGCATAATAAGTGGAAGTATCAAGAAAATGAAAACATCCGTGTAAACAAAATCAAAAAAGGTTGTGAAAATTATTCAACATGGCAGAAGAAACAGGGAGACATTGATTTGGCTATTGATCATTTTCGTCAGGAGGTCAGCCGTGGTCCTGAATATGTATGCTCAGTCTGTCATCGTTTACTCTTCAGGAAGCAGGTGGTTGAGTGTAAAAGACATTACTATGAAAGCAAAGGAGCAGAAGTGGCTGCATTGGCTAATAGATGCATAACATTGCAATATTTACATGTGTGTGATGATGAATGTGAACAGAAATGTCATTTGTCTGATAGTCCATTAAGCAAATTATGGATTTGCCATACATGTCATCGTAAAATACTTGGAGGAAAACTTCCCGAAGAGAGTGTCACAAACAACATGCATTTGGATGATATTCCACCGGAACTTAAATGTCTGAACTCTTTGGAACAACATCTCATTGCACGTCACATTCCCTTCATGAAGCTGTTGTGTTTGCCTCGAGGCCGCCAGAGAGCTTGCCATGGTCCTTGCGTCTCTGTTCCTGTTAATAACACAAATGTGACAAATATACTCCCAAGAAATGAATGTGATGACAAGATGATAAGAGTGAAACTGAAACGCAAGTTGACATATAAAGGTCATTACGAGTACATGTATGTCCACACTGATCGTGTCAGAAATGCACTGAGGTATTTGATGGCAAACAATAAATGGTATGGTGATGTGACTATGAATGACGAATGGGTAAACTCTCTGAATGGCACTGACCAGCATGAGGAAAGCACCAAACAGGAAACACCTGCTAACAGTGATGATGACAATGTTCCTGAAGAGCAAGCAGAGGAAGATGTGACTTATATCAAAGACCAGAATGGGCTTTTGTCAGATACATCATTACAACCTGTCGATCTGGGTTCAGAGATCATTGATCAGAATTTTCAGGACATACTTAATGTGGCACCAGGTGAAGGTAACAGTCCAGTGAGGCTGCTGTCCGATAAAACCAACGAGGCAAAATGTTTCCCTGTTTTGTTTCCATCTGGTGGACCTACATTCCATGATGAAAGAGAGTCCAAAATAACTCTGTCTCGGTACCTGAATACACGCATTCTGAATGCAGATGGGCGTTTTGCACAGAACACAGACTTCATTTTTTACGCACAATACATATCAGAGGTGCATCAAGTTGTATCTGGTGTATCAGTGGCGTTACGCAAAGGTGGCGGCAACTCCCCTCTGAAAGACGCATCACCAGACATGTTGTTGAACTCAGACTCCTTGGGTAAAATATTGCGCAATGACGAAGGATACAAGTTCTTACGAGGAATTCGTGGCACACCTCCATACTGGATGTCAGTTCAGAAAGATTTATTTGCCATGATAAGACAACTCTCCATACCCACATTCTTTGCATCTTTTAGCTCTGCAGATTTGAGATGGCCTGAAATGCTGAACTCTATTCTAAGAATAGAAGGTAAACAAACGTCTGTTGACGATCTTGACTGGTCTGACAAATGTGGACTCATACGCCAAAACCCTGTGACAGCGGCAAGAATGTTTGATCACCGATGGCATTGCTTTCTCCGTGATGTAATCATGTCGCCAGCAGAACCCATAGGGAAAATAAAGGACTACTTTTATCGTGTTGAATTTCAACAACGTGGTTCTCCTCATGTCCACTGTCTTTTTTGGGTTGAAAATGCTCCCAAGATTGATAAAGAGAGTGATGATGAAGTGGCACAGTTCATAGATACATACATCACCTGTGAAATTCCACCAGAAACAGATGCAGAGCTTTATGAGGTTGTGAGCAGCGTACAGAGGCACAGCACAAGACACTCTAAGACTTGCCGCAAGAAAAACACAGTGTGCAGGTTCAACTTCCCACGGCCACCATCAAGCTGTACTTTCATCACAAGAGGCGGTAACTGTGAGGACTTGAATGGCAATGATGACAATACAAGTGCGAGTGCAATAATAAAGAATGTTAAAACTGCGTTGACCATGCCTGACATGGATTTTGATACAGCCGATGCATTTTTTGAGTCTCTTGGGATAGATCAAGATTTGTTTGAAAAGGCGTACAACATATGTTCCAAAAAGAAAAGCATTGTCCTGAAACGAAGTCCTGGAGACATTTGGGTGAACCAGTACAACAAAGACTTACTCCGTGCTTGGCAAGGCAATATGGATATCCAGTATGTCACAGATGCCTTTTCAGTTGTGGTCTACATACTGTCGTACATCACAAAAGCAGAACAAGAAATGGGTTTGCTCTTACAACGTGCCCAAGACGAGTCAATGAATGGCAACCTTGATGCAAAAGCAGCATTCAAACAGCTTGGAAGTGTATACCTACACAACAGAGAAGTTTCAGCCCAAGAGGCAGTTTATCGATTAACACACATGCACTTGAAAGAATGCTCTCGCGACGTACAGTTCATTCCAGTTGGTGATAATCCTGTTAGGATGAGTTTACCTCTGCATTTACTCCAAAGTAAAGCCCAATTCCAACAGTGTAATGATGAAAGCAGCATTTGGATGACCAATGTGGTTGAGAGGTATAAGAGCAGACCCCAGAATGCACAATTTGAGGATTTATGCCTGGCCAGTTTTTGTTCTGAATACAGAGTTCTACCAAAGTCACAGGTTCCGGCTGAAAGAGATTCACATGACATTGTACAGCTCAACAACAACTGTGGCTTTGTGAAACGAAGGACCCGAACTGAACCTGCTGTCGTGAGGTATCCCAGATTTTCTCCCACAAAAAACCCCGAAAAGTACTTCCATTCATTGCTGCAACTGTTTTTGCCTTACTATGAAGACTGTCACCTCAAACCGCCCCAGTTTGATACATATGAGGATTTCTATAAAAATGGTGCAGTGAAATGTGGTGTTGATGTTCAAAGAGTGCAGTCGATTGTGGATACCAACAAAGCTTTATTTGAAAAAGAAAGTGATGAGATTGATAGAGCTAAACAGTTGCTGGAAGACAAAATTGATCTAGAAGATGCCTGGGCTCAGATATGTCCTGAAACAGAAAGGGAACGTCTTCGTTGTTTGAATCTGATGAAAAAAAAGGTTGTAGATGATGAAGGTGATGATGATGACAAACTCATTCCTGACCTGACAGCAAACCCACAGACTACATGCACTTTGGAAACAAATCATGTGTCAATGCCCAGACAAGATGCATTACATTTATTGCGATCATTAAATGAAGAACAGTCTGCCATATTCTATGCTGTTCGTAAGTGGTGTTTGCAGAAACTGTTTGGACAAAATCCTGAACCATTGCGATTATTCATTACTGGTGGAGCAGGAACAGGGAAAAGCCATTTAATCAAAGCGATACATTACGAATCTACCAGGCTGTTGTCACAGATTGCTGAAAATCCTGAGGATCTCACTGTGCTTCTAACAGCACCTACAGGAGTGGCTGCATATAACATTGGTGCTGCAACAATTCACAATACATTCTCCATTGGTGCAAATGTCAAACTGCCATATCAACCACTAGGTGATGAGAAAGTCAATTCTTTGCGAACCAAAATGGGCAGCTTGCAAATTCTGATCATTGATGAAGTGTCCATGGTCGACCACCGTCTTTTGGCCTACATTCATGGTAGACTGCGTCAAATTAAGCAGACTGGTGATTATTCCTTGTTTGCCAAAGTTTCCCTGATTTGTGTGGGTGATTTTTTTCAACTCAAGCCCGTGAAAGGCACGCCTCTTTTTGCTGAAAACAAAGGAGCCAACCTGTGGGACAACAACTTTGAGGTTGCAGAACTGACTAAAGTTGTTAGACAAGAAAATGCAGCATTTGCGGAAATGCTTAATCGTCTCAGAGTCCGTAAAAAGAACGAACCTCTCACCGACTGTGATGTTCTCACACTGAGGCAGCGTGAAACTGGTGAGGAATCTACAGACATTCATGTGTATGCTACAAATGCAGAGGTTGATGAATATAACGTGAAGAGACTGCAAGAGACCTGCCCAGACGCAATCAGCATACGTGCTCAAGACTTTGTCCGAAATCCCAAAACTGGAAGAATGGAACGGAAATTTGGCTTTCACACAAAAGTTTTCAACTCTTGCTTGCCTAAATGTGTTTCCTTGGGTGTTGGAGCAAGGGTCATGTTGAAGAAAAACATAGATGTGTCTGATGGCCTTGTCAATGGAGCATGTGGCACAGTCGTGGAAATCATTCAAAGTCAACAAGACGATGACATGCCTGCAGCTATCCATGTGGACTTTGAAGACCCTAATGTAGGAAAGATCCAGAGGTCAAAAGCAAAAAGGGTTTCTGAACGTTCAACGATAGTGGAAGTGCAAGAGGAACAAGTGGCTAATAATGGTGGAGTACGAAGGCAACTGCCGATTAGCCTGGCCTGGTCAGTAACTGTACACAAATGTCAAGGGCTTACTGTTGAAAGGGCTGTTGTATCACTCAAGAAGATCTTTGCTCCAGGGCAAGCATACGTTGCATTGAGTCGCGTGAGAACTCTTGGTGGGCTGATAATTGAGGACTTCAAAGAATCTGCCATATTTTGTGATAACAAAGTAGATTCAGCTATGAAAAGCTTGCCTGAGTTTAACTTTGGAATGTCTGTTTTATCCAACATGAACCCTGTGTGCACAGTAGCACTTCACAATGTGCAGAGTTTGAATGCTCACATTCAGGATGTTCAATCCCATAAAGCCCTCATGAATGCTGACTGTATTTGCTTAACAGAGACGTGGCTCAATGTAGACACTGATGAAGAGCCACAACTTCCAGGATACGTCTTCAAACACAATCCGAGAGGAAACTGTTACAATGACTCCGAGCCAGCCTTTGCAGCGCTGAAACAACAACAAAGAGGTGGAGTTGGTCTGTTTTGTTCAGAAAACGTTGACGTGCAGGTGTCAATTCCAGAAAGATGCAATTTGGAATGTCTGTATTTTGAAATACCACATGCAAATTTGACTGCTGCTGTGTTGTACAGGCCCAGCTCTTATAAGATTGACATGTTTCGAGAACAGTTATTACAGGTCATCTTTGAACTTGAAAAGCATCCTGGGAGGAAACTCATCATGGGAGACTTCAATGAGGACATCTTTGTATCGTCTACAATTCTCAAGTTATTGGAACGGCATGGATACACTCAACATGTGCAAGCAGCCACAACTGAAAAAGGTACATTAATAGATCATGTCTACATTAAAGGCACAGAAGATGTTGTTGTTGAAGTTGTGCAGACATACTACAGTTTTCATGAAGCGATACTGATCTCACTGTTGTAATGTTTTCTGTGATTAATGATATTTGTCTTTGAATAGGTAGGCATTTATATTCTGGCTGTTACACATGACGTCATTATGAGTTCACTTCATATTCCGTCCGCTAAGTGGGGTTTGGGTGGGTGGGTGGTGGCAAGGAGAGAGCATAACACTGGACGGTCCTTGCAAGGGATGGGAGGGGTATGGGGGCCATTTTCCAAAAGAAGTTGCAAATAACGGTAAAGATATACAGATGAATATGTAAATATCAGGGAGCTATACAGTTGATTTATTATATAGGCAACTAACATTTTTTTAAAGTCAGCGGACCATTCCTTAATTGTCTAAAGCATTTTAGACTATGTCTTGTTAATGTTTGTCAAATTATTTCATTTTGGTTACATTACACCACCATTACACAAAGTTATGCGTAATGCATTTAAATGCTAAAAAGAGTCCAAATTAAAGTTTTAATTAATGGACAGACATAGCACTATATAGCTAATGGAATGATTTTATCTTTACCGTCATAGTAAAACCTTAACATTATCAGTGAATTACAGTTAAGACGATAACAGTCAATAACAGCAAACACAGCTGTTCAATTTTAGCCTACAAATAAAATTGATAACAGTAAAATAAAATTAAGCATATTATTTTACACATTATTTTTTTGTCATATATTACAGTCAGTTGAAGACTGGTATTATTATTGCAACACTGAGTTAAAGGACAATATCTTAAATCTTCAATGAAGTGAAAGAATAAATTATGTATGAATGAATTGTCCCGAGATTATGTAAGAATGATGAAAACAAACTAAGAAAACCAATCAAGCCAAGTGCAACTTCTTTTGGAAAATGGCCCCCATACAGGGAACTTTTTTGTTCAACATTTTTATGAATTATAGAATTATACCAAGTGGACAGTCATGCTACAGTTTTCAACATATACAGTTGTGTGACACAAAAAGTGTTCCTGCTTCACCCTTATTGGTGTCATACTGACAAATGCTTTGGTACAGTAAAGTGATGATACCTTGTGTACAAGATCACTTGAGATAGTGCTGATTACATACAAACTCTGTCATTTACTGTGGGATCAGTTCTGTTCCCTTTAAGCTGACACAGGTCAGAGGCCCAGCCTCATCTCGCTGCAACACCAGTTTTTCTTATAAAAGGGCAGAATCTCAAAGGACATTCTGTTTGGTGGAGTTGCCACCAGCACCAGGGCAGTTGAAGGACATGAAAGCCATGGACAGCAATGCAGTCTGCTGAGACAAGCATGTGAGTAAACACGCTAACTGGAGACAGGTGATGTGTAAAGGGGGAAATTCAGAGGACACATTCAGAAGAATACCATTTGGATAAAAAAAAACAGCAGCAACAGCCATTATTCCTGTGTCGGACTACACAGCCATTTTTAGCAGTGATTTCTATGTCTACGAGACTGACAAGTGGCATCTTAGCACTGTGTATCTTTCATACCAATTGAACTGATTAATAATAATAATAATAATATGTTTATTTTATATATAACGCCTTTCTCAAACCCAAGGTCGCTTTACATAGTAGAAGGAAAAGACCTTACCATTTTTGTCTGAGTGATGAAAATACATGTTAGCAGTCATTTACATATTCAGCACTGTCCACTTGGTATGCAGTTCTGTAAACAGGGTCTAATACACATGGTGAATAAAACTAAATTGCATTGTTAAAGTAGTTAAAATATGCATCAGTTGGTCATTTCATTTACAAATGTGTTACAATATATTGACAGACTTTAGATAATTATTTTGTTTATGTAAAAATGCTGTGTTTTGACATGAAGAATTCAGAGAAGGAAGTTTGTTTTTGTTTCTAAGTTTTAGATTGGGTGAGGACAATTCAGTTGGCTACTTAATCAACCCAGGACAATTTTCAGCCATTACTACTGTACAACTACTTGAAATAAGACATATTTAATGGTTTAAGTTTTATTTTTTCTGCCTGTGTAATGCGTTGTTTGTTTTTCATTTCAGACCTGATTTTGTATTAGGCTGTTCTTTTGTGTTCTCTTCTTTTTTGTGGGACTGATTTGTTTTAGCTGCGACTGTACTTTAAGTGTTTTGTTATCATACCAAGGACTAATTTAGATGGTGTGTAACATGATACTTTACTTGTTGATACATTGAACAAACTATTCTTATTTTGTTTTGTTTTGTTATATTATTATCAATTATTGTGAAGTATGTTTTGGCATGAATAATTACAAAGAAGGAAAAAGAAGGAAGATTTATTGATATTATATCAGAAAAGTTACTTATGTTCTATGAATAATGGCATATGGAATCTGTTTACTAACATATTGCTAAATTTCACTGCTGGATCTGTACCACCACAAAACAATGGACTGAATTTGGACTGCAAGAAGTTTTACTTTGTAAGACAAAACTGAACCAAGCACTACAGAGGTTTGGAGTCGGAAATGCTGTCATGATCTTCTGACATATTAACATTATGTGAGTACCCATTATATTTAATTGTACATTTTTTCAAAGACAGGCATCCTAATTCTGATTCATGCACATTTGACAGGATGTAAACTTTAAGAAAAAGACATGTTGGTTTATTTTACCTGTGTAACAATATCATGTAGACTTTTATTGTAAATGTACATCTGCTGTCAAATGACCATACAGAAAATGTTGGCCAAGGCCCAGCAACGTAGCCTTTCGAGTGACCTGCACCAGACACAGGGCATGCTGGGGATCACGGACATCCACCAGCCTCACAGCCTTCCGAGTGACCTGCACCAGTCCTGCTGCGGATCACAGACATCTGCCAGTAACGCAGCCTTCCGAGTGACCTGCACCAGTCCTGCTGAGGATCACGGACATCCACCAGCAACATAGCCTTCCCAATGAACTTCACCAGTCACAGAGCCTGCTGCGGATCACGGACATCTGCCAGCCATGCAGCCTTCCGAGTGACCTGCACCGGTCCTGCTGCTGATCACGGACATCCACCAGCAACATAGCCTTCCCAATGAACTGCACCAGTCACAGAGCCTGCTGCGGATCATGGACACCAGCCAGCAACGCACTCTTCGAGTGACCTGCACTGGTCCTGTTGCTGATCATGGACATCTGCCAGCAACGCACTCTTTGAGTGACCTGCACCAGACACAGGGCCTGTTGAAGATCACATACATCCGCCAGCAACGCAGCCTTCTGAGTGATTTGCACCAGACACAGACATCCGCCAGCCATGCAGCCTTCTGAGTGACCTGCACCAGTCTTGCTGCGGATCACGGACATCCACCAGCAACGCAGCCTTCCCAAAGAACAGCACCGGTCACATCTGCCAGCCATGCAGCCTTCCGAGTGACCTGCACCAGACACAGGGCCTGCTGAGGATCACGGATATCCTCCAGGAAGGCAGCCTTGTGAGGGACCTGCACCAATCACAGGGCCTGCTAAGGATCACAGACATCCACCAGCAACACAGCCTATCAAGATCTTATGTGAGTATCCGTGTTTTTCTTTCTCCAAAAGATGCAATCTAAATGTTTATGCATAGTTTAGTAGGATGTAGCCTACATCACACTGTTAACAAATAGACATTTTGCTTTCTTAAACCTGTAGAACAAAATAATGTATACTTTTATTGTAAATTTACATCTGCTCTAAAATTACCTTACAGATAATGTTTTCCCAGTTTCAAAGAATATACCTTCTGAGATGTTTCAAAGCTGTGGTGTGGCCACTGCCACAGGTATGCACAGAACTGGTCCATACGTCTGTTCCATGGGACACACCAATGGTTAGGACTGTTGAGGCTCATGGACATTCACAAGCCACACAGCCTATCCAACCACCTGTACCAGATGGACAGCCTGCTGAGACTCATTGTCCTTTTCCCTTGGTGGTTGTGGTGGTGCAGACTTGTACTTGTCAGAGTGTCTGTTGAGGTTCATGGACCCTCACCAGCCTTGTCACCTGCTGAGGCTCATAGCTGATCTTGGCAATCTACAACAGCACTACAGGACAGCATTACAAGGCCAATGAGTTGTACATGTGGCCATCTACTGACTAAGGGCTGACAAGCCTGGTTAAAAATATTGACTTTGTGCTGTAGATTATTATTATATGTTCATATCACATAGTCATATTTATTCATATCACATAGCCTTATTTATTCTGCTCTTATAAAATATCTGCTAATACACTGCACATATTTATATCTAATTTATATTATTATAAACCACCTTCTGTAAACAAACTGCATACTGTCTACACTGCACTATATTTCTTGTTGTGCTTATGCTCCACCTGTCTATACTTTGTATATCACATTGCACTTTTCTGCTTTTTTGTACTTCTGGTTAGACGTAAACTGCATTTTGTTGACTTTGTACTTCTACTCTGCACAATGACAATAATGTTGAATCTAATCTAATGATAGGACCATTTAGTAATACAAGGGAAATGTAAGTAATTGGGGATTTAATGACTTCATGTTTTTTCTCAGTTTTATTTTTTACTATTTTGGACATCTTTGCTTTTTGTTTCACCATTTTATGTCATCATTTTATGTCATACTATCTAGGAGGGTAGCTTTCAGGGTATTTGTTTGCATAACATCATGCAATTTATACCTCTTCAGTTTGAACACTTATTGTTAATAATGTTAAGATGTTTATATATTAAGTATAGAAAAGATGTGATGATGTGAATCACATGACAAAAAGTGTCTACCACAGAGTTGTAGCAGATTGTCAATGACTGCAGTAATGACTTTTAGTCCATAAATAGCCTGAAAGTGAACAGACTAACCAGTCAGGGATTAACTAGCCTACATTTTGAGATTTGTAAATCTATGTAAAATTGAATTACACATCACTAGCTATGCTATAATGAAATTGTAATTAATAAAGTACAAATGTTTTTTTGCCTTAAATTTCTTTACTTAAAAAAGACTTTGAGTACTCAGTGAATTTTTAAATGAATGAACTTAAAGTCATGAAAACACATGAAGACTTACAAGCCAAATGCATTTCTGCAAATTGCAGTGCCCTCTATAGGTTAAAGGTCATCACATTTCTTGAACCTTCGGCCTTTGGTTTTGATACATGAAAGGGTTGCTATGATAGCTGACTTTATGTTTGATTGGCTGTGTTGGGCAAACGGTTCTGAATATGGCTTCAAAAATAAGGACGTATGTAAGGTTCAGTCTGAAGATTGTCTGTGCCAACTTTGTGACAAACAGACAAAATCTACAGAAAGTAATGTATTGATAAGGCATGGTCTGAAGATAGTCTGTGCCAATTTTGGTGAAGATGAGATATGTGACCTATGAAAATTGTTTAGCGTTTTTGATTAAATCCAATATGGCAGCCTATTCAACTTCGTTGTTGTCACAAGTTGTCATCTGTCAGCCTAAGGACCTTCCACAGTATTACCAGACACCACTAGCAAGTTTTAATTCTAAGCACAACAGCAGCTACAGGCCAAAAGGCATGTTTCTAAATTACAGTGCCCTCTAGAGGTAAAAGGTCACCAGATTTCTTGAGTGTCCCCCTGATCGGATCCTGAGTCCATGTACTAAGTTTGGCTTTGATACATGCAAGGGTTGTTGAGATATGAGCTCACTACCTGTTTAGCGGCTTTGCCACAAATTTCGATTGGCTGTTACAGCCGAATGCTTCTGTCAATTGTTCCAGAAAGCAATGCAATGATAAGGCATAGTCTGAAGATGGTCTCTGCCAATTTTGGTGAGGATCCGCTGAAATTTGTGACCTGCGAAAACTTGTACGGGTTTTTGATTAAATCCAATATGGAGGCCGAATCAATGACGATGACATCATCGTCAACAGCAGCTACAGGCCAAAAGGCATGTTTCTTAATTACAGCGCCCCCTAGAGGTCAAAGGTCAACAGATTTCTTGAGCTTCCCCCTGATTGGGTCCTGAGTCCATGGACTAAGTTTGGTTATGATAGATCAATGGGTTGCTGCGATATGAGCTCACTTCCTGTTTGGCGGCTTCGCCGCAAATTTCAATTGGCTGTTACGCGTGAACGGTTTTAGTTCCAAAGACAAAAAGCAATGCATTAATGAGGCATGGTCTGTAGATGATATCTGTGAAGTTTGGTGTCGATCGGACAAAATTTGTGACCTCTGATACGTTTTAAGAGATTTTGATGAAATCCAAAATGGCGGAAAATCCATCATGGCGGAAATTGAAGTCATAGGGTGCGTTGAACTCGACTTGGTCCAAGGATTCCAACGATACCTCATTTTTGACAATTGGCCATACGGCTCAAAAGTTACGTACGTGAACGCACGTCCAACTTTGGCCTGTTGGTGGCGCTAGAGTGCTTGAGGTGCCATCATGAAACTTGGTGACTTTAATCATGGGACTGTCCCTAATCATCAGGTATATAGTATTAAGCAGTCACAGCAAGTTCCATGCCAAACAACCCAAGATTGGCTGAGTTACAAGGTAATTTCCTGTTTGGCGGCTTCGCCACCAATTTCGATTGGCTGTTACGGGCGAATGCTTTTGTCAATCGTTCCAGAAAATTAAACACTGATAAGGCATGGTCTGAAGATGGTGTGTGCCAATTTTGGTGAAAATCAGAAGAAATTTGTGACCTGTGAAAACTTTTTAGTGTTTTTGATTAAATTCAATATGGCGGCCGAATCAATTATGTTGACATCACAAGTGTGCCTGGGTCAGCCTGAGGACATCCAAAAGTACTACCAGACACCACTAGTATGTTTTAATTCCAAACACATCAACAGCTACAGGCCAAAATGCATTTTCGCTAATTACATTGCCCCCTAGAGGTCAAAGGTCACCAGACTTTTTGAGTGGCCTACTGATGGGGTTATAAGTCCATGTACTAAGTTTGGTTATGACAGATGAAAGGGTTGCTGAGATATGAGCTCACTTCCTGTTTGGCGGCTTCGCCGCATATTTCGTTTGGCTGTTACGGGAAAACGGTTTTAGTTCCGAAGATGGAAATCGATAACTTTTGTGCGGCTTGGTCTGAAGATGTTATGTGCTAAGTTTTGTGAAAATCAGACAAACTATGTGAGGCGTGAAACTTTTTAAAGGTTTTTGACAAAATCCAAAATGGCGGAAAATCCATCATGGCGGAAATTGACGTCATAGGGTGCGTTGAACTCGGCTTTGTCCAAGGATTCCAACGATAACTCATTTTTGACAATCGGGTCAACAGGTCAAAAGTTACGTCCGTGAACACAAGTCCAACTTTGGCCTGTTGGTGGCGCTAGAGCGCTTGAGGTGCCGGCATGAAACTTGGTGAAATGAATTATTGGACTGTCCCCAATTAGTGTGCAAAATTGTATAACTTTTTACCAGACGGTTCTATGGGCTGCCATTGACTTCCATTGCAAAATAATGCGCATCAGCAACTACTGGCCAAAATGCATTTTTGTCAATTACGGAGCCCCCTAGAGGTCAAATGTCACCAAATTTCTTGAGCGTCCTCCCGATGTGGTCTGAGGTACATGTACTAAGTTTGGTTTTGATACATGAAAGCATTGCTGAGATATGAAATCACTTCCTGTTTGGCGGCTTCGCCACAAATTTTTATTGGCTGGTACAGGCCAAAGCTTCTGTCAATTGTTCCAGAAAGCAATGCACTCATCAGGCATGGTCTGAAGATGGTCTCTGCCAATTTTGGTGAGGAACAGATGAAATTTGTGACCTGCCAAAACTTTTTTGTGTTTTTGATTTAATCCAATATGGCGGCCGAATCAATTACGATGACATCACAAGTTGGCTTGGGTCGGCCTAAGGACCTTCAACAGTAGTAGCAGACACCACTAGTGGGTTTTAATTCTAAGCACAACTGTTGCTACAGGCCAAAAGGCATGTTTCTTAATTACAGCGCCCCCTAGAGGTCAAAGGTCACCAGATTTCTTGAGCGTCCCCCTGATTGGGTCCTGAGTCCATGGACTAAGTTTGGTTATGATAGATCAATGGGTTGCTGAGATATGAGCTCACTTCCTGTTTGGCGGCTTCGCCGCAAATTTCGATTGGCTGTTACGCGCGAACGGTTTTAGTTCCGAAGACGAAAAGCAATGCATTAATGAGGCATGGTCTGTAGATGATATCAATGAAGTTTGGTGTCGATCGGACAAAATTTGTGACCTCTGATACGTTTTAAGAGATTTTGATGAAATCCAAAATGGCGGAAAATCCATCATGGCGGAAAATGACGTCATAGGGTGCGTTGAACTCGGCTTGGTCCAAGGATTCCAACGATACCTCATTTTTGACAATCGGGTAAACAGGTCAGAAGTTACGTGCGTGAACGCAAGTCCAACTTTGGCCTGTTGGTGGCGCTAGAGCGCGGGAGGTGCCGACATGCAACTTGGTGACATTAATCATTGGACTGTCTCCAATCAGTGTGCCAAATTTCACAACTTTTTGCCAGACGGTTCTATGGGCTGCCATAGACTTCCATGGCGGAATAATAATAATAATAAGAAAACTAACAAACACAATGGTTGCCTCGCAGCTTCGCTGCTTGGCCCCCAATAAATATAGCTGCAAGCAGCAATGAGGGGGCCAAGCAGTGAGATCAGCAGGCCAGATTTGTCATGTAAGTCAATGCCGTTGCATCAGACATATAGCCTTAAGCAGTCACAGCAAGTTCCATGCCATACAACCCAAGATTGGCTGAGTTACAAGGTCAAGTTTCATATCAAAACATAACTGATTTTGTGGGGCTGAACCAGGGCTGAGTGTCGCCGCCCCCTCCCCCAGCCAGCCCACCGCCGCAACCGCCCCTGCCCATCCCACCCCGCCCCACCCTTGCACGCACGCATTAGAATGAACTAGATGGAACTTGCTGTCATCAGTTTCACATCAAAAATAAAAGATTGATTGAGATATGATCACACTTGCTGTGATTTAAACACAGAGGTCAAAAATTGACGTCATAGGGTGTGTGGGGGTGTGAACTCGGCTTGGCCCAAGGATTCCAATGATACCTCATTTTGCCATTCGGGTCAACAGGTCAAAAGTTACGTCCGTAAACACAAGTCCAACTTTGGCCTGTTGGTGGCGCTAGAGCGCTTTAGGTGCCGGCATGAAACTTGGTGAAATGAATTATTGGACTGTCCCCAATTAGTGTGCAAAATTGTATAACTTTTTACCAGACGGTTCTATGGGTTGCCATTGACTTCCATTGCAAAATAATGCGCATCAGCAACTACTGGCCAAAATGCATTTTTGTCAATTACGGAGCCCCCTAGAGGTCAAATGTCACCAAATTTCTTGAGCGTCCTCCCGATGGGGTCTGAGGTACATGTACTAAATTTGGTTTTGATACATGAAAGCATTGCTGAGATATGAAATCACTTCCTGTTTGGCGGCTTCGCCGCAAATTTCGATTGGCTGGTACAGGTCAATGCTTCTGTCAATTGTTCCAGAAAGCAATGCACTCATCAGGCATGGTCTGTAGATGGTCTCTGCCAAGTTTGGTGAGGATCCGCTGAAATTTGTGACCTGCAAAAATGTGTACGTGTTTTTGATTAAATCCAATATGGCGGCCGAATCAATTACGATGACATCACAAGTCGTCTTGGGTCGGCCTAAGGACCTCCAACAGTATTACCAGACACCACTAGTGTGTTTTAATTCTAAGCACAACAGCAGCTACAGGCCAAAAGGCATGTTTCTTAATTACAGCGCCCCCTAGAGGTCAAAGGTCACCAGATTTCTTGAGCGTCCCCCTGATTGGGTCCTGAGTCCATGGACTAAGTTTGGTTATGATAGATGAATGTGTTGCTGAGATATGAGCTCACTTCCTGTTTGGCGGCTTCGCCGCAAATTTCGATTGGCTGTTATGCGCGAACGGTTTTAGTTCCGAAGACGAAAAAGAATAACTTTTGTGCGGCTTGGTCTGAAGAGCATGTGTGTCAAGTTTGGTGACGATCGGACAAAATTTGTGACCTGTGAAGTTTTAGTTTCACTTTCACTAAAATCCAATATGGCGGAAAATCCATCATGGCGGAAAATGACGTCATAGGGTGCGTTGAACTCGGCTTGGTCCAAGGATTCCAACGATACCTCATTTTTGACAATCGGGTCAACAGGTCAGAAGTTACGTGCGTGAACGCAAGTCCAACTTTGGCCTGTTGGTGGCGCTAGAGCGCTCAAGGTGCCGGTATGAAACTTGGTGAAATTAATTATGGGACTATCCCTAATCAGTCTGCCAAATTTCACAACTTTTCACCAGACGGTTCTATGGGCTGCCATTGACTTCAATGGCGGAATAATAATAATAATAATAATAATAAGAACAAATAGAAACACAATGGGTGCCTTCGCAGCTTCGCTGCTTGGCCCCCAAATATAGCTGCAAGCAGCAATGAGGGGGCCAAGCAGTGAGATCAGCAGGCCAGATTTGCCATGTAAGTCAATGCTGTTGCATCAGACATATAGCCTTAAGCAGTCACAGCAAGTTCCATGCCATACAACCCAAGATTGGCTGAGTTACAAGGTCAAGTTTCACATCAAAACATAACTGATTTTGTGGGGCTGAACCAGGGCTGAGTGTCGCCGCCCCCTCCCCCTGCCAGCCCACCGCCGCAACCGCCCCTGCCCATCCCACCCCGTCCCACCCTTGCAAGCACACATTAGAATGAACTAGATGGAACTTGCTGTCATCAGTTTCACATCAAAAATAAAAAATTGACTGAGATATGATCACACTTGCTGTGATTTAAACACAGAGGTCAAAAATTGACGTCATAGGGTGTGTTGAACTCGGCTTGGCCCAAGGATTTCAATGATACCTCATTTTGCCATTCGGGTCAACAGGTCAAAAGTTACGTCCGTAAACACAAGTCCAACTTTGGCCTGTTGGTGGCGCTAGAGCGCTTGAGGTGCCGGCATGAAACTTGGTGAAATGAATTATTGGACTGTCCCCAATTAGTGTGCAAAATTGTATAACTTTTTACCAGACGGTTCTATGGGCTGCCATTGACTTCCATTGCAAAATAATGCGCATCAGCAACTACTGGCCAAAATGCATTTTTGTCAATTACGGAGCCCCCTAGAGGTCAAATGTCACCAAATTTCCTGAGCGTCCTCCCGATGTGGTCTGAGTTACATGTACTAAGTTTGGTTTTGATACATGAAAGCGTTCCTGAGATATGAAATCACTTCCTGTTTGGCGGCTTCGCCGCAAATTTTGATTGGCTGGTACAGGCCAAAGCTTCTGTCAATTGTTCCAGAAAGCAATGCACTCATCAGGCATGGTCTGAAGATGGTCTCTGCCAATTTTGGTGAGGAACAGATAAAATTTGTGACCTGCCAAAACTTTTTTGTGTTTTTGATTTAATCCAATATGGCGGCCGAATCAATTACGATGACATCACAAGTTGGCTTGGGTTGGCCTAAGGACCTTCAACAGTAGTACCAGACACCACTAGTGGGTTTTAATTCTAAGCACAACTGCTGCTACAGGCCAAAAGGCATGTTTCTTAATTACAGCGCCCCCTAGAGGTCAAAGGTCACCAGATTTCTTGAGCGTCCCCCTGATTGGGTCCTGAGTCCATGTACTAAGTTTGGTTATGATAGATGAATGGGTTGCTGAGATATGAGCTCACTTCCTGTTTGGCGGCTTCGCCGCATATTTCGATTGGCTGTTACGGTCAAACGGTTTGAGTTCCGAAGACGAAAAGTGATAACTTTTGTGCGGCTTGGTCTGAAGAGCATGTGTGTCAAGTTTGGTGACGATCGGATAAAATTTGTGACCTGTGAAGTTTTAGTTTCACTTTCACTAAAATCCAATATGGCGGAAAATCCATCATGGCGGAAAATGACGTCATAGGGTGCGTTGAACTCGACTTGGTCCAAGGATTCCAACGGTACCTCATTTTTCAAAATCGGATCAACAGGTCAAAAGTTACGTGCGTGAACGCACGTCCAACTTTGGCCTGTTGGTGGCGCTAGAGCCCTCGAGGAGCCGACATGAAACTTGGTGAAATTAATCATGGGACTGTCCCCAATCGGTGTGCCAAATTTCACAACTTTTTACCAGACGGTTCTATGGGCTGCCATAGACTCCCATGGCGGAAGAAAGATGTTAAATAATAATAATAATAAGAAAATATAGCTGCAAGCAGCAATGAGGGGGCCAAGCAGTGAGATCAGCAGGCCAGATTTGCCATGTAAGTCAATGCCGTTGCATCAGACATATAGCCTTAAGCAGTCACAGCAAGTTCCATGCCATACAACCCAAGATTGGCTGAGTTACAAGGTCAAGTTTCACATCAAAACATAACTGATTTTGTGGGGCTGAACCAGGGCTGAGTGTCGCCGCCCCCTCCCCCAGCCAGCCCACCGCCGCAACCGCCCCTGCCCATCCCACCCCTTCCCACCCTTGCACGCACACATTAGAATGAACTAGATGGAACTTGCTGTCATCAGTTTCACATCAAAAATAAAAGATTGACTGAGATATGATCACACTTGCTGTGATTTAAACATAGAGGTCAAGAATTGACGTCATAGGGTGTGTTGAACTCAGCTTGGCCCAAGGATTCCAATGATACCTCATTTTGCCATTCGGGTCAACAGGTCAAAAGTTACGTCCGTGAACACAAGTCCAACTTTGGCCTGTTGGTGGCGCTAGAGCGCTTGAGGTGCCGGCATGAAACTTGGTGGAATGAATTATTGGACTGTCCCCAATTAGTGTGCAAAATTGTATAACTTTTTACCAGACGGTTCTATGGGCTGCCATTGACTTCCATTGCAAAATAATGCGCATCAGCAACTACTGGCCAAAATGCATTTTTGTCAATTACGGAGCCCCCTAGAGGTCAAATGTCACCAAATTTCTTGAGCGTCCTCCCGATGTGGTCTGAGGTACATGTACTAAGTTTGGTTTTGATACATGAAAGCGTTGCTGAGATATGAAATCACTTCCTGTTTGGCGGCTTCGCCGCAAATTTCGATTGGCTGGTACAGGTCAATGCTTCTGTCAATTGTTCCAGAAAGCAATGCACTCATCAGGCATGGTCTGAAGATGGTCTCTACCAATTTTGGTGAAGAACAGATGAAATTTGTGACCTGCGAAAACTTGTACGTGTTTTTGATTAAATTCAATATGGCGGCCGAATCAATTACGATGACATCACAAGTTGGCTTGGGTTGACCTAAGGACCTTCAAGAGTAGTACCAGACACCACTAGTGTGTTTTAATTCTAAGCACAACTGCTGCTACAGGCCAAAAGGCATGTTTCTTAATTACAGCGCCCCCTAGAGGTCAAAGGTCACCAAATTTCTTGAGCGTCCCCCTGATTGGGTCCTGAGTACATGTACTAAGTTTGGTTATGACAGATGAATGGGTTGCTGAGATATGAGCTCACTTCCTGTTTGGCGGCTTCGCCGCAAATTTCGATTGGATATTACGGGTGAACGGTCATAGTTCCGAAGACAAAACACCACAACTTTTGTGAGGCTTGGTCTGAAGATCATGTATGTCAAGTTTGGTGACGATCGGACAAAATTTGTGACCTGTGAAAAATTAGTTTCACTTTCACTTAAATCCAATATGGCGGAAAATCCATCATGGCGGAAAATGACGTCATAGGGTGCGTTGAACTCGGCCTGGTCCAAGGATTCCAATGGTACCTCATTTTTCAAAATCGGGCCGACGGGTCAGAAGTTACATGCATGAACGCATGTCCAAATTTGGCCTGTTGGTGGCGCTAGAGCGCTCGTGGTGCGGACTCGAAACTTGGTGAAATTAATTCTGGGACGCAGCCTAATTAGTGTGCCAAATTTCACAACTTTTCACCAGACGGTTCTATGGGCTGCCATAGACTTCAATGGCAGAGGAATAATAATAATAAGAAAACTAACAATAACAATGGGTGCCTTCGCAGCTTCGCTGCTTGGCCCCCAAATATAGCTGCAAGCAGCAATGAGGGGGCCAAGCAGTGAGATCAGCAGGCCAGATTAACCATGTAAATCAATGCCGTTGCATCAGACATATAGCCTTAAGCAGTCACAGCAAGTTCCATGCCATACAACCCAAGATTGGCTGTGTTACAAGGTCAAGTTTCACATCAAAACATAACTGATTTTGTGGGGCTGAACCAGCGCTGAGTGTCGCCACTCCCTCCCCCAGCCAGCCCACCGCCGCAACCGCCCCTGCCCATCCCACCCCGTCCCACCCTTGCACGCACACATTAGAATGAACTAGATGGAACTCGCTGTCATCAGTTTCACATCAAAAATAAAAGATTGACTGAGATATGATCACACTTGCTGTGATTTAAACACAGAGGTCAAAAATTGACGTCATAGGGTGAGTGGGGGTGTGAACTCGGCTTGGCCCAAGGATTCCAATGATACCTCATTTTGCCATTCGGGTCAACAGGTCAAAAGTTACGTCCGTGAACACAAGTCCAACTTTGGCCTGTTGGTGGCGCTAGAGCGCTTGAGGTGCCGGCATGAAACTTGGTGACATTAATCATGGGACTGTCCCTTATCAGTGTGCCAAATTTCACAACTTTTCACCAGACGGTTCTATGGGCTGCCATTGACTTCCATTGCAAAATAATGCGCATCAGCAACTACTGGCCAAAATGCATTTTTGTCAATTACGGAGCCCCCTAGAGGTCAAATGTCACCAAATTTCTTGAGCGTCCTCCCGATGTGGTCTGAGGTACATGTACTAAGTTTGGTTTTGATACATGAAAGCGTTGCTGAGATATGAAATCACTTCCTGTTTGGCGGCTTCGCCGCAAATTTTGATTGGCTGGTACAGGCCAAAGCTTCTGTCAATTGTTCCAGAAAGCAATGCACTCATCAGGCATAGTCTGAAGATGGTCTCTGCCAATTTTGGTGAGGATCCGCTGAAATTTGTGACCTGCGAAAACTTGTACGTATTTTTGATTAAATCCAATATGGCGGCCGAATCAATTACGATGACATCACAAGTTGGCTTGGGTCGGCCTAAGGACCTTCAACAGTAGTACCAGACACCACTAGTGGGTTTTAATTCTAAGCACAACTGCTGCTACAGGCCAAAAGGCATGTTTCTTAATTACAGCGCCCCCTAGAGGTCAAAGGTCACCAGATTTATTGAGCGTCCCCCTGATTGGGTCCTGAGTCCATGGACTAAGGTTGGTTATGATAGATCAATGGGTTGCTGAGATATGAGCTCACTTCCTGTTTGGCGGCTTCGCCGCAAATTTCGATTGGATATTACGGGTGAACGGTCATAGTTCCGGAGACAAAACACCACAACTTTTGTGAGGCTTGGTCTGAAGATCATGTATGTCAAGTTTGGTGACGATCGGACAAAATTTGTGACCTGTGAAAAATTAGTTTCACTTTCACTTAAATCCAATATGGCGGAAAATCCATCATGGCGGAAAATGACGTCATTGGGTGCGTTGAACTCGGCTTGGTCCAAGGATTCCAACGGTACCTCATTTTTCAAAATCGGATCAACAGGTCAAAAGTTACGTGCGTGAATGCACGCCCAACTTTGGCCTGTTGGTGGCGCTAGAGCCCTCGAGGAGCCGACATGAAACTTGGTGAAATTAATCATGGGCCTGTCCCCAATCGGTGTGCCAAATTTCACAACTTTTTACCAGACGGTTCTATGGGCTGCCATAGACTCCCATGGCGGAAGAAAGATGTTAAATAATAATAATAAGAAATCATAGAAAAACAATGGGGCTTCGCAGCTTCGCTGCTTGGCCCCCAAATATAGCTGCAAGCAGCAATGAGGGGGCCAAGCAGTTAGTTCAGCAGGCCAGATTAACCATGTAAGTCAATGCCGTTGCATCAGACATATAGCCTTAAGCAGTCACAGCAAGTTCCATGCCATACAACCCAAGATTGGCTGAGTTACAAGGTCAAGTTTCACATCAAAACATAACTGATTTTGTGGGGCTGAACCAGGGCTGAGTGTCGCCGCCCCCTCCCCCAGCCAGCCCACCGCCGCAACCGCCCCTGCCCATCCCACCCCTGCACGCACACATTAGAATGAACTAGATGGAACTCGCTGACATCAGTTTCACATCAAAAATAAAAAATTGACTGAGATATGATCACACTTGCTGTGATTTAAACACAGAGGTCAAAAATTGACGTCATAGGGTGTGTTAAACTCGGCTTGGCCCAAGGATTCCAATGATACCTCATTTTGCCATTCGGGTCAACAGGTCAAAAGTTACGTCCGTGAACACAAGTCCAACTTTGGCCTGTTGGTGGCGTTAGAGCGCTTGAGGTGCCGGCATGAAACTTGGTGAAATGAATTATTGGACTGTCCCCAATTAGTGTGCAAAATTGTATATCTTTTTACCAGACGGTTCTATGGGCTGCCATTGACTTCCATTGCAAAATAATGCGCATCAGCAACTACTGGCCAAAATGCATTTTTGTCAATTACGGAGCCCCCTAGAGGTCAAATGTCACCAAATTTCTTGAGCGTCCTCCCGATGTGGTCTGAGGTACATGTACTAAGTTTGGTTTTGATACATGAAAGCGTTGCTGAGATATGAAATCACTTCCTGTTTGGCGGCTTCGCCGCAAATTTTGATTGGCTGGTACAGGCCAAAGCTTCTGTCAATTGTTCCAGAAAGCAATGCACTCATCAGGCATGGTCTGAAGATGGTCTCTGCCAATTTTGGTGAGCGACAGATGAAATGTGTGACCTGCCAAAACTTTTTTGTGTTTTTGATTTAATCCAATATGGCGGCCGAATCAATTACGATGACATCACAAGTTGGCTTGGGTCGGCCTAAGGACCTTCAACAGTAGTAGCAGACACCACTAGTGGGTTTCAATTCTAAGCACAACTGCTGCTACAGGCCAAAAGGCATGTTTCTTAATTACAGCGCCCCCTAGAGGTCAAAGGTCACCAAATTTCTTGAGCGTCCCCCTGATTGGGTCCTGAGTCCATGGACTAAGTTTGGTTATGATAGATCAATGGGTTGCTGAGATATGAGCTCACTTCCTGTTTGGCGGCTTCGCCGCAAATTTCGATTGGCTGTTACGCACGAACGGTTTTAGTTCCGGAGACAAAAAGCAGTGCATTAATGAGGCATGGTCTGTAGATGATATCTGTGAAGTTTGGTGTCGATCGGACAAAATTTGTGACCTCTGATACGTTTTAAGACATTTTGATGAAATCCAAAATGGCGGAAAATCCATCATGGCGGAAATTGACGTCATAGGGTGCGTTGAACTCGGCTTGGTCCAAGGATTCTAACAATACCTAATTTTTGACAATCGGATCAACAGGTCAAAAGTTACGTGCGTGAACGCACATCCAACTTTGGCCTGTTGGTGGCGCTAGAGCGCTCAAGGTGCCGGTATGAAACTTGGTGAAATTAATCATGAGAATGTCCCCAATCAGTGTGCCAAATTTCAGAATTTTTCACCAGACGGTTCTATGGGCTGCCATTGACTTCAATGACGGAAGCGTAATAATAATAATAATAATAATAAGAAAACATAGAAACACAATGGGGCTTCGCAGCTTCGCTGCTTGGCCCCCAAATATAGCTGCAAGCAGCAATGAGGGGGCCAAGCAGTGAGATCAGCAGGCCAGATTAACCATGTAAATCAATGCCGTTGCATCAGACATATAGCCTTAAGCAGTCACAGCAAGTTCCATGCCATACAACCCAAGATTGGCTGAGTTACAAGGTCAAGTTTCACATCAAAACATAACTGATTTTGTGGGGCTGAACCAGGGCTGAGTGTCGCCGCCCCCTCCCCCAGCCAGCCCACCGCCGCAACCGCCCCTGCCCATCCCACCCCGTCCCACCCTTGCACGCACACATTAGAATGAACTAGATGGAACTTGCGGTCATCAGTTTCACATCAAAAATAAAAGATTGACTGAGATATGATCACACTTGCTGTGATTTAAACACAGAGGTCAAAAATTGACGTCATAGGGTGTGTGGGGGTGTGAACTCGGCTTGGCCCAAGGATTCCAATGATACCTCATTTTGCCATTCGGGTCAACAGATCAAAAGTTACGTCCGTGAACACAAGTCCAACTTTGGCCTGTTGGTGGCGCTAGAGCGCTTGAGGTGCCGGCATGAAACTTGGTGAAATGAATTATTGGACTGTCCCCAATTAGTGTGCAAAATTGTATATCTTTTTACCAGACGGTTCTATGGGCTGCCATTGACTTCCATTGCAAAATAATGCGCATCAGCAACTACTGGCCAAAATGCATTTTTGTCAATTACGGAGCCCCCTAGAGGTCAAATGTCACCAAATTTCTTGAGCGTCCTCCCGATGGGGTCTGAGGTACATGTACTAAATTTGGTGTTGATACATGAAAGCATTGCTGAGATATGAAATCACTTCCTGTTTGGCTGCTTCGCCGCAAATTTTGATTGGCTGGTACAGGCCAAAGCTTCTGTCAATTGTTCCAGAAAGCAATGCACTCATCAGGCATGGTCTGTAGATGGTCTCTGCCAATTTTGGTGAGGATCCGCTGAAATTTGTGACCTGCAAAAATGTGTACGTGTTTTTGATTAAATCCAATATGGCGGGAGAATCAATTACGATGACATCACAAGTCGTCTTGGGTCGGCCTAAGGACCTCCAACAGTATTACCAGACACCACTAGTGTGTTTTAATTCTAAGCACAACAGCAGCTACAGGCCAAAAGGCATGTTTCTTAATTACAGCGCCCCCTAGAGGTCAAAGGTCACCAGATTTTTTGAGCGTCCCCCTGATTGGGTCCTGAGTCCATGGACTAAGTTTGGTTATGATAGATGAATGTGTTGCTGAGATATGAGCTCACTTCCTGTTTGGCGGCTTCGCCGCAAATTTCGATTGGCTGTTACGCGCGAACGGTTTTAGTTCCGAAGACGAAAAAGAATAACTTTTGTGCGGCTTGGTCTGAAGAGCATGTGTGTCAAGTTTGGTGACGATCGGACAAAATTTGTGACCTGTGAAGTTTTAGTTTCACTTTCACTAAAATCCAATATGGCGGAAAATCCATCATGGCGGAAAATGACGTCATAGGGTGCGTTGAACTCGGCTTGGTCCAAGGATTCCAACGATACCTCATTTTTGACAATCGGGTGAACAGGTCAGAAGTTACGTGCGTGAACGCAAGTCCAACTTTGGCCTGTTGGTGGCGCTAGAGCGCTCAAGGTGCCGGTATGAAACTTGGTGAAATTAATTATGGGACTATCCCTAATCAGTGTGCCAAATTTCACAACTTTTCACCAGACGGTTCTATGGGCTGCCATTGACTTCAATGGCGGAATAATAATAATAATAATAATAATAAGAACAAATAGAAACACAATGGGTGCCTTCGCAGCTTCGCTGCTTGGCCCCCAATCATAGAAACACAATGGGGCTTCGCAGCTTCGCTGCTTGGCCCCCAATAATAAGAACAAATAGAAACACAATGGTTGCCTCGCAGCTTCGCTGCTTGGCCCCCAAATATAGCTGCAAGCAGCAATGAGGGGGCCAAGCAGAATAGGCCGGAGTAGCTACGGCGACAAGATAGAACTCAGCAGACACCCGCGATCAACAGGGCTGAAACAGGGCTGAGTATTGCCACGCCTCCGCCAACCAGCCCCCCCCACCTAATCACCCCAGCCCATCCCACCCCGTCCTGCCATGCCCTTGCACGCACGCATTAGAATTAACTGGATGGAACATGATGTCATCAGTTTCACATCAAAAAATAAAAGATTGATAAAACACATCAGCAACTACACATCAAAATGCAATATTGCTAATTGCAGCACCTCCTACAGGTCAAAGGTCACCAAATTTTTTGAGCGTCCTCCTAATGGGGTCATGAATCCATATAGTAAGTTTGGTTATGATACATGGCAGGGTTGTTGAGATATGAGCTCACTTCCTGTTTGGCGGCTTCGCCACCAATTTTGATTGACTGTTACAAGCGAATGCTTTTGCCAATTGTTCCAAAAAGCAATACATTGATAGATTATGGTCTGAAGATGGTCTCTGCCAATTTTGGTGAGAATCCGCTGAAATTTGTGACCTGTGAAAACTTGTACGTGTTTTTGATTAAATCCAATATGGCGGCCGAATCAATTACTATGACATCACAAATTCGCTTGGGTCGGCCTAAGGACCTCCAACAGTATTACCAGACACCACTAGTGCATTTTAATTCCAAACACAACAGCAGCTACAGGCCAAAAGGCATGTTTCTTAATTACAGCGCCCCCTAGAGGTCAAAGGTCACCAGATTTATTGAGTGTCCCCCTGATTGGGTCCTGAGTCTATGCACCCAGTTTGGCTTTGATACATGCAAGGGTTGCTGAGATATGAGCTCACTTCCTGTTTGGCGGCTTCGCCGCAAATTTCGATTGGCTGTTACAGCCGAATGCTTCTGTCAATTGTTCCAGAAAGCAATGCACTGATAAGGAATGGTCTGAAGATGATCTCTGCCAATTTTGGTGAGGATCCACTGAAATTTGTGACCTGCGAAAATTTTTACGTGTTTTTGATTAAATCCAATATGGCGGCCGAATCAATTACGATGACATCACAAATTGGCTTGGGACGGCCTAAGGACCTCCAACAGTATTACCAGACACCAGTAGTGCGTTTTAATTCTAAGCACAACAGCAGCTACAGGCCAAAAGGCCTGTTTCTCAATTACAGCGCCCCCTAGAGGTCAAAGGTCACCAGATTTCTTGAGGGTCCCCCTGATTGGGTCCTGAGTCCATGTACTAAGTTCGGTTATGATAGATGAATGGGTTGCTGAGATATGAGCTCACTTCCTGTTTGGCGGCTTCGCCGCAAACTTCGATTGGCTGTAACGCGCAAGCGGTTTTAGTTCTGACGACAAAAAGCAATACATTAATGGGGCATGGACTGTAGATGATATCTTTGAAGTTTGGTGTCGATCGGACAAAATTTGTGACCTGTGAAGACTTTTTAGTGTTTTTGATGAAATCCAATATGGCGGAAAATCCATCATGGCGGAAATTGACGTCATAGGGTGCGTTGAACTCGGCTTGATCCAAGGATTCCAACGATACCTCATTTTTGACAATCGGCCTTACGGGTCAAAGGTTACGTGCGTGAACGCACGTCCAACTTTGGCCTGTTGGTGGCGCTAGAGTGCTTGAGGTGTCATCATGAAACTTGGTGACATTAATCATGGGACTGTCCCTAATCAGTGTGCCAAATTTCACAACTTTTCACCAGACGGTTCTATGGGCTGCCATTGACTTCAATGGCAGAGGAATAATAATAATAATAATAAATATAGCTGCAAGCAGCAATGAGGGGGCCAAGCAGTATAGGCCGGAGTAGCCACGGTGACAAGATTGAATTCAGCAGATACCCGCCATCAACACTTTCAACAAGTTTAATATGAAAACATACTTGATTTTGTAGGGCTGAAACAGGGCTGAGTATTGTCACTGCCTCCGCCAGCCAGCCCCCCACCTAATCATCCCTGCCCGTCCCACCCCGTCCTGGCACGCCCCGCCCTTGCACGCACGCATTAGAATGAACTGGATGGAACATGTTGTCATCAGTTTCACATCAAAAAATAAAAGATCGATAAAACACATCAGCAACTATAGATCAAAATGCAATATTGCTAATTGCAGCACCCCCTACAAATCATAGATCACCAAAGTTTTTGAGTGTCCTCCTATTGGGGTGATGAATCCATGTAGTAAGTTTGGTTATGATACATGGCAGGGTTGCTGAGATATGAGCTCACTTCCTGTTTGGCGGCTTCGCCGCAAATTTCGATTGGCTGTTACGCACGAACGGTTTTAGTTCCGAAGACAAAAAGCAATGCATTAATGAGGCATGGTCTGTAGATGATATCTATGAAGTTTGGTGTCGATCGGACAAAATGTGTGACCTCTGATACGTTTTAAGTGATTTTGATGAAATCCAAAATGGCGGAAAATACATCATGGCGGAAAATGACGTCATAGGGTGCGTTGAACTCGGCTTGGTCCAAGGATTCCAACGGTACCTCATTTTTCAAAATCGGATCAACAGGTCAAAAGTTACGTGTGTGAACGCACGTCCAACTTTGGCCTGTTGGTGGCGCTAGAGCGCTGGAGGTGCCGGCATGAAACTTGGTGAAATGAATTATTGGACTGTCCCTAATTAGTGTGCCAAATTGTATAACTTTTTACCAGACGGTTCTATGGGCTGCCATTGACTTCTATTGCAAAATAATGCGCATCAGCAACTACTGGCCAAAATGCATTTTTGTCAATTACGGAGCCCCCTAGAGGTCAAATGTCACCAAATTTCTTGAGCGTCCTCCCGATGTGGTCTGAGGTACATGTACTAAGTTTGGTTTTGATACATGAAAGCGTTGCGGAGATATGAAATCACTTCCTGTTTGGCGGCTTCGCCGCAAATTTTGATTGGCTGGTACAGGCCAAAGCTTCTGTCAATTGTTCCAGAAAGCAATGCACTCATCAGGCATGGTCTGAAGATGGTCTCTGCCAATTTTGGTGAGGAACAGATGAAATTTGTGACCTGCCAAAACTTTTTTGTGTTTTTGATTTAATCCAATATGGCGGCCGAATCAATTAGGATGACATCACAAGTTGGCTTGGGTCGGCCTAAGGACCTTCAACAGTAGTACCAGACACCACTAGTGGGTTTTAATTCTAAGCACAACTGCTGCTACAGGCCAAAAGGCATGTTTCTTAATTACAGCGCCCCCTAGAGGTCAAAGGTCACCAAATTTCTTGAGCGTCCCCCTGATTGGGTCTTGAGTCCATGGAATAAGTTTGGTTATGATAGATCAATGGGTTGCTGAGATATGAGCTCACTTCCTGTTTGGCGGCTTCGCCGCAAATTTCGATTGGCTGTTACGCGCGAACGGTTTTAGTTCCGAAGACAAAAAGCAATGCATTAATGAGGCATGGTCTGTAGATGATATCTATGAAGTTTGGTGTCGATCGGACAAAATGTGTGACCTCTGATACGTTTTAAGTGATTTTGATGAAATTCAAAATGGCGGAAAATCCATCATGGCGGAAAATGACGTCATAGGGTGCGTTGAACTCTGCTTGGTCCAAGGATTCCAACGGTACCTCATTTTTCAAAATCGGATAAACAGGTCAAAAGTTACGTGCGTGAACGCACGTCCAACTTTGGCCTGTTGGTGGCGCTAGAGCCCTCGAGGAGCCGACATGAAACTTGGTGAAATTAATCATGGGCCTGTCCACAATCGGTGTGCCAAATTTCACAACTTTTTACCATACGGTTCTATGGGCTGCCATAGACTCCCATGGCGGAAGCGTAATAATAATAATAGGGAAGAAAACATAGAATCACTATGGGTTGCCTCGCAGCTTCGCTGCTTGGCCCCCAATAATAAGAAATATAGCTGCAAGCAGCAATGAGGGGGCCAAGCAGGCAGTTCAGCAGTCCAGAAGTCCAGATTTGCCATGCAACTCAATGCCGTGGCATCAGGCATATAGCATTAAGCAGTCACAACAAGTTCCATGTCAAACAACCCAAGATTGGCTGAGTTACAAGGTCAAGTTTCACATCAAAACATAACTGATTTTGTGTGGCTGAACCAGGGCTGAGTGTCGCCGCCCCCTCACCCAGCCAGCCCACCGCCGCAACCGCCCCTGCCCGTCCCGTCCCACCCCGCCCCACCCTTGCACGCACGCATTAGAATTAACTGGATGGAACTCGCTGTCATCAGTTTCACTTCAAAAATAAAAGATTGACTGAGATATGATCACACTTGCTGTGATTTAAACATAGAGGTCAACAATTGACGTCATAGGGTGTGTTGAACTCGGCTTGGCCCAAGGATTCCAATGATACCTCATTTTGCCATTCGGGTCAACAGGTCAAAAGTTACGTCCGTAAACACAAGTCCAACTTTGGCCTGTTGGTGGCGCTAGAGCGCTTGAGGTGCCGGCATGAAACTTGGTGAAATGAATTATTGGACTGTCCCCAATTAGTGTGCAAAATTGTATAACTTTTTACCAGACGGTTCTATGGGCTGCCATTGACTTCCATTGCAAAATAATGCGCATCAGCAACTACTGGCCAAAATGCATTTTTGTCAATTACGGTGCCCCCTAGAGGTCAAATGTCACCAAATTTCTTGAGCGTCCTCCCGATGGGGTCTGAGGTACATGTACTAAATTTGGTTTTGATACATGAAAGCGTTGCTGAGATATGAAATCACTTCCTGTTTGGCGGCTTCGCCGCAAATTTCGATTGGCTGGTACAGGTCAATGCTTCAGTCAATTGTTCCAGAAAGCAATGCACTCATCAGGCATGGTCTGAAGATGGTCTGTACCAATTTTGGTGAAGAACAGATGAAATTTGTGACCTGCGAAAACTTGTACGTGTTTTTGATTAAATTCAATATGGCGGCCGAATCAATTACGATGACATCACAAGTTGGCTTATGTTGACCTAAGGACCTTCAACAGTAGTACCAGGCACCACTAGTGTGTTTTAATTGTAAGCACAACTGCTGCTACAGGTCAAAAGCCATGTTTCTTAATTACAGCGCCCCCTAGAGGTCAAAGGTCACCAAATTTCTTGAGCATCCCTCTGATTGGGTCCTGAGTCCATGTACTTAGTTTGGTTATGATAGATGAAAGGGTTGCTGACATATGAGCTCACTTCCTGTTTGGCGGCTTCGCCGCATATTTCGATTGGTTGTTACGGGCGAACGGTTTTAGTTCCGAAGACAAAAATCGATAACTTTTGTGCGGATTGGTCTGAAGATCATATGTATTAAGTTTCGTTAAAATCGGACAAACTATGTGAGGCGTGAAACTTTAGTTTCACTTTCGATAAAATCCAATATGGCGGAAAATCCATCATGGCGGAAAATGACGTCATAGGGTGCGTTGAACTCGGCTTGGTCCAAGGATTCCAACGATACCTCATTTTTGACAATCGGACAAACGGGTCAAAAGTTACGTGCGTGAACGCACGTCCAACTTTGGCCTGTTGGTGGCGCTAGAGCGCTGGAGGTGCCGGCATGAAACTTGGTGCAATTAATTATTGGCCTGTCCCCAATCAGTGTGCCAAATTTCACAACTTTTTACCAGACGGTTCTATGGGCTGCCATAGACTCCCATGGCAGAAGAAGGTATAATAATAAATATAGCTGCAAGCAGCAATGAGGGGGCCAAGCAGTGAGATCAGCAGGCCAGATTAACCATGTAACTCAATGCCGTTGCATCAGACATATAGCCTTAAGCAGTCACAGCAAGTTCCATGCCATACAAACCAAGATTGGCTGAGTTACAAGGTCAAGTTTCACATCAAAACATAACTGATTTTGTGGGGCTGAACCAGGGCTGAGTGTCGCCGCCCCCTCCCCCAGCCAGCCCACCGCCGCAACCGCCCCTGCCCATCCCACCCCGTCCCACCCTTGCACGCACACATTAGAATGAACTAGATGGAACTTGCGGTCATCAGTTTCACATCAAAAATAAAAGATTGACTGAGATATGATCACACTTGCTGTGATTTGAACACAGAGGTCAAAAATTGACGTCATAGGGTGTGTGGGGGTGTGAACTCGGCTTGGCCCAAGGATTCCAATGATACCTCATTTTGCCATTCGAGTCAACAGGTCAAAAGTTACGTCCGTGAACACAAGTCCAACTTTGGCCTGCTGGTGGCGCTAGAGCGCTTGAGGTGCCGGCATGAAACTTGGTGAAATGAATTATTGGACTGTCCCCAATTAGTGTGCAAAATTGTATAACTTTTTACCAGACGGTTCTATGGGCTGCCATTGACTTCCATTGCAAAATAATGCGCATCAGCAACTACTGGCCAAAATGCATTTTTGTCAATTACGGAGCCCCCTAGAGGTCAAATGTCACCAAATTTCTTGAGCGTCCTCCCGATGTGGTCTGAGGTACATGTACAAAGTTTGGTTTTGATACATGAAAGCGTTGCTGAGATATGAAATCACTTCCTGTTTGGCGGCTTCGCCGCAAATTTTGATTGGCTGGTACAGGCCAAAGCTTCTGTCAATTGTTCCAGAAAGCAATGCACTCATCAGGCATGGTCTGAAGATGGTCTCTGCCAATTTTGGTGAGCGACAGATGAAATGTGTGACCTGCCAAAACTTTTTTGTGTTTTTGATTTAATCCAATATGGCGGCCGAATCAATTACGATGACATCACAAGTTGGCTTGGGTCGGCCTAAGGACCTTCAACAGTAGTAGCAGACACCACTAGTGGGTTTCAATTCTAAGCACAACTGCTGCTACAGGCCAAAAGGCATGTTTCTTAATTACAGCGCCCCCTAGACGTCAAAGGTCACCAAATTTGTTGAGCGTCCCCCTGATTGGGTCCTGAGACCATGGACTAAGTTTGGTTATGATAGATCAATGGGTTGCTGAGATATGAGCTCACTTCCTGTTTGGCGGCTTCGCCGCAAATTTCGATTGGCTGTTACGCACGAACGGTTTTAGTTCCGGAGACAAAAAGCAGTGCATTAATGAGGCATGGTCTGTAGATGATATCTGTGAAGTTTGGTGTCGATCGGACAAAATTTGTGACCTCTGATACGTTTTAAGACATTTTGATGAAATCCAAAATGGCGGAAAATCCATCATGGCGGAAATTGACGTCATAGGGTGCGTTGAACTCGGCTTGGTCCAAGGATTCTAACAATACCTAATTTTTGACAATCGGATCAACAGGTCAAAAGTTACGTGCGTGAACGCACATCCAACTTTGGCCTGTTGGTGGCGCTAGAGCGCTCAAGGTGCCGGTATGAAACTTGGTGAAATTAATCATGAGAATGTCCCAAATCAGTGTGCCAAATTTCAGAATTTTTCACCAGACGGTTCTATGGGCTGCCATTGACTTCAATGACGGAAGCGTAATAATAATAATAATAAATATAGCTGCAAGCAGCAATGAGGGGGCCAAGCAGTGAGATCAGCAGGCCAGATTAACCATGTAAATCAATGCCGTTGCATCAGACATATAGCCTTAAGCAGTCACAGCAAGTTCCATGCCATACAACCCAAGATTGGCTGAGTTACAAGGTCAATTTTCACATCAAAACATAACTGATTTTGTGGGGCTGAACCAGGGCTGAGTGTCGCCGCCCCCTCCCCCAGCCAGCCCACCGCCGCAACCGCCCCTGCCCATCCCACCCTGTCCCACCCTTGCACGCACACATTAGAATGAACTAGATGGAACTCGCTGTCATCAGTTTCACATCAAAAATAAAAGATCGACTGAGATATGATCACACTTGCTGTGATTTAAACACAGAGGTCAAAAATTGACGTCATAGGGTGTGTGGGGGTGTGAACTCGGCTTGGCCCAAGGATTCCAATGATACCTCATTTTGCCATTCGGGTCAACAGGTCAAAAGTTACGTCCGTGAACACAAGTCCAACTTTGGCCTGTTGGTGGCGCTAGAGCGCTTGAGGTGCCGGCATGAAACTTGGTGAAATGAATTATTGGACTGTCCCCAATTAGTGTGCAAAATTTTATAACTTTTTACCAGACGGTTCTATGGGCTGCCATTGACTTCCATTGCAAAATAATGCGCATCAGCAACTACTGGCCAAAATGCATTTTTGTCAATTACGGTGCCCCCTAGAGGTCAAATGTCACCAAATTTCTTGAGCGTCCTCCCAATGTGGTCTGAGGTACATGTACTAAGTTTGATTTTGATACATGAAAGCGTTGCTGAGATATGAAATCACTTCCTGTTTGGCGGCTTCGCCGCAAATTTCGATTGGCTGGTACAGGTCAATGCTTCTGTCAATTGTTCCAGAAAGCAATGCACTCATCAGGCATGGTCTGAAGATGGTCTCTACCAATTTTGGTGAAGAACAGATGAAATTTGTGACCTGCGAAAACTTGTACGTGTTTTTGATTAAATTCAATATGGCGGCCGAATCAATTACGATGACATCACAAGTTGGCTTGGGTCGGCCTAAGGACCTCCAACAGTATTACCAGACACCACTAGTGCGTTTTAATTCTAAGCACAACTGCAGCTACAGGCCAAAAAGCATGTTTCTTAATTACAGCGCCCCCTAGAGGTCAAAGGTCACCAAATTTCTTGAGCGTCCCCCTGATTGGGTCCTGAGTCCATGGACTAAGTTTGGTTATGATAGATGAATGGGTTGCTGAGATATGAGCTCACTTCCTGTTTGGCGGCTTCGCCGCAAATTTCGATTGGCTGTTACGCGCGAACGGTTTTAGTTCCGAAGACGAAAAAGAATAACTTTTGTGCGGCTTGGTCTGAAGAGCATGTGTGTCAAGTTTGGTGACGATCGGACAAAATTTGTGACCTGTGAAGTTTTAGTTTCACTTTCACTAAAATCCAATATGGCGGAAAATCCATCATGGCGGAAAATGACGTCATAGGGTGCGTTGAACTCGGCTTGGTCCAAGGATTCCAACGATACCTCATTTTTGACAATCGGGTCAACAGGTCAGAAGTTACGTGCGTGAACGCAAGTCCAACTTTGGCCTGTTGGTGGCGCTAGAGCGCTCAAGGTGCCGGTATGAAACTTGGTGAAATTAACTATGGGACTATCCCTAATCAGTGTGCCAAATTTCACAACTTTTCACCAGACGGTTCTATGGGCTGCCATTGACTTCAATGGCGGAATAATAATAATAATAATAAATATAGCTGCAAGCAGCAATGAGGGGGCCAAGCAGTGAGATCAGCAGGCCAGATTAACCATGTAAATCAATGCCGTTGCATCAGACATATAGCCTTAAGCAGTCACAGCAAGTTCCATGCCATACAACCCAAGATTGGCTGAGTTACAAGGTCAAGTTTCATATCAAAACATAACTGATTTTGTGGGGCTGAACCAGGGCTGAGTGTCGCCGCCCCCTCCCCCAGCCAGCCCACCGCCGCAACCGCCCCTGCCCATCCCACCCCGCCCCACCCTTGCACGCACGCATTAGAATGAACTAGATGGAACTTGCTGTCATCAGTTTCACATCAAAAATAAAAGATTGATTGAGATATGATCACACTTGCTGTGATTTAAACACAGAGGTCAAAAATTGACGTCATAGGGTGTGTGGGGGTGTGAACTCGGCTTGGCCCAAGGATTCCAATGATACCTCATTTTGCCATTCGGGTCAACAGGTCAAAAGTTACGTCCGTAAACACAAGTCCAACTTTGGCCTGTTGGTGGCGCTAGAGCGCTTTAGGTGCCGGCATGAAACTTGGTGAAATTAATTATTGGACTGTCCCCAATTAGTGTGCAAAATTGTATAACTTTTTACCAGACGGTTCTATGGGTTGCCATTGACTTCCATTGCAAAATAATGCGCATCAGCAACTACTGGCCAAAATGCATTTTTGTCAATTACGGAGCCCCCTAGAGGTCAAATGTCACCAAATTTCTTGAGCGTCCTCCCGATGGGGTCTGAGGTACATGTACTAAATTTGGTTTTGATACATGAAAGCATTGCTGAGATATGAAATCACTTCCTGTTTGGCGGCTTCGCCGCAAATTTCGATTGGCTGGTACAGGTCAATGCTTCTGTCAATTGTTCCAGAAAGCAATGCACTCATCAGGCATGGTCTGTAGATGGTCTCTGCCAATTTTGGTGAGGATCCGCTGAAATTTGTGACCTGCAAAAATGTGTACGTGTTTTTGATTAAATCCAATATGGCGGCCGAATCAATTACGATGACATCACAAGTCGTCTTGGGTCGGCCTAAGGACCTCCAACAGTATTACCAGACACCACTAGTGTGTTTTAATTCTAAGCACAACAGCAGCTACAGGCCAAAAGGCATGTTTCTTAATTACAGCGCCCCCTAGAGGTCAAAGGTCACCAGATTTCTTGAGCGTCCCCCTGATTGGGTCCTGAGTCCATGGACTAAGTTTGGTTATGATAGATGAATGTGTTGCTGAGATATGAGCTCACTTCCTGTTTGGCGGCTTCGCCGCAAATTTCGATTGGCTGTTATGCGCGAACGGTTTTAGTTCCGAAGACGAAAAAGAATAACTTTTGTGCGGCTTGGTCTGAAGAGCATGTGTGTCAAGTTTGGTGACGATCGGACAAAATTTGTGACCTGTGAAGTTTTAGTTTCACTTTCACTAAAATCCAATATGGCGGAAAATCCATCATGGCGGAAAATGACGTCATAGGGTGCGTTGAACTCGGCTTGGTCCAAGGATTCCAACGATACCTCATTTTTGACAATCGGGTCAACAGGTCAGAAGTTACGTGCGTGAACGCAAGTCCAACTTTGGCCTGTTGGTGGCGCTAGAGCGCTCAAGGTGCCGGTATGAAACTTGGTGAAATTAATTATGGGACTATCCCTAATCAGTGTGCCAAATTTCACAACTTTTCACCAGACGGTTCTATGGGCTGCCATTGACTTCAATGGCGGAATAATAATAATAATAATAATAATAAGAACAAATAGAAACACAATGGGTGCCTTCGCAGCTTCGCTGCTTGGCCCCCAATAATAAGAAAACATAGAAACACAATGGGGCTTCGCAGCTTCGCTGCTTGGCCCCCAATAAGAAAAGATAGAAACACAATGGGTGCCTTCGCAGCTTCGCTGCTTGGCCCCCAAAAAATAGAAACACAATGGGTGCCTTCGCAGCTTCGCTGCTTGGCCCCCAAATATAACCGCAAGCGGTGATTTACGGGGTCCGAGCAAAACAAACATGAGGTAGCATAGCTTTTTAGTTTTACATATGCTTTGATTGTTTGGGCCCAATTGTTCAAAAGAAACGTGATCGGATTTCGGTTATCGGATTTCAGTTACCGGATTTCGGCTATCGGATTGGATCAAATCTTGAAAATGGCTTGTTCAAAGGGATCCTGAAATTGGATTAGATCACATAATCTATTCTTGGTTTTGATCTGGATAAAACCTTCACTTTGTGTTGTTCAAAACTTTTGAGTTGGATTGGAATAAATTTGATGCATAAAATTAGGATTACCCTGTGCTGTAACGTTATAGTGTGCTAACCTCCACAACCTAATAGTATTCTAACAATACCCTATTCTAGTGTGCTAACCTCCACAACCCAACAGTATTCTAACTGTAGTATTCTAGTGCGCTAATCTCCACAACTCAATAGTATTCTAACAATACTCTATTCTACAGGACTATGCATTTGTCATGGATAAGATGAAGCGTCTGTTAATGGAAGGCAGTGTTTCCCACAGAATGGAATTGTATTTGTGGTGGTAGGTGAAGGGGGGTGGGGGTGGGTTCTGTGTTGGAGTCAATAAGATGAACCTATAATTATGCAGTTATACTTGCCTTGCACGACAAGTCCTGTCAAGTAGCTGTAACGTTATAGTGTGCTAACCTCCACAACCCCAGTATTCTTAACAGTAATCTATTCTAGTATGCTAACCTCCACAACCCAGCTGAAGGAACTGTAGGGGGCGATGTGGGTCGAGGTAGAGTGAGTGTGTGGCGAGCAGGCAGAGCCTCGGTCAGAAGGCTCAATGGTATGAAGTGATGACACGGAGATGGCAGGTTTCGGTGCAACACAAGTGAACTTTATTTGAGTTTCAATTCATCTGTTCTTTTGTTCTTTACTTGTATGTGTGCTGCATCAAAGAGGAAACAAACAGAAAATGGAGTAATCCGTGAAATGGGGTAAATCAGTACAGATCCCAACTCGCAAACAAACCAATTGACATTTGAACAATAAACTGAAATCATATGGCTATATAAGGTACAACTAAACAATACTTGACATCCCAAGTCAACCAACATCACCTAATCATCTCTCACATGGGACTCAAACACACCAAACCAACAAACAAAGACCTTAACTTTACACATGATGGCAGAGCTACTCTACAAACTGATAAACATCACAAAAGTCATAGTGAGGGTCATTAAAGTGATGACTTACGTTAACTCAAAGACGCACACAAAGCAGGACACACTGGAGTGCTGGGTTGAGATGAACAAAAGAGTGAACTGAGGGCGAGCAAACAATTTATCCTGGTCTGAGCCCCTGCTCCGGAGCTACAGGGTTTCCCAGCAGGTAAACTGGGTGTGGTTTGGTGACAGAGCCAAACAATCCAGCAATTTCTCCACAGCACCTCCTTACACTGACAGACTTTGGAAAGATTTGCAAAGATTTGGAAAAGATTTTTGAAAGACTACAGTCTCAGACCCTCTCACATCTAAAGACAAGTAGTAGAGTTTTAAGTCACAGACTATGATTTTGCAATGACTAGGGATCTTGCAGGGTCACTATTTACAAGACTGCAACACGATTCCTTTAAATTATTACCCATCGTGCAATAGATAAACAGGAACTGAAAATGATAGCCTACTAAACTCAAAGTCGTATTTTCGTGTTTCTGCAGCATTGTTTCATGCGTGACATCCTTAACCGATACAGAGTTGTTCTGTCAAGTGGAAGAGCCGACTAAATATGTATAAGAAATGACAAATATTATAAGAATAACAAATAATTATAGGCTACAGCTGTGTCGGAGTCAATAAGAAAAACAGCCTATAATTATACAGTTACACTACAAGTCCATATTGACAAGTAGCTGTAATGTAATAGTGTGTTAACCTCCACAACCCAACAGCATTCTATTGTAGTATGCTAACATCCACAACCCAACAGTATTCTAACACTAATGCTTCAAGTGGGATTTGAACTCTCAACCTAAGGATCACCAGTACAAGGCATTATCTCACTGAGCCACTGTCAATCCTACATGTTGGCCAGTCACATTCACATGGTGAAAATGTGTATTGGTAAACACACAACAAGAAAAACTCTAAGCATACATTTGACAATAAAATGAAGGGCTTTCCTAAAAGAGTACACCTGAAAACTTTTTGAAATTCTGGGGCAATAAGACATTTGTAGAGAAGAATACTAATGGATGAAATATAAATATGATAGACTTTATGATGAAGGAAAAATAGTAAACAAAGAAGTTCCCCTGAATGTCATAGAGTGTGAATGTTGATTGGCTGATGTCATTCAGGTGCTGTTCAATGGAATCTTCAATAACCAATAGCATGTGCAGCTTGATCCTGAAGTTCTAATGGGGATTCGTAACACTCAACCTAAGAAACACCAGTACAAGGCATTATCCCACTGAGCCACTAACAATCATACACATTGGGCAGTCACATTCACATGGTGAAAATGTGTGTTGGTAAACACACAAGAAAAACTCCAAGCATACATTTGACAATAAAATGAAGGGCTTTCCTAAAAGAGTACACCCGAAATCTTTTTGAAATTCTGGGGCAATTAGACATTTGTAGAGAAGAACACTAATGGATGAAATATAAATATGATAGACTTAATGATGAAGGAAAAATAATGAACAAAGAAGTTCCCCTAAATGTCAGAGTGTCTCGGCGTTCTGATTCTTGGCAACTAATGACTGTGTATGTTGATTGCCTGATGTCATTCAGGTGCTGTTCAATGGTGTGAATCTTCAGTAACCAATAGCATGTGCAGCTTGATCCTGAAGTTCTAATGGGGATTCGAACACTCAACCTAAGAAACACCAGTACAAGGCATTATCCCACTGAGCCACTAACAATCATACACATTAGGCAGTCACATTCAAATGGTGAAAACGTGTGTTGGTAAACACACAAGAAAAACTCCAAGCATACATTTGACAATAAAATGAAGGGCTTTCCTAAAACAGTACACCTGAAATCTTTTTGAAATTCTGGGGCAATTAGACATTTGTAGAGAAGAACACTAATGGATGAAATATAAATATGATAGACTTAATGATGAAGGAAAAATAATGAACAAAGAAGTTCCCCTAAATGTCAGAGTGTCTCGGCGTTCTGATTCTTGGCAACTAATGACTGTGTATGTTGATTGCCTGATGTCATTCAGGTGCTGTTCAATGGTGTGAATCTTCAGTAACCAATAGCATGTGCAGCTTGATCCTGAAGTTCTAATGGGGATTCGAACACTCAACCTAAGAAACACCAGTACAAGGCATTATCCCACTGAGCCACTAACAATCATACACATTGGGCAGTCACATTCACATGTGAAAATGTGTGTTGGTAAACACACAAGAAAAACTCCAAGCATACATTTGACAATAAAATGAAGGGCTTTCCTAAAAGAGTACACCCGAAATCTTTTTGAAATTCTGGGGCAATTAGACATTTGTAGAGAAGAACACTAATGGATGAAATATAAATATGATAGACTTAATGATGAAGGAAAAATAATGAACAAAGAAGTTCCCCTAAATGTCAGAGTGTCTCGGCGTTCTGATTCTTGGCAACTAATGACTGTGTATGTTGATTGCCTGATGTCATTCAGGTGCTGTTCAATGGTGTGAATCTTCAGTAACCAATAGCATGTGCAGCTTGATCCTGAAGTTCTAATGGGGATTCGAACACTCAACCTAAGAAACACCAGTACAAGGCATTATCCCACTGAGCCACTAACAATCATACACATTGGGCAGTCACATTCACATGTGAAAATGTGTGTTGGTAAACACACAAGAAAAACTCCAAGCATACATTTGACAATAAAATGAAGGGCTTTCCTAAAAGAGTACACCCGAAATCTTTTTGAAATTCTGGGGCAATTAGACATTTGTAGAGAAGAACACTAATGGATGAAATATAAATATGATAGACTTAATGATGAAGGAAAAATAATGAACAAAGAAGTTCCCCTAAATGTCAGAGTGTCTCGGCGTTCTGATTCTTGGCAACTAATGACTGTGTATGTTGATTGCCTGATGTCATTCAGGTGCTGTTCAATGGTGTGAATCTTCAGTAACCAATAGCATGTGCAGCTTGATCCTGAAGTTCTAATGGGGATTCGAACACTCAACCTAAGAAACACCAGTACAAGGCATTATCCCACTGAGCCACTAACAATCATACACATTGGGCAGTCACATTCACATGTGAAAATGTGTGTTGGTAAACACACAAGAAAAACTCCAAGCATACATTTGACAATAAAATGAAGGGCTTTCCTAAAAGAGTACACCCGAAATCTTTTTGAAATTCTGGGGCAATTAGACATTTGTAGAGAAGAACACTAATGGATGAAATATAAATATGATAGACTTAATGATGAAGGAAAAATAATGAACAAAGAAGTTCCCCTAAATGTCGGAGTGTCTCGGCGTTCTGATTCTTGGCAACTAATGACTGTGTATGTTGATTGCCTGATGTCATTCAGGTGCTGTTCAATCTTCAGTAACCAATAGCATGTGCAGCTTGATCCTGAAGTTCTAATGGGGATTCGAACACTCAACCTAAGAAACACCAGTACAAGGCATTATCCCACTGAGCCACTAACAATCATACACATTGGGCAGTCACATTCAAATGGTGAAAATGTGTGTTGGTAAACACACAAGAAAAACTCCAAGCATACATTTGACAATAAAATGAAGGGCTTTCCTAAAAGAGTACACCTGAAATCTTTTTGAAAGTCTGGGGCAATTAGACATTTGTAGAGAAGAACACTAATGGATGAAATATAAATATGATAGACTTAACGATGAAGGAAAAATAATGAACAAAGAAGTTCCCCTAAATGTCAGAGTGTCTCGGCGTTCTGATTCTTGGCAACTAATGACTGTGTATGTTGATTGCCTGATGTCATTCAGGTGCTGTTCAATGGTGTGAATCTTCAATAACCAATAGCATTTGCAGCTTGATCCTGAAGTTCTAATGGGGATTCGAACACTCAACCTAAGAAACACCAGTACAAGGCATTATCCCACTGAGCCACTAACATTCATACACATTGGGCAGTCACATTCACATGTGAAAATGTGTGTTGGTAAACACACAAGAAAAACTCCAAGCATACATTTGACAATAAAATGAAGGGCTTTCCTAAAAGAGTACACCTGAAATCTTTTTGAAATTCTGGGGCAATTAGACATTTGTAGAGAAGAACACTAATGGATGAAATATAAATATGATAGACTTAATGATGAAGGAAAAATAGTGAACAAAGAAGTTCCCCTAAATGTCAGAGTGTCTCGGCATTCTGATTCTTGGCAACTAATGACTGTGTATGTTGATTGCCTGATTTCATTCAGGTGCTGTTCAATGGTGTGAATCTTCAATAACCAATAGTATTCGAGCTAGAGCCTAAAGCACTACCAGGGATTCGAACTCTCAACCTAACAAACATCAGCACTAGGCATTATCCCACTGAGCCACTGACAATCCTACATATTTGGCAGTCACATTCACATGGTGAAAAGGTGTGTTGGCAAACACACAACATCAAGAAAATTCCTAGCATACATTTGACAATAGAATTAAGGGCTTTATAAAAAAGAGTACAGATCTGAAAATGTGCACTGTTAATGGTATCCACATAATGATGGTTGTATGGTTGTTCACCAAGGAAAAAAAATTACTCATATAGGAATATAGGTGATATAGGAGAAATGGGCTGAGTGGTCGAACTTTATTGGTCTATATCTCTGAAATGGAAAAACATATCCAAATTATTTTGATAACTTTTGTGAGGCTTTGTCTAAACATTGTCTGTGAGAATTTTGGTGAAGATTTGATAATTTTTGAAGTATGTGAAACTTTTTATGATGTTTGGCTTTTCTCTGAAATTGTGGCAAAAGTAAACATTTTTAGAGCATAAGACCAGGGTGAAAAAGATGCATCTGAATGTAGAGATTAATATCATGAAAGAATTTTGAGTCTAGGTCAATCTGGTAAGGAGAAATAAGCATTTTTGACAAGAGCGCCACCTTTGGGTGCAGTACCCCAAATTTTGGGTTATGGGTAGTGGGGGGTACTGGTAACAATACTTGAAAATGTTTAGTTTCTAGGACTTACGGTTTATAGGAATATAGGTGATCTAGGAAAAATGGCCTAAGTGGTCTAACTTTATTAGCCTATATCTCTGAAATGGAACAAAATATCAAAATTCTGATCCATAACTTTTGTGAGGCTTGGTCTAAACATTGTCTGTGAGAATTTTGGTGAAGATTTGATTATTTTTGAAGAGTGTGAAACTTTTTATAATGTTTGGCTTTTCCATGAAATTGTGTCAAAAATAAACATTTTTAGACCATAAGACCAGGGCCAAAAAGATGCATCTGAGTTTAGAGATTAATATTATGAAAGAATTTTGAGTCTAGGTCAATCTGGTAAGGAGAAATTAGCATAATTAACTTTCTTTTCCAACAGCGCCACCTTTGGGTGCAGTACCCCAAATTTTGGGTTATGGGCAGAGGGGGGTACTGGTAACCATACCTGAAAATTTGAAGAGTTTTGGAGTTACGGTTTAGGCAGCAGTATGACTTTTACAGAATTTTGGCCAAAAATGAACGGTACAGAAACAATAGGGGTCCTGCAGCTACGCTGCTCGGACCCCTAAATATAGCTGCAAGCAGCAATGAGGGGGCCAAGCAGAGAGATCAGCAGGCCAGATTTGTCATGTAAGTCAATGTTGTTGCATCAGACATATAGCCTTAAGCAGTCACAGCAAGTTCCATGCCATGCAACCCAAGATTGGCTGAGTTACAAGGTCAAGTTTCACATCAAAACATAACTGATTTTGTGGGGCTGAACCAGGGCTGAGTGTCGCCGCCCCCTCCCCCAGCCAGCCCACCGCCGCAACCGCCCCTGCCCATCCCACCCCGCCCCACCCTTGCACGCACGCATTAGAATTAACTGGATGGAACTCGCTGTCATCAGTTTCACATCAAAAATAAAAGATTGACTGAGATATGATCACACTTGCTGTGATTTAAACACAGAGGTCAACAATTGACGTCATAGGGTGTGTTGAACTCGGCTTGGCCCAAGGATTCCAATGATACCTCATTTTGCCATTCGGGTCAACAGGTCAAAAGTTACGTCCGTAAACACAAGTCCAACTTTGGCCTGTTGGTGGCGCTAGAGCGCTTGAGGTGCCGGCATGAAACTTGGTGAAATGAATTATTGGACTGTCCCCAATTAGTGTGCAAAATTTTATAACTTTTTACCAGACGGTTCTATGGGCTGCCATTGACTTCCATTGCAAAATAATGCGCATCAGCAACTACTGGCCAAAATGCATTTTTGTCAATTACGGTGCCCCCTAGAGGTCAAATGTCACCAAATTTCTTGAGCGTCCTCCCGATGGGGTCTGAGGTACATGTACTAAATTTGGTTTTGATACATGAAAGCGTTGCTGAGATATGAAATCACTTCCTGTTTGGCGGCTTCGCCGCAAATTTCGATTGGCTGGTACAGGTCAATGCTTCTGTCAATTGTTCCAGAAAGCAATGCACTCATCAGGCATGGTCTGAAGATGGTCTCTACCAATTTTGGTGAAGAACAGATGAAATTTGTGACCTGCGAAAACTTGTACGTGTTTTTGATTAAATCCAATATGGCGGCCGAATCAATTACGATGACATCACAAGTTGGCTTGGGTCGGCCTAAGGACCTCCAACAGTATTAAAAAACACCACTAGTGCATTTTAATTCTAAACACAACTGCAGCTACAGGCCAAAAGGCATGTTTCTTAATTACAGCGCCCCCTAGAGGTCAAAGGTCACCAGATTTCTTGAGCGTCCCCCTGATTGGGTCCTGAGTACATGTACTAAGTTTGGTTATGACAGATGAATGGGTTGCTGAGATATGAGCTCACTTCCTGTTTGGCGGCTTCGCCGCAAACTTCGATTGGCTGTTACGCGCGAACGGTTTTAGTTCCGAAGACAAAAAACAATGCATTAATGAGGCATGGTCTGAAGATCATGTGTGTCAAGTTTGGTGACGATCGGACAAACTATGTGAGGCGTGAAACTTTAGTTTCACTTTCGATAAAATCCAATATGGCGGAAAATCCATCATGGCGGAAAATGACGTCATAGGGTGCGTTGAACTCGGCTTGGTCCAAGGATTCCAACGATACCTCATTTTTGACAATCGGACAAACGGGTCAAAAGTTACTTGCGTGAACGCACGTCCAAATTTGGCCTGTTGGTGGCGCTAGAGTGCTTGAGGTGCCATCATGAAACTTGGTGACATTAATCATGGGACTGTCCCTAATCAGTGTGCCAAATTTCACAACTTTTTACCAGACGGTTCTATGGGCTGCCATTGACTTCCATGGCGGAAGAAAGTTGCATAATAATAAGAAAAGATAGAAAAACAATGGGTGCCTTCGCAGCTTCGCTGCTTGGCCCCCAAATATAGCTGCAAGCAGCAATGAGGGGGCCAAGCAGAATAGGCCGGAGTTGCCATGGCAACTCAATGCTGTTACATCAGACATATGGCCGTAAGCTGTCAGACCAAGTTTCATTGCTAGCAACCAAAGATTGCCTGAGATATAAGATCACTTTCTGTTTGGTGGCATCAAAGCGGATTTTGTGTGTTGTGCAAACGCTTCTGTCAATTGGTCTAGAAAAGTAATGTAAGGAATTGTCTGAGGATGGTCTGTGCCAAAAGTTATGTGTGTGAACGCATATTCAACTTTGACCTGTTGGTGGTGCTAGAGTGTTCAAGGTGACGACATGAAACTTGATGTAATTAATTGTTGGACTGTCTAATGTCAAATTTCCCAACTTTATACTAGATGGCTTTATAATTGCCATAGACTTCCATGGCAGAATAATACACATCCGCAGCTACAGGCCAAAATATAGTTTTGCTAATTCAGCACCCACTAGAGGTCAAAGGTCACCAAATTTCTTGAGCGTCCTCCTAATTGGGTGATGAGTCCATGTACTACGTTTTGATACATGCAAGGGTTGCTGAGATATGAGCTAACAATTTTGATTGGCTGTTATGGGTTAACGGTTGTAGATCTGAACACAATAAAGCGAAGTGATGCTTGGTCTGAAGATGTCATCATCTTCGAAGGATTTGACTTGGCAGGCTTGGTTCTACCAAGCACGAATCCTTGAGGCTCCTTGACTTTGAGAAACAGCCATTGCCTAATTTTAGTCTGAATATAAGATTTCAGAAATCTTACAACACAATGATTTGTTTTTTATGATAGTAAGTTTCATGGTAGGCAAGTTGTATGGTGATATGTATTATTTTTTTCTTCACTCTATTCACCTGTAATTTACCCTTCACATCAAATGTATTTTGTGTTGTGTGGACATTTTCTAAATCTCTTTTGGGCTTCATGGGCTAAAACATTTAGTATGTTCTAAAGAATAGCAGCCTAATGTAAAATGTGGTGGTTTTATTCAGCTGGTAACTGAATTATTCATTTTCAGTCATTGCATTTAATCCATTGTGTGGATGGTGAATTTGGTTATATTTTGAATATTTTGATATCAGGGCGTGACAAATGAAGTTGAAAAAGTTTAGGGACTTTTATTATGACGAGTAGGTCCTAACATCAAATAAATTGACTACGACCACACGCCATCTTTCTTTTCGCTGACTGCTGTCAAGAGGTAAAGACGTGTTTGAATGTTTCGAGAAAAGTAATTGATATGTCTGTATATTTGGCTTTGAGCCATTTATAACAGAATAAACACACATAAATACGAAGATATGAAACTATGTTTAGCGGATGTACATCTGGAGAGTTAGTTTAGATTTGTTAACGTATTAGTGTCACTCTATGAACGATAAACTCTTAACGTTACAGTTAGACAGGAAAGGTAACGTTAGCGATTGTGGAAGTGTGGATTCGTAACGTTAATACTTTTAAAATGTTATTATCAAATGTAAGCAGGCAGTGTGTCGAGAACAGGCCGTTATCTTATGACATACGTTGTATCGTCGAATTAAGCTTACTTTATAGGCTAACGCTGGCACGATGCTTCACGCCATGATTGAGGCTAACGTTGTCAGGCACGTGTTTGTGAAGGCAGGCAAGCATGTGCAATTCTTAGCAAATAAGTAATTTAAGTAATGATAAACAGGATGTAATGTTGGCTTAGGTTAAATTGGTCTGATTTGACGGCGTGCATTCAAATGTCAGGGTGGATTGTGAGGTTAAAATCGTGGATGAATGTAATGTTAGGTTATGGCTAAAATAGTCCTGAACTATGAAGGGAGGGCACAAGCTCACATAAGGCGACAAACAATTGTGTTGTAACGTGACCAGGACTCGTCTAAATTATTATTTTCTGTTGGCTATTTTAGGTGGCAAACGGTAGCCCATTACGTACTGTTCTGAATTACCTAATCTCAAATGGCTTCATATAATGTACCAATTACTTCATGAATTAAACAACACAATTGTTTTATAAAATTCATAAGCCTAACCTTTTTTGTATGACCAATTCCTGCTATGAGATGTCTTGGTTTGGTTCAGACCATGGTTTTAGATATGGGAATAGATTTTACTGGGGATAGGAATTATATTTGTAAATGTAAATTGTGAAGGCATAATATACAGATTTTTCCTTGGCTCAATACAAATAGAATGTCTAGTGCTACTTCTAGAATGTGGCAATGCCAAGAGGTTCTACCTTTTAGGTAGCTAATTTGCTGGTTTTACACCAAAATCCTGTAGTGCTGCTTTAACAATTTTCTGTAAATTGGGAGAGTGTATTGGTATATTAAGAATGACTACAAGCCACATCACACATTTGCAAGTTCAAAGTACATATTATTGTAAATGCTAAGTATGTATCTTAAATAATCTATATATGTTTGTTTTGAACGGTTTTCCAGAATCTGGATATTTGAGTGAAGTTTTATATTGAAGGTAAGCATGAAATGTTTCATAACTTTTGTCACATACATTCACATAAACAGTACAACTTGAAGGGGAATTTAAAAAATGGTTTGCTGTACTAACTGCAAAACGGTAATCGTAATAAATATGTCATGTTGATATTTGGAATATTTATAATTGTGTATGACTCTGAGGTAGGTGCCTTACAGTCCTGGATAATAAAAAAAAACTAGGATTTAAGATTTGTAGAGCTGGGTTGCTTTCATTAGTTTTATTCCTGTCTCATATGCCTTTTGCTGTAGGTCAACAAAGTGTATGCCTCAGTATGGTATAGCTGTATCATACGTTTCATGGTACTTGTGCGTAGGCCTAATGGTATAACAATCCTGATGGCAAATTTGTTTCACCCTTTGTGTCAGTGCATGCAAGTGTCAGGTAAATGTACAAATATAGGGGAATGTATGAATTGAAGGTTTATAATGGCTTTAAAGCTACATACCACCCCTTTTGATTAATTCAGTGTGGGTGACCCTTGCATATGCAATTAAAGAAACAAGATTGTAGGTTGTGAAAACAAGCAGTATTGTTGTAATTAAATGTACGGTATCCACATTATAATATAATGTTCCTTATCAACGATGCTGGTGTTATGTCAAGGTATGCTGCTTTGAGATACTGTAGCACAAATGAATAGTATTTTACAAAAATGGCACTGTTCTGTTTAAGGATGCAGGCTAAAATGCTGCTTTTAGCCACCAGTATCCAATGTTTTGATTTAGGAGCAGCACCATCTTATCAAAACAGATAGTTGAAATGGACTAACAATCCTGAATGTTTTTTTTTTTTTTTACTTTATTTATTTGGTTTAGCATATTGACTAACAAATATTATATATGATGTGTGTTGAGGTAGCAAAAATTACAGTACTTCTACTGAAACCATGCTTGTGCTATAGCACAACTTGATGGGCAGCCTAATTTGACCCAACACTGGCTCTTTGGCATTGCCATCAGGGTGTAAGCAACGGTTCAAGGCTGTGTGAGTTGACGGTAATTTGCACTTGTGACCTAGTTGGCAGTGATTCGACACCTTGTTTTTCAATTATTGATAATGTTTTGAACATCTGGTCAGGGTTTGTAGACTATATAAACAGTAATAATTGTGTGTGATTTTATTGGGAAATTTGTTGAAAACATCTGAAATGCTAGATTCAGTTATTAGTCTTAAAGTATTTTTTGATTTCAGTATGCCTTGCTCATGCTTTTAAGTGTTGTATAGTTTCACTTTTGAATGTAAAGAAGTTAAGAACATTTATGATGTAAATATGTACATTGTTGGCTGTTTATCAGAACTGATGAAATTAGTACAGTGTAACTTGTGAGATGCTTAAGGAAATGTAGCATGTCGGACTTGCCTGTTTCTGATTTGTGTTCTGTGTGTTTTGCAGATGCCGTGTCCAAGCAAGCGCTCCAGGGCAGCCAAAAAAAGACAGGCTGATTTGAGGTCCACTAAGGTCAGGCTGGTGAACTTTTCATTCTGTCCTGATGTATTATGATTGTGTGTATGATAGAAAACCTGTTTAAATGTTGCTTCCAGTTAGCAATTGCAGTAGTTTTTACATTTCAGGGGTGTGATTCTTCCGTTTTTTTTTAAACGGAATTCCGTTTTTTTTTTTTTCGACTTGAAAATGAGACCCACGCAATTCGTACAGATGATTTTTTTTTTTTATTATTTTTTTTTTTTTTTTTTAGAGGGGGAGGGGGTCTGTTGATAAGAGGTAGGCTATATTTCTGCATTACACAGGCCATCATTACAACAGGTCGTTGACAATGACTGGTTTTGTGCTTCACATCTTTCCGGATGTCACGCCGCTTGTAGTGTATTCCGTTTATTAGTGGATTTCATTGAAAGTGAAAGTAGACGGGTTGATCAGCTGCATTCTGAAGAATGCTTGATTCAAGTTCAGTGTGTGTGGCGCACTCCTCAGCAGAAGCCATGAAACGGTAAAGGTCAACAAATTAATTTAAAAAGACATCATGTAAAGTTTTTTTCCCCCCTCGTTTTGGCTTTGTATCGGGTTCGCTGTCAGGATTTTCTGATAATGAATCTCGTGATGCTGATATTGAATTTTAACTTCTGCGCGTGTAAGCTGTGCTTGAAGTTAGCTGTGACAGACTAGCCTAACCTTACAGGTTTTCAAAGCCTGTCTACCTTAGGCCTACTACATTGTTTAGTTAACACCTTGTCATTTTGCGTTTGTCCAGCCATTCACCTCCGTGAACCTTGCGCCCCTTGTCTAAAACATATTTCAGGATGCCATCTCACCATGAGAAAACGTAACGTTATGGTGATGGTGCGAGATCAAAGCTTTGGCATACTTAGTAAACGTCTTGCACATAACATTGAGCTGAATATTTAGTGGAAATGGCCTACTGTAGCTTTGTACTGATGGATAAAAAGTCGCCAATTTAAAGGCGCAGTCGCTACCATTTATTTTAGGAGGAGTGGTGTAGGACCTACAGTGTTACTTTGGGAAGAGAGGAATCGATGTAATTTGATTATCTTTGGAACTGAAATATCAACAACCTTCAAGTTGCAACCTCTTCAATCAGCGTCAAAATATCAGTAGGCCTATCAGATGATTCACTATTTTGTACGTAGGCCCAGAGGACTGTTAGGGGGCAGGCTATATATTATCAAGTAGGAGTATAGTAAATAATTTAGTCAACATTTTAACTCAATGTTGGTTTAAGTTATAAACAAAACATGTTATAAATGGAAAAAATATATGGCTCTGCGTCACTGTTGGCAAAATGATCATGATGGGCTATATATTTTAGCCATATTTGGTTTAGTCTTGTGTAGGTCTATAGCAGTGATCCTCACATTGGCAGTGTAAAATCAAAAGGAGAGCCACTTTTACAACAACATACTAAGTCACCTTTGCAAATGTGCATTTCTACATATAAATTGGACATCCCACAAAAAAAGATACCACAGCCAATACAGCTAAATATATACAGCCAAGGCTTAATAACTTCCTTTCACCTTCATTATTTGGGTGAAGGGAAAAGTATGATTCAGGTGTTTATGTTTTTGTAGTGCAGTATTGTATGTTTATGAAGCACATTTAAAAATATATATTGGCTGTTACCACATAGCCTTCAGTGGGTCCCATTTAGAAATGGCCACTTCATTTGCGCTTTCCGTGATTTACGCAGCTGAAATGTATTACAACTTATCGCCACAAGGTGGCAGTGTAAGTCTGCTGTAGCATTGCCGGTAAACAGGGCAGCGGATTGCATTCAAAGGTGTTGCAAGTGGCAGTGAGCAGGCTTGTGCAAAATTCCAGAATTTAATTGAAACTGGCTCTTAAATTCCAATTCAATTCTTGAATTTCACTTCACACAAAATGTTCTTACGTTGGAGCATGCCCCCGGACCCCCCTAGTATTTGCCCCAAATATATTTTCTTTAAGGCCCTTTTCCAGTGCCACCCTTGCATAGGATTTGCCTCATGAATTTTATGAAGTGTAGGTGATGTAAATATATATGGTAGCCAACACTACTCAAACCATCGAGGGGGTCACTCCGTGCTACGTATATTTTCCTTTTTTTTTTTTTTTACCTTTGCCAATCACACCCCTGACATTTGCTTGAATGTTTAAGGGAAAACAGGTAGGCTGTGTGCAACCATGTATATCAGGTCATGTATGCAGGTTTGTGAAAGAGTAGGAGGTGTGTTCCTTCCTTCTAAGTAGATGTTTGATACACATACATATGCTGCAGTTTTATCCTCACAATGTTTGAGATGGTACAGTACAGATTACATGATTCAGCTTTCTGTTTTTTATTAGTGACACTTGGTGATTTGATATATGCATTATATGAATGTTGAATAACAATTCTCTAGTAGATGTACAGAGTCAGGTAGTTGAGTGCAAGTCTGAGTTCATTGTCAATAGGATCATAATTGTATATTAAATCTTTTTAGTATGATGGTTGAGTTCAGGTTCATGTAAGTGCCGTATCAAAAATGTGTTATGTATGGGTTGTTTTATAGCATAGATGTATTCTTTTATGTAGAATTTAGAGACTCAAGAGACAGAGATTATTCAACACTGATATGGTCAGATACCGCTTGGTCATGGTCAGTGGTAGGAGGGTCTTTGTTGGCTGTCCAGTTCCTCAAAGATGATTATAAAATGCTGGCCTGACCTCAAGATTGATGTAGTGGTTGTTACCAGGATAGGCATTGTACTTTGTAATGTGATGGCTCTTGTACCATAAACACTTGTGTTACAGTAATCTTGATGCAGAGAAGGAGCTATGTTAAGAATGGACTCAGGATGGTGCACTGTTTGTAACGCTTTACACTTAGATAGTGTCATGACTGTGTTATTGGCATGCAAACAGTAGAAATGTTTTCTATGGCCAAGTTGTCCAACTTTGGTGAATGGAAAAAGTGTGGTTTATTAGCTCTATAGATTGAACTTTTGTAAAGGCATACTGTATAAATGTGAGCTATGGTAACATACTACTACTACTGTCAGTTCTAGTTGGCCTCCCTGCATGTGTTGTAAAAGCTTTGGATATGATTCAGAATGCAGCAGCAGCATGTCTGATACTTTCTCATCCTAAGAGGACACATGCTTCTTGTTGTCTGCATTGGCTTCCTATTGCAGCCAGAATTAAATTCAAAACCCTGACATTGACATATATGGCTTTTACTGGATCAGCTCCATCTTATCGTAATAATATGATTCCGCCTTACATTCCTTCTAGACCACTGCGTTCCTCCAATAAACAACTTTTGTGTTATTCAATGATTCAGTTTAGATCTAGACTTTTTCTCCTTTGTGCTACCTCAGTGGTAGAATGAGTTGTCTACTTGTACTTCCTCTGATAACAGTTTGCAATCTTTCAAACAACAATTGAATGTGTTTTCTTTACCTGTTTAAACTTCTTAGTTACATCCTCGGTTATTTGTTGCCATTGTTAGTTTTTTTTTTTTTTTTGGTTTTGATGGTTTGTTGGTAACAGATCATTGAAAGCCACAGCAATGAAGAGGACTGATCAATGATTTTATTGTTATGATAGTCTGCGACGCAACAATCTTTGACTGTTGCCATAGCAATTGAGCAATTTTGTATTAACATCTTTAGTTGTATCAACGTGTATTCTTTACTTGAGTCATTATAATTTTACATGAATTAGTGTAATTATATGTTTGGATGAAAGTGTCTGCTAAATACCATAACAAATGTGAATGATTGCATGTTTTCATAGAAGTGGAAAGACATTGTCAAGTACCAGTTGAATGTTCAAACAACCATGGTATCATTACATGTCACTGACTAATGTGTTTTGTTGTAGATGCCGGCTGATGTCGCTGAGTCAGGACCGACTACAGTGGACCGAGATACCGAGGTTTTGCCACCGCTACCTCGTAAAAATAAAGCAAGGGCCGAGGTTTTGCCAGCGCTACCTCGTAAAAATAAAGCAAGGGCCGAGGTTTTGCCAGCGCTACCTCGTAAAAAAAAGGCCAGTGCTCCGCAGTCTTCGGACGCCAACTTTGTTCCCGTACTGCTCCCGTACTGTTCACGTACTGCTCAAACTCAGCCAAACTCTGCTGAAACTCTGCTCAAACTCAGCCAAACTGCTGACTCTCTGAATATGTGCCATGACTCTGCAAACCCACTGTCAAATACTTTGACTTCTAATGCTACTAATGATTGTTTGATTGAATCTGTTGACTTCCCAGAGAGATCTGTGCTGATGGGGTCCTTTCATCAAGGCGATTCACGGTTTGGAAATGTGCGCAACAAGCAGTGTGGTGCCATCAGTTTGACTGCTGTTTTGAAGTCCAAGATGAAGAACGTGTGGAGTTGGGAAACTCGAGATCTTGATGATGTTTTGATTAAGGGAACTGTTCTTTACAGGTCAATGAGTGCACAGGGTAAAATAAGAGACCAAGGAAGGGGTTACATTGCTGTGTCTGAATTGCCTAGACAATATGAAGTGTGGAATTGTGATTTCTCAATAAACTTGGCTGATTCTTACACTGGATTTATTCAGGTTGATGACTATGACGATGCTTTACGTGATGTTGCCATGCCTTTTGATGTAGCACTGCAGCGGGCGCTGTTTAGCAATGATGCTTGTTTGTTAACCATTTGTGCTAACACATGTGCTGTAGTGAATGCAGGAGCAAGGTTTGCGTTTGTTGATTCACACGTTAACAGAAACGTCAACCAGAAAGGTGAGAGGACAAGTTGTGTTGCATACTTCAGCTCTATACACTCCCTGGTCACATATGTTTACGACTTTGCACGATCTTTTGGCATAAGCACACCAAGGTTTGAGGTAACTGGAGTCACAGTAGTAACTAATGGCAACGCTCAGATGGACGATTCATCCAGCTGTTCAACGAGCTCTGCAAGTTGCCGTCCACTCTACAGCGATGTGGTGAAGCGTAAACCTAAAGTGTGTGAACGAGTTGTAAGTGGGTCGTCTACAGTTGCAGCTAATTTCACAAGTGACACAGAATGTTCACAGACCATACCAGACACAAATGCTTGTAGACCACTCTCCAGTGACGTTTTGAGACGAGTTCCCAGTAAGGGTGTTGAGCGAAACAAAATTGCAACAGACGATGTCATTCTCATTGATGCAGGTGCGCACGAACAGTCTTTTCAACCTTTACAGTGTGATGTGCAAGCAAATGATGATGTCATTATAAGTGATATAAGAGTTCCCAAACATGCTTTTAAACCTTTAATTTGTCAGGACCAAGATGCACTGTGCACACGTTTAGAGCTTCAAAATGGAAATGTTGATGTAGGCCTAATGGCAACAACTGATATTGATGACATGGGATGTCCCTGTAAGATAAAAAGTATAAAACCTGATGGGAATTGCTTTTACCGCAGCCTAGCCTTTAGCATATGCCACAATGAAGACAAGCATTTGAAAATAAGACGGGCTGTCGTGCAACACCTTCAGAGAAACGGCACCAAATTTGAAACATATTTGAGGGATGAATACACATCTGTGCAAGATTATGTCACTAAATCAAGGATATATTACTGTGGTTCGTGGGCAAAAGAAATTGATATTTTTGCTGCTGCTGACTTATTGCAAACAACTATCTTTACTTTCAATGATGGAAGATGGAATATGCACAGACCTGCAGACTCACACACATGTAGAGAGAATTGCATCTATTTAAATCACACTGGCAGTCATTATGAAGTTGTAACATGTGTTCAAGACAAAGATGCAAGACGTTGCGCAGGAACATGCCAGCCTATAAAGATTGATGACAAGTTGAGGTCAACACGAAAAAGAAAGTTGAACGATGAATCAGAAAATGTGAAGGCAAAGAAAGATCGCCAGCGCTATCACAATGACAGCGATTATAGAGAGAGAAAGCGTGCATATGTTCGGAATAAGTATACTTCTGATCCTGAATATCAGAAATTGAAGCGTGACCACTCTAAAATCAAATATAAGAACACTTTGAGCTTTCAAGAAATGGTACGCAGGTATTCTAGAGCCAAATATAAGACAAACAAGACATTTCAGAATATCGTCTGTGGTTACTCTAAAGCCAAATATAAGACCAACAGGACTTTCCAGAATCTTGTCCGTGATTACTCCAAAGGCAAATATCAGACAAACAGAAAATTTCAGATGCTTGTCCGTGGTTATAGTCATGCTAAATACAAGAACAACATTGGCTTTCAGAAGAAAATCAAAGAGGCCAACAAGAGGAAATATAGAGAAAACAAAAACATCCGTGCAAATAAAATAAAACAAGGTTGTGAGTGGTATGCAAAGTGGCAAAAGAAACAGGAAGACATAGACTCTGCTGTTGGTCATTTTCGTCAGGAAGTCAGCCGTGGTCCTGAATATGTATGCTCAGTCTGTCATCGTTTACTCTTCAGGAAGCAGGTGGTTAAGTGTAAACGACATTGCTATGAAAGCAAAGGAGCAGAAGTGGCTGCAATGGCTAATAGATGCATAACATTGCAATATTTACATGTGTGTGATGTTGAATGTGAACAGAAATGTCATCTGTCTGATAGTCCATCAAGCAAATTATGGATTTGCCATACATGTCATCGTAAAATACTTGGAGGAAAACTTCCCGAAGAGAGTGTCACCAACAACATGCATTTGGATGATATTCCACCGGAACTTAAATGTCTGAACTCTTTGGAACAACATCTCATTGCACGTCACATTCCCTTCATGAAGCTGTTGTGTTTGCCTCGAGGCCGCCAGAGAGCTTGTCATGGTCCTTGCGTCTCTGTTCCTGTTAATAACGCAAATGTGACAAATATACTCCCAAGAAATGAATGTGATGACAAGATGATAAGAGTGAAACTGAAACGCAAGTTGACATATAAAGGTCATTATGAGTACATGTATGTCCACACTGATCGTGTCAGAAATGCACTGAGATATTTGATGGCAAACAATAAATGGTACGGTGATGTGACTATGAATGATGAATGGGTAAACTCTCTGAATGGCACTGACCAGCATGAGGAAATTACCAAACAGGAAACACCTGCTAACAGTGATGATGACAATGTTACTGAAGAGCAAGCAGAGGAAGATGTGACTTATATCAAAGACCAGAATGGGCTTTTGTCAGATACATCATTACAACCTGTCGATCTGGGTTCAGAGATCATTGATCAGAATTTCCAGGATATACTTAATGTGGCACCAGGTGAAGGTAACAGTCCAGTGAGGTTGCTGTCTGATAAAACCAACGAGGCAAAATGTTTCCCTGTTTTGTATCCATCTGGTGGACCTACATTCCATGATGAAAGAGAGTCCAAAATAACTCTGTCACGGTACCTGAATACACGCATTCTGAATGCAGATGGGCGGTTTGCACAGAACACAGACTTCATTTTTTACGCACAATACATATCAGAGGTGCATCAAGTTGTATCTGGTGTATCAGTGGCGTTACGCAAAGGTGGCGGCAACTCCTCTCTGAAAGACGCATCACCAGACATGTTGTTGAACTCAGAGTCGTTGGGTAAAATATTGCGCAATGACGAAGGATACAAGTTCTTACGAGGAATTCGTGGCACACCTCCATACTGGATGTCAGTTCAGAAAGATTTATTTGCCATGATAAGACAACTCTCCATACCCACGTTCTTTGCATCTTTTAGCTCTGCAGATTTGAGATGGCCTGAAATGCTTAACTCTATTCTAAGAATAGAAGGTAAACAAACGTCTGTTGACGATCTTGACTGGTCTGACAAATGTGGACTCATACGTCGAAACCCTGTGACAGCGGCAAGAATGTTTGATCACAGATGGCATTGCTTTCTCCGTGATGTAATCATGTCGCCAGCAGAACCCATAGGGAAAATAAAGGACTACTTTTATCGTGTTGAATTTCAACAACGTGGTTCTCCTCATGTCCACTGTCTTTTTTGGGTTGAAAATGCTCCCAAGATTGATAAAGAGAGTGATGATGAAGTGGCACAGTTCATAGATACATACATCACCTGTGAAATGCCACCAGAAACAGATGCAGAGCTCTACGACGTTGTAAGCAGTGTACAGAGGCACAGCACAAGACACTCTAAGACTTGCCGCAAGAAAAACACAGTGTGCAGGTTCAATTTCCCACGGCCACCATCAAGCTGTACCTTCATCACAAGAGGCGGTAACTGTGAGGACTTGAATGGCAATGATGACAATACAAGTGCGAGTGCAATAATAAAGAATGTTAAAACTGCGTTGACCATGCCTGACATGAATTTTGATACAGCCGATGCATTTTTTGAGTCTCTTGGGATAGATCAAGGTTTGTTTGAAAAGGCGTACAACATATGTTCCAAAAAGAAAAGCATTGTTCTGAAACGAAATCCTGGAGACATTTGGGTGAACCAGTACAACAAAGACTTACTCCGTGCTTGGCAAGGCAATATGGATATCCAGTATGTCACAGATGCCTTTTCAGTTGTGGTCTACATACTGTCGTACATCACAAAAGCAGAACAAGAAATGGGTTTGCTCTTACAACGTGCCCAAGACGAGTCAATGAATGGCAACCTTGATGCAAAAGCAGCATTCAAACAGCTTGGAAGTGTATACCTACACAACAGAGAAGTTTCAGCCCAAGAGGCAGTGTATCGATTAACACACATGCACTTGAAAGAATGCTCTCGTGACGTACAGTTCATTCCAGTTGGTGATAATCCTGTTAGGATGAGTTTACCGCTGCATGTACTTCAAAATAAAGCTATATTCCAACAGTGTAATGATGAAAGCAGCATTTGGATGACCAATGTGATTGAGAGGTATAAGAGCAGACCCCAGGATGAACAATTTGAGGATTTATGCCTGGCCAGTTTTTGTTCTGAATACAGAGTTCTACCAAAGTCACAGGTTCCAACTGAAAGAGATTCTCATGACATAATACAGCTCAACAACAACTGCGGCTTTGTGAAACGAAGGACCCGAACTGAACCTGCTGTTGTGAGGTATCCAAGATTTTCTCCCACAAAAAACCCCGAAAAGTACTTCCATTCGTTGCTGCAACTGTTTCTGCCTTACTATGAAGACTGTCACCTCAAGCCACCCCAGTTTGATACATATGAGGGTTTCTATAAAAATGGTGCAGTGAAATGTGGTGTTGATGTTCAAAGAGTGCAGTCGATTGTGGATACCAACAAAGCTTTATTTGAAAAAGAAAGTGATGAGATTGACAGAGCTAAACAGTTGCTGGAAGACAAAATTGATTTAGAAGATGCCTGGGCTCAGATATGTCCTGAAACAGAAAGGGAGCGTCTTCGTTGTTTGGATCTGATGAAAGAAAAAGTTGTAGATGATGAAGGTGATGATGATGACAAACTCATTCCTGACCTGACAGCAAACCCACAGACTACATGCACTTTGGAAACAAATCATGTGTCAATGCCCAGACAAGATGCATTGCATTTATTACGATCATTAAATGAAGAACAGTCTGCCATATTCTATGCTGTTCGTAAGTGGTGTTTGCAGAAACTGTTTGGACAAAATCCTGAACCGTTGCGATTATTCATTACTGGTGGAGCAGGAACGGGGAAAAGCCATTTAATCAAAGCGATACATTACGAATCTACAAGGCTGTTGTCACAGACTGCTGAAAATCCTGAGGATCTCACTGTGCTTCTAACAGCACCTACAGGAGTGGCTGCATATAACATTGGTGCTGCAACAATTCACAATACATTCTCCATTGGTGCAAATGTCAAACTGCCATATCAACCACTAGGTGATGAGAAAGTCAATTCTTTGCGAACCAAAATGGGCAGCTTGCAAATTCTGATCATTGATGAAGTGTCCATGGTCGACCACCGTCTTTTGGCCTACATTCATGGTAGATTGCGTCAAATCAAGCAGACTGGTGATTATTCCTTGTTTGCAAAAGTTTCCCTGATTTGTGTGGGTGATTTTTTCCAACTCAAGCCCGTGAAAGGCACGCCTCTTTTTGCTGAAACCAAAGGAGCCAATCTGTGGGACAACAACTTTGAGGTTGCAGAACTGACTAAAGTTGTTAGACAAGAAAATGCAGCATTTGCGGAAATGCTTAATCGTCTCAGAGTCCGTAAAAAGAACGAACCTCTCACCGACTGTGATGTTCTCACACTGAGGCAGCGTGAAACTGGTGAGGAATCTACAGACATTCATGTGTATGCTACAAATGCGGAGGTTGATGAATATAACGTGAAGAGACTGCAAGAGATCTGCCCAGACGCAATCAGCATACGTGCTCAAGACTTTGTCCGAAATCCCAAAACTGGAAGAATGGAACGGAAAGTTGGCTTTCACACAAAAGTTTTCAACTCTTGCTTGCCTAAATGTGTTTCGTTGGGTGTTGGAGCAAGGGTCATGTTGAAGAAAAACATAGATGTGTCTGATGGCCTTGTCAACGGAGCATGTGGTACAGTCGTGGAAATCATTCAAAGTCAACAAGACGATGACATGCCTGCAGCTATCCATGTGGAGTTTGAAGACCCTAATGTAGGAAAGATCCAGAGGTCAAAAGCAAAAAGGGTTTCCGAACGTTCAACGATAGTGGAAGTGCAAGAGGAACAAGTGGCTAATAATGGTGGTGTACGAAGGCAACTGCCGATTAGCCTGGCCTGGTCAGTAACTGTACATAAATGTCAAGGGCTTACTGTTGAAAGGGCTGTTGTATCACTCAAGAAGATCTTTGCTCCAGGGCAAGCATATGTTGCGTTGAGTCGCGTGAGAACTCTTGGTGGGCTGATAATTGAGGACTTCAAAGAATCTGCCATATTTTGTGATAACAAAGTAGATTCGGCTATGAAAAGCTTGCCTGAGTTTAACTTTGGAATGTCTGTTTCATCCAACATGAACCCTGTGTGCACAGTAGCACTTCACAATGTACAGAGTTTGAATGCTCACATTCAAGATGTTCAATCCCATAAAGCCCTCATGAATGCTGACTGTATTTGCTTAACAGAGACATGGCTCAATGTAGACACTGATGAAGAGCCACAACTTCCAGGATACATCTTCAAACACAATCCAAGAGGAAACTGTTACAATGACTCCGAGCCAGCCTTTGCAGTGCTGAAACAACAACAAAGAGGTGGAGTTGGTGTGTATTGTTCAGAAAACATTGATGTGCAGGTGTCAATTCCAGAAAGATGCAATTTGGAATGTCTGTATTTTGAAATACCTCATGCAAATTTGACTGCTGCTGTGTTGTACAGGCCCAGCTCTTATAAGATTGACATGTTTCGAGAACAGTTATTACAGGTCATTTTTGAACTTGAGAAGCATCCAGGGAGAAAGCTCATCATGGGAGACTTCAATGAGGACATCTTTGTATCTTCTACAATTCTCAAGTTACTGGAACGGCATGGATACAATCAGCACGTGCAAGCATCTACAACTGAAAAAGGTACATTAATAGATCATGTTTACATTAAAGGCACAGAACATGTTGTTGTTGAAGTTGTGCAGACATACTACAGTTTTCATGAAGCAATACTGATCTCACTGTTGTAATGTTTTCTGTGATTAATGATATTTGTTTTTGAATAGGTAAGTATTTATGTTCTGGGTATGTTATCATGTCATTATGAATTTACTCCATAGTCCGTCCGCTGAGCAGGGTTATGATGGGTGGGTGGGTGGTTGCAAGGAGAGAGCATACACTGGACGGCTCCTTGCAGGGCATGGGAGGGGTATAGGGGCCATTTTCCAAAAGAAGTTGCAAATAACGGTAAAGATATACAGATGAATTTGTAAATATCAGAAAACAATACAGTTGATTTATTATCTAGGTGATTTTTTTTAAGTCAGTGGATCGTTCCTTAATTGTCTCAAGCATTTTAAGCTATGTCTTGTTAATGTTTGTCAAATTATTTCATTTTGGTTGTATTACACCACCATTACACCAAGTTATGTGTAATGCTTTAAATGCTAACAAGAGTCCAAATTAAAGTTATAATGAATGGACAGATACAGCACATATATCGTAATGAATGGTTTTATCTTTACCGTTATTGTAAACCTTAAGATTTTCAGTGAATTACAGTTAAGACGATAACAGTCAATAACAGCAAACACAGCTGTTCAATTTCAGTGCAGTAAAATAAAATTAACCATATTATTTTACAGATATTACAGTCAGTTGAAGACTGGTATTATTATTGCAACACTGAGTTAAAGGACAACAATACCTTAAATCTTCAATGAAGTGTAAGAATAAATTGTGTATAAATGAATTGTCTCAAGATTGTGTAAGAATGGTGAAAAAACAGAGAAAGAAAACAAAAAGTGCAACTTCTTTTGGAAAATGGCCCCTATACAGGGAACTTTTTTGGTCAACATTTTCATTAATTATGGAATTATACCAAGTGGACAGTCATGCCATTGCTGTTTATCATGCATATCGAAAGTGTCCAAATCACCACCAATTTGCCGCTAACTCACAGTTTTCAACATATACAGTACTGTGACACAAAAAGTGTTCCAGCTTCACCCTTATTGTTGTTTTACTGACATGCTTTGGCACAGTAAAGTCATGATACTGTACAAGATCACATAAATAGTGCTGATTACAGACAATCTCTGTCATTTACTGTGGGATTAGTTCTGTTGCTTTTAAGATAACACAGGTCAGAGGCCCAGCCTACATCTCGCTGCAACACCAATATTTCTTGGAAAAGGGCAGGTTCTCCAAAGACATTCTGGTTGGTGGAGTTGCCACCAGCACCAGCGCATTTGAAGGACATGAAAGCCATGGAGAGCAATGCAATCTGTTAAGAGAAGCATGTGAGTAAACATGCTTGCTGGAGACAGGTGATGTGTTAAGGAGTCAAATTCAGAGGACACATTCAGAAGAATACCATTTGGATTAATAAAAAAAGACAGCAACAACAGCCATTATTCCTGTGTGGGACTACACAGCCATTCTATGCAGCCATTTCTATGTCTACCTAGACTGACAGGTAGCATGTTAGAACTGTGTACTGTTCTAACATGCTGTTTCAGTACTGTTTCATACCAATTGAACTGAATACCTTACCATTTTTCTTTGAGTGATGGAAATACATGTTAGAAGTTATTTACATATTTAGCACTGTCCACTTGGTATTCACTTCTGTAAACAGGGATCTACTACACATGGTGAATCGAACTGAATTGCATTGTTAAAGTAGTTCAAATATGCATCAGTTGATAATTTCATTGACAAATATTTAATTTAACAAAATATATTGACAGACTTTAGATATTTATTTTGTTTATGTAAAAATGCTGTGTTTTGACATGAAGAATTCAGAGAAAATTTTATTTTTTTTGTTTCTAAGTGTTAGATTGGGTGAGGACAATTCAGTTGGCTCCTTAATCAACCCAGGACAATTTTCAGCCATTAAGCCTGTACAACTACTTGAAATAAGACATATTTAATGGTTTAAGAACTGTAATTTAAATGGTGTGTGACATGTTACTTTACTTGTTGATACATGAGCCATTTTTTATTTTGTTTTGTTTTGTTTTATTATTGTCAATTATTGTGAAGTATGTTTTGGCATGGATAATTACAAAGAAGGAAAAATAAGGAAACATTATTGATATTATATCAGAAGAGTTACTGATGCTCTATAAATTTCATTTCATAATTGGATAAATGGAATATCTGTTCACGAACATATTGCTACATTTCCCTGCTGGATCTGTACAATTAACCACCACAAAACAATGGACTGAATATGGAGTGCAAGAAGTCTTATGTTGTAAGACAAAACTGAACCAACCAATTCAGAGGTGTGGAGTTAAAAATACTGTCATATTGACATTATGTGCTTAGCCATTATATTTACCTGTGCATTTTTTTCAAACATAGGTATCCTGATTCTGATTCATGCACATTTGACAGAATGTAAAGACATGTTGCTTTATTTCACCTGTGTAACAATAGTATGTAGCCTAGCCTCACAGCCTTCCGAGTGACCTGCACCAGTCCTGCTGCGGATCACGGACATCCTCCAGGAACGCAGCCTTCTGAGTGACCTGCACCAGACACAGGGCCTGCTGCGGATCACGGACATCCGCCAGCAACATAGCCTTTCCAATTAACTGTATCAGTCACAGAGCTTGCTGTGGATGACGGACATCTACCAGCCATGCAGCCTTCCGAGTGACCTGCACCAGACACAGGGCCTGCTGACGATCACGGACATCCACCAGCAATGCAAACTATCAAGATTTTATCAGGTTATGTGAGTATCCGTGTTTTTCTTTTTCCAAAAGATGCAATCTAAATGTTTATGCATATTTTCAGTAGGATGTATATGTTATATAATGTTAATGAATAGTTGAGACATTTTGCTTTCTTACACATGTGGAACAAAAGAATGTATCCTTTTATTGTAAATTTACATCTGCTCTAAAATCACCTTACAGATAATGTTTGCCTAGGTTTCAAATAATATACCTGCTGAGATGCTTCAGAGTTGTGGTGTGACCACTTCAGAGTTGTGGTGTGACCACTGTGCACAGAACTTGTCCATGCGTCTATTCCATGGGACACACCAACTGTGAGGACAGCTGAGGCTCATGGACATTCACAAGCCACACAGCTTATCGAACTACCTGTACCAGACGGAGAGCCTGCTGAGACTCATCATCCTTTTCCATTGGTGGTTGTGGTGGTGCAGAGGGACTTGTACTTGTCACAGTGCCTGTTGAGGCTTGTGTACCCTCACCTGCCTTGTGACCTGCTGAGGCTCATGCACCTAATCTTTGCAATCTACAACAGCACTACAGGACAGCGTTACAAAGGACAATGAGCTGTACTGTAGATGTGGCCATTTACTGACTAAGGGTGGACAAGCCCAGTTAAAAAGATTGACTTTGTGCTGTAGATTATTATAGAACCATTTAGTAATACAAGGGAAATAAAAGTAATTAGGGCTTTAATGACTACATGTTTTTGCATTTTCTCTGTTTTATTGGTGGAGTTGCCACCAGCGCTAGGGCATTTGAATGACATGAATGCCATGGACAGCAATGCAATCAGAGAAGCATGTGAGTAAACACACTTTCTGGAGGCAGCTGATGTGTAAAGGGGGCAAATGGAGAGGAAACATTCAGATAATACCATTTGGATTAAAAAAAAAAGACAGGAACGCAGCCTTCCAAGTGACCTGCACCAGTCCTGCTGCTGATCACGGACATCCGCCATCAGCGTAGCCTTCCTAATGAACTGCACCAGTCAAAAAGCCTGCTTCAGATGATGGACACCTGCCAGATGCAGCGCAGCCTTTCGAGTGACCTGCACCAGCCACAGGGTCTGCTGAGGATCACGGCCATCTGCCAGCCTCACAGCCTTCCGAGTGACCTGCACCAGACACAGGGCCTGCTGAGGATCACGGACATCCGCCAGCAACGCAGCCTTCCGAGTGACCTGCACCAGACACAGGGCCTGCTGCGGATCACAGACATCCACCAGCAACGCAGCCTTCCGAGCGACCTGCACCTGTCCTGCTGCGGATCACAGACATCCACCAGCAACGCAGCCTTCCGAGCGACCTGCACCTGTTCTGCTGCGGATCACAGACATCCACCAGCAACGCAGCCTTCCGAGCGACCTGCACCAGTCCTGCTGCGGATCACGGACATCCGCCAGCAACGCAGCCTTCCGAGCGGCCTGCACCAGTCCTGCTGCACATAACGGACACCCGCCAGCAACGCAGCCTTCCCAATGAACTGCACCATTTGGTTCTTCTATATAAACTGTTATCAGTTATTATGAGATCTTCTGACATATTGACATTATATGAGTACTCATTATATTTAACTGTATATATGGTGAGGACTGCTGAGGTTTATGGACATTTACAAGCCACACAGCCTATCAAAACACCTGTACCAGACAGAGAGTTGTGACCTGCTGAGGCTCATGCAGCTGATCTTGGCAATCTACAACAGCACTACAGGACAGCATTACAAAGCGCAATGAGCTGTAGATGTGGCCATTTACTGACCAAGGGATGACAAGCCCGGTTAAGAAGATTGACTTTGTTCTGTAGATTATTATAGGACCATTTAGTAATACAAGGGAAATATAAGTAATTGGGGCTTTAATGACTTCATGTTTTTGCTTTTTCTCCGTTTTATTTTTTTTTACTATTTTGGACATCTTTGCTTTTTGTTCTATCATTGTTTTATGTGAAACTTTCTATTTCTGACATTAAATGTGATACAATAATTGCAAATAAATGTCATACGATCATACTATATCTAGGAGGTTAGTTTTCAGGGTATTTGTTTGCATAACATCATGCAATTTCTACCTTGTCAATTGGAACACTTAATGATAACAAACCAGAATAATTCAGAATTCAGAAAATATGTTAAGATGTTTATATATTAAGCATAGAAAAGATGTGATGATGTGAATCACATGACAAAAAGGACACACGTTTAAAGATTGGTTTGTCTACCAAAGTTGTAGCAGATTATCAATGACTGCAGTAATGACTTTTAGTCCATAAATAGCCAGTTAACAGACTAACCACACTCATGGATTAACTAACCTAAATGTGAGATTGTAAGATTGTAAAATGTACTTACATATCACTAACTATGCTATATTCAAATGTGATTAATAAACTACAAATGTTTGCCTTGAATACTCAGTCCATTTTTAAATAAACAAACTTAAATACATCAAGTTTAACATCCTTATACATAGACTGTTATCAAACTAAATTGCATTGACATGAAACGTTGGCATGTGTCAGTCAAAGGACTATTTTCAATAGCCAGTAAGGTTTATATCCAAACACATGAAGACTTACAAGCCAAAAGATATCAGCTCACTTCCTGTTTGGCGGCTTCGCCGCAAATTTCGATTGGCTGTTACAGCCGAATGCTTCTGTCAATTGTTCCAGAAAGCAATGCACTGATAAGGCATGGTCTGAAGATGGTCTCTGCCAAATTTGGCGAGGATCCGCTGAAATTTGTGACCTGCGAAAACTTGTATGTGTTTTTGATTAAATCCAGCAGAATAGGCCGGAGTAGCCACGGCGACAAGATAGAACTCAGCAGACACTCGCAATCAACACTTTCAACAAGTGTCACATCAAACATAACTGATTTTGTAGGGCTGAAACAGAACTAGGTATTGCCACCGCCTCCGCCAGCCATCCCCCCCACCAATTCACCCCTGCCCGTCCCGCCCCGCCCCTGCACACATGCACTAGAATGAACTGGATGGAACATGTTGTCATCAGTTTCACATCCAAAAATAAAAGATCGATAAAACACATCAGCAACTACAGATCATAATGCAATATTGCTAAATGCAGCACCCCCTACAGGTCAAAGGTCACCAAAGTTTTTGAGCGACCTCCTAATGGGTCATGAATATATGTAGTAAGTTTGTTTTTGATACATGGCAGGGTTGCTGACATATGAGCTCACTTCCTGTTTCACGGCTTCGCCACCAATTTCGATTGGCGGTTACGGGCGAATGCTTTTGTCAATTGTTCAAGAGAGCAAGATATTCATAGGTTATGGTCTGAAGATGGTCTGTGCCAATGTTGGTGAAGATCAGATGAAATTTGCGACCTGTGAAAACGTTTTGATGTTTTTGATTAAATCTAACTTGGCGGCCGAATCAATTATGATGACATCACAAGTTGGCTTGGGTCGGCCTAAAGACCTCCAACAGTATTACCAGACACCACTATTGCATTTTAATTCTAAGCACAACAGCAGCTACAGGCCAAAAAGCATGTTTCTTTATTACAGCGCCCCCTAGAGGTCAAAGGTCACCAGATTTCTTGAGCGTCCCCCTGATTGAGTCCTGAGTCCATGCACCAAGTTTGGCTTTGATACATGTAAGGGTTGCTGAGATATGACCTCACTTCCTGTTTGGCGGCTTCGCCGCAAGTTTCGATTGGAGGTTACAGCCGAATGCTACTGTCAATTTTTCCAAAAAGCAATGCACTGATAAGGCATGGTCTGAAGATGGTCTCTGCCAATTTTGGTGAGAATCCGCTGAAATTTGTGACCTGCGAAAACTTGTACATGTTTTTGATTAAATCCAATATGGCGGCCGAATCAATTACGATGACATCGCAAGTTGACTTGGGTCAGCCTAAGGACCTCCAACAGTATTACCAGACACCACTAGTGCGTTTTAATTCTAAGCACAACTGCAGCTACAGGCCAAAAGGCATGTTTCTTAATTACAGCGCCCCCTAGAGGTCAAAGGTCACCAGATTTCTTTAGCGTCCCCCTGATTGGGTCCTGAGTCCATGTACTAAGATTGGTTATGATAGATGAATGGGTTGCTGAGATATGAACTCACTTCCTGTTTGGCGGCTTCGCCGCATATTTCGATTGGTTGTTACGGGCCAACGGTTTTAGTTCCGAAGACAAAAATCGATAACTTTTGTGCGGATTGGTCTGAAGATCATATGTATTAAGTTTCGTTAAAATCGGACAAACTATGTGAGGCGTGAAACTTTAGTTTCACTGTCGATAAAATCCAATATGGCGGAAAATCCATCATGGCGGAAATTGACGTCATAGGGTGCGTTGAACTCGGCTTGGTCCAAGGATTCCAACGATACCTCATTTTTGACAATCGGGCAAACGGGTCAAAAGTTACTTGCGTGAACTCACGTCCAACTTTGGCCTGTTGGTGGCGCTAGAGCGCTTGAGGTGCCGGCATGAAACTTGGTGAAATGAATTATTGGACTGTCCCCAATTAGTGTGCAAAATTGTATAACTTTTTACCAGACGGTTCTATGGGCTGCCATTGACTTCCATTGCAAAATAATGCGCATCAGCAACTACTGGCCAAAATTCATTTTTGGCAATTATGGTGCCCCCTAGAGGTCAAATGTCACCAAATTTCTTGAGCGTCCTCCCGATGGGGTCTGAGGTACATGTACTAAATTTGGTTTTGATACATGAAAGCGTTGCTGAGATATGAAATCACTTCCTGTTTGGCGGCTTCGCCGCAAATTTCGATTGGCTGGTACAGGTCAATGCTTCTGTCAATTGTTCCAGAAAGCAATGCACTCATCAGGCATGGTCTGAAGATGGTCTCTACCAATTTTGGTGAAGAACAGATGAAATTTGTGACCTGCGAAAACTTGTACGTGTTTTTGATTAAATTCAATATGGCGGCCGAATAAAATATGATGACATCACAAGTTGGCTTGTGTCGGCCTAAGGACCTCCAACAGTATTATCAGACACCACTAGTGCGTTTTAAATCTAAGCACAACAGCAGCTACAGGCCAAAAGGCATGTTTCTTAATTACAGCGCCCCCTAGAGGTCAAAGGTCACCAAATTTCTTGAGCTTCCCCCTGATGGGGTCCTGAGTCCATATACTAAGTCTGGTTATGATAGATGAATGGGTTGCTGAGATATGAGCTCACTTCCTGTTTGGCGGCTTCGCCGCAAATTTCGATTGGCTGTTATGAGCAAACGGTTTTAGTTTCGAAGACAAAAAGCAATGCATTAATGAGGCATGGTCTGAAGATCATATGTGTCAATTTTGGTGACGATCGGACAAAATTTGTGACCTGTGAAAGATTAGTTTCACTTTCACTAAAATCCAATATGGCGGAAAATCCATCATGGCGGAAAATGACGTCATAGGGTGCGTTGAACTCGGCTTGGTCCAAGGATTCCAACGATACCTCATTTTTGACAATCGGCCAAACACGTCAAAAGTTACGTATGTGAATGAACGTCCAACTTTGTCCTGTTGGTGGCGCTAGAGTGCTTGAGGTGCCATCATGAAACTTGGTGACATTAATCATGGGACTGTCCCTAATCAGTGTGCCAAATTTCACAACTTTTCACCAGACGGTTCTATGGGCTGCCATTGACTTCAATGACGGAAGCGTAATAATAATAAATATAGCTGCAAGCAGCAATGAGGGGGCCAAGCAGTATAGGCCGGAGTAGCCACGGCGACAAGATAGAACTCAGCAGACAGTCGCGATCAACACTTTCAACAAGTGTCACATCAAACATAACTGATTTTGTAGGGCTGAAACAGGGCTGAGTATTGCCACCGCCTCCGCCAGCCAGCCCCCCCACCTAATCACCCCTGCCCGTCCCACCCCGTCCCGTCCCGCCCCGCCCTACCACACCACGCACGCATTAGAATGAACTGGATGGAATATGTTGTCATCTGTTTCACATCCAAAAATAAATGATCGATAAAACACATCGCAACTACAGATCAAAATGCAATATTGCTAATTGCAGCACCCCCTACAGGTCAAAGGTCAACACATTTTTTGAGCGTCCTCCTAATGGGGTCCTGAACCTTTGTAGTAAGTTTGGTTATGATACATGGCAGGGTTGCTGAGATATGAGCTCACTTCCTGTTTGGTGGCTTCGCCGCAAATTTCGATTAGCTGTTACAGCCGAATGCTTCGGTCAATTGTTCCAGAAAGCAATGCACTGATAAGGCATGGGCTGAAGATGGTCTCTGTCAATTTTGGTGAGGATCCGCTAAAATTTGTGACTTGCAAAAACTTGTACGTGTTTTTGATTAAATCCAATATGGCGGCCGAATCAATTACGATGACATCACAAGTTGGCTTGGGTCGGCCTAAGGACCTCCAACAGTATTACCAGACACCACTAGTGTGTTTTAATTCTTAGCACAACAGCAGCTACAGGCCAAAAGGCATGTTTCTAAATTACAGCGCCCCCTAGAGGTCAAAGGTCACCAGATTTCTTGAGCGTCCCCCTGATTGGGTCCTGAGTCCACGTACAAAGTTTGGTTATGATAGATTAATTGGTTGCTGAGATATGAGCTCACTTCCTGTTTGGCGGCTTCGCCACAAATTTGATTGGCTGTTACGGGCAAACGGTTTTAGTTCCGAAGATGAAAAGGAGTATCTTTTGTGAGGCTTGTTCTGAAGATCATGTGTGTCAGGTTTGGTGTCGATTAGACAAAATTTGTGACCTGTGAAAACTTTTTAGTGTTTTTGATTAAATCCAAAATGGCGGAAAATCCATCATGGCGGAAAATAACGTCATAGGGTGCTTTGAACTCGGCTTGGTCCAAGGATTCCAACGATACCTCATTTTTGACAATCGGCCATACGGGTCACTAGTTACGTGCGTGAACGCACGTCCAACTTTGGCCTGTTGGTGGCGCTAGAGTGCTCTAGGTGCCATCATGAAACTTGGTGACATTAATCATGGGACTGTCCCTAATCAGTGTGCCAAACTTCACAACTTTTCACCAGATGGTTCTATGGGCTGCCATTGACTTCCATTGCAAAATAATGCGCATCAGCAACTACTGACCAAAATGCATTTTTGTCAATTACGGTGCCCCCTAGAGGTCAAATGTCACCAAATTTCTTGAGCGTCCTCCCGATGGGGTCTGAGGTACATGTACTAAATTTGGTTTTGATACATGAAAGCGTTCCTGAGATATGAAATCACTTCCTGTTTGGCGGCTTCGCCGCAAATTTTGATTGGCTGGTACAGGTCAATGCTTCTGTCAATTGTTCCAGAAAGCAATGCACTCATCAGGCATGGTCTGAAGATGGTCTCTACCAATTTTGGTGAAGAACAGATAAAATTTGTGACCTGCGAAAACTTGTACGTGTTTTTCATTAAATTCAATATGGCGGCCGAATCAATTACGATGACATCACAAGTTGGCTTGGGTCGGCCTAAGGACCTCCAACAGTATTACCAGACACCACTAGTGCGTTTTAATTCTAAGCACAACTGCAGCTACAGGCCAAAAAGCATGTTTCTTAATTACAGCGCCCCCTAGAGGTCAAAGGTCACCAAATTTCTTGAGCATCCCCCTGATTGGGTCCTGAGTCCATGGACTAAGTTTGGTTATGATAGATCAATGGGTTGCTGAGATATGAGCTCACTTCCTGTTTGGTGGCTTCGCCGCAAATTTCGATTGGCTGTTACGCGCGAACGGTTTTAGTTCCGAAGACAAAAAGCAATGCATTAATGAGGCATGGTCTGTAGATGATATCTGTCAAGTTTTGTGTCGATCGGACAAAATTTGTGACCTCTGATACGTTTTAAGTGATTTTGATGAAATCCAAAATGGCGGAAAATCCATCATGGCGGAAAATGACGTCATAGGGTGCGTTGAACTCGGCTTGGTCCAAGGATTCCAACGGTACCTCATTTTTCAAAATCGGATCAACAGGTCAAAAGTTACGTGCGTGAACGCACGTCCAACTTTGGCCTGTTGGTGGCGCTAGAGCCCTCGAGGAGCCGACATGAAACTTGGTGAAATTAATCATGGGACTGTCCCCAATCGGTGTGCCAAATTTCACAACTTTTTACCAGACGGTTCTATGGGCTGCCATAGACTCCCATGGCGGAAGAAAGATGTTAAATAATAATAATAATAGTAAGAAATCATAGAAACACAATGGGGCTTCGCAGCTTCGCTGCTTGGCCCCCAAATATAGCTGCAAGCAGCAATGAGGGGGCCAAGCAGAGAGTTCAGCAGGCAAGATTTGCCATGTAAGTCAATGCCGTTGCATCAGACATATAGCGTTAAGCAGTCACAGCAAGTTCCATGCCATACAACCAGGGTAGGAATTTCACGCCCCTTGCGTTGGCCGTGATGCCCCTTTGAAAATCAGAGGTTTACAGGCCACGGTGGCCTTGGTGCCCCCTTCTTTCAATATTCTGCTTTGCGTCCTACTAATAGCGATTTTTATTTAGCCTGTGGCCTGTCAAAATAATCTTAGAATTCACAGCGCAAATTAATTTAGTCTTTTACGCAGTGGAGAAAGTGACAGTGCAAGAAAGAAAGTGCGTCCAAATTCACCCATTCTTCTCAGTTTAACTACTCGCGAAGTAGCCTACTCATCATCACACAGACATCACAAGTATCACATGAAAGAGCTTTTTCTCAGCTTTTAAACGATGTTAGCCGATAATTGCTGTGTTGAACGGTTCGCGATAAAAGTAAATAATATAATTCAATTTAATCATACATTCTACTGAAGGTTTTGCGTCCATGATCTCCCTACCCATTCATATCGGTGGAATACTTCACGAACCCTTCTTTTAACACATGACAAACCATATATAAGAATAAACAGCAGACCTTACCGAACACAAAGGTGTAAAACAGTCCCCTGTACAGTTAGCTGTTCCAGAGTAATCCAGTTTCGAATTTGCAGTAAATTTCGACATGCATGGATGTCTCCAAATTTGGGCTTTAAGTTTTACAATGTGTTTAAATTGTTCCACATGATTTCATAGTGGGCCAAATACAAAATAAATCTTACAAATATCGCCTAGATATTGGTAAATCAGAGGACAGCTGACTAACAGTTTGTGAAAGTAGCCTTAATGATCACAAAATGCTAAGCATGCATCTAGGCTATTTGAGTTTCTTAAAGCTGAGCTGTGCTTAAATTGTTCAATACATGATTTCATAGCAGGCCAAATATAAAATAACTGTTATATGTAGCCTAGATATCTGTAATTATTAGATGATCAGAAGATTTACAGTTCTATGTAATATGTCATTTTTCATGTTTTTGTCATGTTTCATACAGTGATGCAGGTCTACTGCAGTGAATAGGCTAAATACAACTTTGATCATTTTTATATGCTATAGTTAACTTTGGCCTTGGTGCCCTGACATGTGGCCTTTGTGCCCCCCACCAAATATGCCCAACTGAAGGCCAAGTGGCCTTGCCCCCAGAATGGTGAAATTCCAAGCCTGCATACAGCCCAAGATTGGCTGAGTTACAAGGTCAAGTTTCACATCAAAACATAACTGATTTTGTGGGGCTGAACCAGGGCTGAGTGTCACCGCCCCCTCCCCCAGCCAGCCCACCGCCGCAACCGCCTCTGCCCATCCCACCCCGTCCCACCCTTGCACGCACACATTAGAATGAACTAGATGGAACTTGCTGTCATCAGTTTCACATCAAAAATAAAAGATTGACTGAGATATGATCACACTTGCTGTGATTTAAACATAGAGGTCAACAATTGACGTCATAGGGTGTGTTGAACTCGGCTTGGCCCAAGGATTCCAATGATACCTCATTTTGCCATTCGGGTCAACAGGTCAAAAGTTACGTCCGTAAACACAAGTCCAACTTTGGCCTGTTGGTGGCGCTAGAGCGCTTGAGGTGCCGGCATGAAACTTGGTGAAATGAATTATTGGACTGTCCCCAATTAGTGTGCAAAATTGTATAACTTTTTACCAGACGGTTCTATGGGCTGCCATTGACTTCCATTGCAAAATAATGCGCATCAGCAACTACTGGCCAAAATGCATTTTTGTCAATTACGGTGCCCCCTAGAGGTCAAATGTCACCAAATTTCTTGAGCGTCCTCCCGATGGGGTCTGAGGTACATGTACTAAATTTGGTTTTGATACATGAAAGCGTTGCTGAGATATGAAATCACTTCCTGTTTGGCGGCTTCGCCACAAATTTCGATTGGCTGGTACAGGTCAATGCTTCTGTCAATTGTTCCAGAAAGCAATGCACTCATCAGGCATGGTCTGAAGATGGTCTCTACCAATTTTGGTGAAGAACAGATGAAATTTGTGACCTGCGAAAACTTGTACGTGTTTTTGATTAAATTCAATATGGCGGCCGAATCAATTACGATGACATCACAAGTTGGCTTGTGTTGACCTAAGGACCTTCAACAGTAGTACCAGGCACCACTAGTGTGTTTTAATTCTAAGCACAACTGCTGCTACAGGCCAAAAGCCATGTTTCTTAATTACAGCGCCCCCTAGAGGTCAAAGGTCACCAAATTTCTTGAGCGTCCCTCTGATTGGGTCCTGAGTCCATGTACTTAGTTTGGTTATGATAGATGAAAGGGTTGCTGAGATATGAGCTCACTTCCTGTTTGGCGGCTTCGCCGCATATTTCGATTGGTTGTTACGGGCGAACGGTTTTAGTTCCGAAGACAAAAATCGATAACTTTTGTGCGGATTGGTCTGAAGATCATATGTATTAAGTTTCGTTAAAATCGGACAAACTATGTGAGGCGTGAAACTTTAGTTTCACTTTCGATAAAATCCAATATGGCGAAAAATCCATCATGGCGGAAAATGACGTCATAGGGTGCGTTGAACTCGGCTTGGTCCAAGGATTCCAACGATACCTCATTTTTCACAATCGGACAAACGGGTCAAAAGTTACTTGCGTGAACGCACGTCCAAATTTGGCCTGTTGGTGGCGCTAGAGTGCTTGAGGTGCCATCATGAAACTTGGTGACATTAATCATGGGACTGTCCCTAATCAGTGTGCCAAATTTCACAACTTTTTACCAGACGGTTCTATGGGCTGCCATTGACTTCCATGGCGGAAGAAAGTTGCATAATAATAAGAAAAGATAGAAAAACAATGGGTGCCTTCGCAGCTTCGCTGCTTGGCCCCCAAATATAACCGCAAGCGGTGATTTACGGGGTCCGAGCAAAACGAACATGAGGTAGCATAGCTTTTTAGTTTTACATATGCTTTGATTGTTTGGGCCCCAATTGTTCAAAAGAAACATGATTGGATTTTGGTTATCGGATTTCAGTTACCGGATTTCGGCTATCGGATTGGATCAAATCTTGAAAATGGCTTGTTCAAAGGGAAACAAGGATCCTGAAATTGGATTAGATCACATAATCTATTCTTGGTTTTGATCTGGATAAAACCTTCACTTTGTGTTGTTCAAAACTTTTGAGTTGGATTGGAATAAATTTGATGCATAAAATTAGGATTACCCTGTGCTGTAACGTTATAGTGTGCTAACCTCCACAACCTAATAGTATTCTAACAATACCCTATTCTAGTGTGCTAACCTCCACAACCCAACAGTATTCTAACAGTAGTATTCTAGTGCGCTAATCTCCACAACTCAATAGTATTCTAACAATACTCTATTCTACAGGACTATGCATTTGTCATGGATAAGATGAAGGCAGTGTTTCCCACAGAATGGAATTGTATTTGTGGTGGTAGGTGAAGGGGGGTGGGGGTGGGTTCTGTGTTGGAGTCAATAAGATGAACAACCTATAATTATGCAGTTATACTTGCCTTGCACGACAAGTCCTGTCAAGTAGCTGTAACGTTATAGTGTGCTAACCTCCACAACCCAACAGTATTCTTAACAGTATTCTATTCTAGTATGCTAACCTCCACAACCCAGCTGAAGGAACTGTAGGGGGCGATGTGGGTCGAGGTAGAGGGAGTGTGTGGCGAGCAGGCAGAGCCTCGGTCAGAAGGCTCAATGGTATGAAGTGATGACACGGAGATGGCAGGTTTCGGTGCAACACAAGTGAACTTTATTTGAGTTTCAATTCATCTGTTCTTTTGTTCTTTACTTGTATGTGTGCTGCATCAAAGAGGAAACAAACAGAAAATGGAGTAATCAGTGAAATGGGGTAAATCAGTACAGATCCCAACTCACAAACAAACCAATTGACATTTGAACAATAAACTGAAATCATATGGCTATATAAGGTACAACTAAACAATACTTGACATCCCAAGTCAACCAACATCACCTAATCATCTCTCACATGGGACTCCAACACACCAAACCAACAAACAAAGACCTTAACTATACACATGATGGCAGAGCTACTCTACAAACTGATAAACATCACAAAAGTCATAGTGAGGGTCATTAAAGTGATGACTTACGCTAACTCAAAGACGCACACAAAGCAGGACACACTGGAGTGCTGGGTTGAGATGAACAAAAGAGTGAACTGAGGGCAAGCAAACAATTTATCCTGGTCTGAGCCCCTGCTCCGGAGCTACAGGGTTTCCCAGCAGGTAAACTGGGTGTGGTTTGGTGACAGAGCCAAACAATCCAGCGATTTCTCCACAGCACCTCCTTACACTGACAGACTTTGGAAAGATTTGCAAAGATTTGGAAAAGATTTTTGAAAGACTACAGTCTCAGACCCTCTCACATCTAAAGACAAGTAGTAGAGTTTTAAGTCACAGACTATGATTTTGCAATGACTAGGGATCTTGCAGGGTCACTATTTACAAGACTGCAACACGATTCCTTTAAATTATTACCCATCGTGCAATAGATAAACAGGAACTGAAAAATTATAGCCTACTAAACTCAAAGTCGTATTTTCGTGTTTCTGCAGCATTGTTTCATGCGTGACATCCGATACAGAGTTGTTCTGTCAAGTGGAAGAGCCGACTAAATATGTATAAGAAATGACAAATATTATAAGAATAACAAATAATTATAGGCTACAGCTGTGTCGGAGTCAATAAGAAAAACAGCCTATAGTTATACAGTTACACTACAAGTCCATATTGACAAGTAGCTGTAATGTAATAGTGTGCCAACATCCACAACCCAACAGTATTCTAACACTAATGCTTCAAGTGGGATTTGAACTCTCAACCTAAGGATCACCAGTACAAGGCATTATCTCACTGAGCCACTGTCAATCCTACATGTTGGCCAGTCACATTCACATGGTGAAAATGTGTATTGGTAAACACACAACAAGAAAAACTCTAAGCATACATTTGACAATAAAATGAAGGGCTTTCCTAAAATAGTACACCTGAAAACTTTTTGAAATTCTGGGGCAATAAGACATTTGTAGAGAAGAACACTAATGGATGAAATATAAATATGATAGACTTTATGATGAAGGAAAAATAATGAACAAAGAAGTTCCCCTAAATGTCAGAGTGTCTCGGCGTTCTGATTCTTGGCAACTAATGACTGTGTATGTTGATTGCCTGATGTCATTCAGGTGCTGTTCAATGGTGTGAATCTTCAGTAACCAATAGCATGTGCAGCTTGATCCTGAAGTTCTAAAGGGGATTTGAACACTCAACCTAAGAAACACCAGTACAAGGCATTATCCCACTGAGCCACTAACAATCATACACATTGGGCAGTCACATTCACATGTGAAAATGTGTGTTGGTAAACACACAAGAAAAACTCCAAGCATACATTTGACAATAAAATGAAGGGCTTTCCTAAAACAGTACACCTGAAATCTTTTTGAAATTCTGGGGCAATTAGACATTTGTAGAGAAGAACACTAATGGATGAAATATAAATATGATAGACTTAATGATGAAGGAAAAATAATGAACAAAGAAGTTCCCCTAAATGTCAGAGTGTCTCGGCAACTAATGACTGTGTATGTTGATTGCCTGATGTCATTCAGGTGCTGTTCAATGGTGTGAATCTTCAGTAACCAATAGCATGTGCAGCTTGATCCTGAAGTTCTAATGGGGATTCGAACACTCAACCTAAGAAACACCAGTACAAGGCATTATCCCACTGAGCCACTAACAATCATACACATTGGGCAGTCACATTCACATGTGAAAATGTGTGTTGGTAAACACACAAGAAAAACTCCAAGCATACATTTGACAATAAAATGAAGGGCTTTCCTAAAAGAGTAACCCTGAAATCTTTTTGAAATTCTGGGGCAATTAGACATTTGTAGAGAAGAACACTAATGGATGAAATATAAATATGATAGACTTAATGATGAAGGAAAAATAATGAACAAAGAAGTTCCCCTAAATGTCAGAATGTCTCGGCGTTCTGATTCTTGGCAACTAATGACTGTGTATGTTGATTGCCTGATGTCATTCAGGTGCTGTTCAATGGTGTGAATCTTCAATAACCAATAGTATTCGAGCTAGAGCCTAAAGCACTACCAGGGATTCGAACTCTCAACCTAACAAACATCAGCACTAGGCATTATCCCACTGAGCCACTGACAATCCTACATATTTGGCAGTCACATTCACATGGTGAAAATGTGTGTTGGCAAACACACAACATCAAGAAAATTCCTAGCATACATTTGACAATAGAATTAAGGGCTTTATAAAAAAGAGTACAGATCTGAAAATGTGCACTGTTAATGGTATCCACATAATGATGGTTGTATGGTTGTTCACCAAGGGAAAAAAATTACTCATATAGGAATATAGGTGATATAGGAGAAATGGGCTGAGTGGTCGAACTTTATTGGTCTATATCTCTGAAATGGAAAAACATATCCAAATTCTTTTGATAACTTTTGTGAGGCTTTGTCTAAACATTGTCTGTGAGAATTTTGGTGAAGATTTGATAATTTTTGAAGTATGTGAAACTTTTTATGATGTTTGGCTTTTCTCTGAAATTGTGGCAAAAGTAAACATTTTTAGAGCATAAGACCAGGGTGAAAAAGATGCATCTGAATGTAGAGATTAATATCATGAAAGAATTTTGAGTCTAGGTCAATCTGGTAAGGAGAAATAAGCATTTTTGACAAGAGCGCCACCTTTAGGTGCAGTACCCCAAATTTTGGGTTATGGGTAGTGGGGGGTACTGGTAACAATACTTGAAAATGTTTAGTTTCTAGGACTTACGGTTTATAGGAATATAGGTGATCTAGGAAAAATGGCCTAAGTGGTCTAACTTTATTAGCCTATATCTCTGAAATGGAACAAAATATCAAAATTCTGATCCATAACTTTTGTGAGGCTTGGTCTAAACATTATCTGTGAGAATTTTGGTGAAGATTTGATTATTTTTGAAGAGTGTGAAACTTTTTATAATGTTTGGCTTTTCCATGAAATTGTGTCAAAAATAAACATTTTTAGACCATAAGACCAGGGCCAAAAAGATGCATCTGAGTTTAGAGATTAATATTATGAAAGAATTTTGAGTCTAGGTCAATCTGGTAAGGAGAAATTAGCATAATTAACTTTTTTTTCCAACAGTGCCACCTTTGGGTGCAGTACCCCAAATTTTGGGTTATGGGCAGAGGGGGGTACTGGTAACCATACCTGAAAATTTGAAGAGTTTTGGAGTTACGGTTTAGGCAGCAGTATGACTTTTACAGAATTTTGGCCAAAAATGAACGGTACAGAAACAATAGGGGTCCTGCAGCTACGCTGCTCGGACCCCTAATAAGAAAACTAACAAACACAATGGGTGCCTTCGCAGCTTCGCTGCTTGGCCCCCAAATATAGCTGCAAGCAGCAATGAGGGGGCCAAGCAGTATAGGCCGGAGTAGCCACGGCGACAAGATAGAACTCAGCAGACACCCGCGATCAACACTTTCAACAAGTGTCACATCAAAACATAACTGACTTTGTAGGGCTGAAACAGGGCTGAGTATTGCCACCGCCTCCGCCAGCCAGCCCCCCCACCTAATCAGCCCTGCCCGTTCCACCCCGTCCCGCACCGCCCTTCCACGCACGCATTAGAATAAACTGGATGGAACATGTTGTCATCAGTTTCACATCAAAAAATAAAAGATTGATAAAACACATCAGCAACTACAGATGAAAATGCAATATTGCTAATTGCAGCACCCCCTGCAGGTCAAAGGTCACCAAAGTTTTTGAGCGTCCTCCTAATGGGGTCATGAATATATGTAGTAAGTTTGGTTATGATACATGGCAGGGTTGCTGAGATATGCGCTCACTTCCTGTTTGGCGGCTTCGCCACCAATTTCGATTGGCGGTTACGGGCGAATGCTTTTGGCAATTGTTCAAGAGAGCAAGATATTCATAGGTTATGGTCTGAAGATGATCTGTGCCAATGGTGGTGAAAATTAGATGAAATTTGCGACCTGTGAAAACTTTTTGATGTTTTTGATTAAATCCAATATGGCGGCCGAATCAATTAAGATGACATCACAAGTTGGCCTGGATCGGCCTAAGGACCTCCAACAGTATTAACAGACACCACTATTGCATTTTAATTCTAAGCACAACAGCAGCTACAGGCCAAAAGGCATGTTTCTTAATTACAGCGCCCCCTTGAGGTCAAAGGTCACCAGATTTCTTGAGCGTCCCCCTGATTGGGTCCTGAGTCCATACACCAAGTTTGGCTTTGATACATGCAAGGGTTGCTGAGATATGAGCTCACTTCCTGTATGGCGGCTTCGCCGCAAGTTTCGATTGGCTGTTACAGCCGAATGCTTCTGGCAATTGTTGCAGAAAGCAAAGCACTGATAAGGCATGGTCTGAAGATGATCTCTGCCAATTTTGGTGAGGATCCGCTGAAATTTGTGACCTGCGAAAATTTTTATGTGTTTTTGATTAAATCCAATATGGCGGCCGAATCATTTATGATGACATCACAAATTGGCTTGGATCGGCCTAAGGACCTCCAACAGTATTAACAGACACCAGTAGTGCGTTTTAATTCTAAGCACAACAGCAGCTACAGGCCAAAAGGCATGTTTCTTAATTATAGCGCCCCCTAGAGGTCAAAGGTCACCAGATTTCTTCAGCGTCCCCCTGATTGGGTCCTGAGTCCATGTACTAAGTTTGGTTATGATAGATGATTGGGTTGCTGAGATATAAGCTCACTTCCTGTTTGGCGGCTTCGCCGCATATTTCGATTGGCTGTTACGGGCGAACGGTTTGAGTTTCGAAGACGAAAAGGAATAACTTTTGTGAGGCTTGGTCTGAAGATGAAGTGTGTCAGGTTTGGTGTCGATCGGACAAAATTTGTGACCTGTGAAGACTTTTTAGTGTTTTTGATGAAATCCAAAATGGCGGAAAATCCATCATGGCGGAAATTGACGTCATAGGGTGCGTTGAACTCAGCTTGGTCCAAGGATTCCAGCGATACCTCATTTTTGACAATCGGGTCAACGGGTCAGAAGTTACGTGCATGAACGCAAGTCCAACTTTGACCTGTTGGTGGCGCTAGAGCGCTAGAGGTGCCGACATGAAACTTGGTGAAATTAATCATTGGACTGTCTCCAATCACTGTGCCAAATTTCAGAACTTTTTGCCAGACGGTTCTATGGGTTGCCATTGACTTCAATGGCAGAGGAATAATAATAATAAATATAGCTGCAAGCAGCAATGAGGGGGCCAAGCAGTAGTATAGGCCGGAGTAGCCACGGCGACAAGATAGAACTCAGCAGACAGTCGCGATCAACACTTTCAACAAGTGTCACATCAAACATAACTGATTTTGTAGGGCTGAAACAGGGCTGAGTATTGCCACCGCCTCCGCCAGCCAGCCCCCCCACCTAATCACCCCTGTCCGTCCCACCCCGTCCCGCCCCGCCCTACCACGCACGCATTAGAATTAACTGGATGGAATATGTTGTCATCTGTTTCACATCCAAAAATAAAAGATTGATAAAACACATCGCAACTACAGATCAAAATGCAATATTGCTAATTGCAGCACCCCCTACAGGTCAAAGGTCAACTACTTTCGAAGTGTTATCATTTTTAATAACCCACGTTTCACAATATACTGTGCAAATAAAGGCCTAGACTCGCGATCAACTAATGTTGTTGCGCTGCATTGCCTCTAAGTGTCGCCAACTGACGATACACATTGGAAATGTGCGCAGGCCTACGCCAGACATGAAGTTTGCGTGGAGGACCTCACATTCTCACGTTCAAGTCAGCCTTCGTACATCCGCACGTGAGCGTGAGAAGTGACGTACGCAGCATTTTTGTGCGTATGCAAGCTTTGTACATGAGGCCCCTGGTCTGTTTTATTTCACGTGAATATTGCAAAGTACCACACACACACATGCTTTCATCATGTGATCACATGTGTTGCATGCATGCACCTGATTACGCAAATGAAGTCGCGCTGACAACGTGTTACAATTGTCACGAGGATAACAGGACACGCAAATATCTCTGCTCTTACCTCAGACGGATGTTCAATGTCCACATCAGAGTCGTCATTAGATGTAAAAATAACCCTGATCTCTTCATCAGTAAGCTGACGCCTTTTCAAATGTGCCATGACTAATATTATCGATGAAATTGTATAGCGTCTGTAAATACTACGAATGTTTTCTGAATGAATGAACTTCGAGATGCCGGTCGCTGTAATGTTTTGCATTGACGGACTTGATGGATGCACTGCTATTGCGCAAATAAAGCTGTGATTATAATGGGACAAGATAAAGATGTATGCGCATTTCTTGTGCGAGTTTTAATGTCATGAATGTAGCAAACTAGGTTTCCTGAGCCGTGCGTTACTGAAAGCTTCATAGCTCGTGAATGAACGATGTTTGTTTCCAGCATTCCGTACATTTCGCGGTCATTTTGATTTTCATCTTTTCAGTGGCCATGAGATTTGACTAAACACTGAATAACATCATCATTTAATTTAGAAAAATCACTCATTTTGCTTGTTTTATTGTGCTTGGTGTAATGACTGACATTCAGAAATATGGCAATAAATGGCAGTGAAGCTAGAAACATTTGTAGCCTCCTGTAAATAAACGTCTTCCCAATACTTGCCACTTCCGTGAATTTTGTCATGTACAGTATAGCCCGACCACACAATCATAATATAAACTAGATCTGCAAAATGTGGACATAACAAAATGGTAGTGGCAAAGTGATTTGCGAGAGACCATTTTTGACTTTGAGAATGTACAATGTCAGCCCATGTTAGCCAACCAGTGGTAGCCCATTGTTAAGCAGCAATTAGAATACTTATGTAGCAACATTCCAAACACAAAAGTGTGACGGTACGCTTTTACGGATAGTTACGTTCTTAAGGGTTAAGCAGTCACAGCAAGTTCCATGCCATACAACCCAAGATTGGCTGAGTTACAAGGTCAAGTTTCACATCAAAACATAACTGATTTTGTGGGGCTGAACCAGGGCTGAGTGTCGCAGCCCCCTCCCCCAGCCAGCCCACCGCCGCAACCGCCTCTGCCCATCCCACCCCGTCCCACCCTTGCACGCACACATTAGAATGAACTAGATGGAACTTGCTGTCATCAGTTTCACATCAAAAATAAAAGATTGACTGAGATATGATCACACTTGCTGTGATTTAAACACAGAGGTCAACAATTGACGTCATAGGGTGTGTTGAACTCGGCTTGGCCCAAGGATTCCAATGATACCTCATTTTGCCATTCGGGTCAACAGGTCAAAAGTTACGTCCGTAAACACAAGTCCAACTTTGGCCTGTTGGTGGCGCTAGAGCGCTTGAGGTGCCGGCATGAAACTTGGTGAAATGAATTATTGGACTATCCCCAATTAGTGTGCAAAATTGTATAACTTTTTACCAGACGGTTCTATGGGCTGCCATTGACTTCCATTGCAAAATAATGCGCATCAGCAACTACTGGCCAAAATGCATTTTTGTCAATTACGGAGCCCCCTAGAGGTCAAATGTCACCAAATTTCTTGAGCGTCCTCCCGATGTGGTCTGAGGTACATGTACTAAGTTTGGTTTTTATACATGAAAGCGTTGCTGAGATATGAAATCACTTCCTGTTTGGCGGCTTCGCCGCAAATTTCGATTGGCTGGTACAGGTCAATGCTTCTGTCAATTGTTCCAGAAAGCAATGCACTCATCAGGCATTGTCTGAAGATGGTCTCTACCAATTTTGGTGAAGAACAGATGAAATTTGTGACCTGCAAAAACGTGTACGTGTTTTTGATTAAATCCAATATGGCGGCCGAATCAATTACGATGACATCACAAGTCGGCTTGGGTCGGCCTAAGGACCTCCAACAGTATTACCAGACACCACTAGTGCATTTTAATTCTAAGCAAAACAGCAGCTACAGGCCAAAAGGCATGTTTCTTAATTACAGCGCCCCCTAGAGGTCAAAGGTCACCAGATTTTTTGAGCCTCCCCCTGATTGGGTCCTGAGTCCATGTACTAAGTTTGGTTATGATAGATGAATGGGTTGCTGAGATATGAGCTCACTTCCTGTTTGGCGGCTTCGCCGCATATTTCGATTGGCTGTTACGGTCAAACGGTTTGAGTTCCGAAGACGAAAAGTGATAACTTTTGTGCGGCTTGGTCTGAAGAGCATGTGTGTCAAGTTTGGTGACGATCGGACAAAATTTGTGACCTGTGAAGTTTTAGTTTCACTTTCACTAAAATCCAATATGGCGGAAAATCCATCATGGCGGAAAATGACGTCATAGGGTGCGTTGAACTCGGCTTGGTCCAAGGATTCCAACGATACCTCATTTTTCAAAATCGGGTCAACAGGTCAAAAGTTACGTGCGTGAACGCACGTCAAACTTTGGCCTGTTGGTGGCGCTAGAGCCCTCGAGGTGCCGACATGAAACTTGGTGAAATTAATCAATGTACTATCCCCAATCAGTGTGCCAAATTTCACAACTTTTTACCAGACGGTTCTATGGGCTGCCATAGACTTCAATGGCAGAGGAAAGATGTTAAATAATAATAATAAGAAATCATAGAAACACAATGGGTGCCTTCGCAGCTTCGCTGCTTGGCCCCCAAATATAGCTGCAAGCAGCAATGAGGGGGCCAAGCAGAATAGGCCGGAGTAGCTACGGCGACAAGATAGAACTCAGCAGACACCCGCGATCAACAGGGCTGAAACAGGGCTGAGTATTGCCACGCCTCCGCCAACCAGCCCCCCCCCCACCTAATCACCCCAGCCCGTCCCACCCCGTCCTGCCATGCCCTTGCACGCACGCACTAGAATTAACTGGATGGAACATGATGTCATCAGTTTCACATCAAAAAATAAAAGATTGATAAAACACATCAGCAACTACACATCAAAATGCAATATTGCTAATTGCAGCACCTCCTACAGGTCAAAGGTCACCAAATTTTTTGAGCGTCCTCCTAATGGGGTCATGAATCCATATAGTAAGTTTGGTTATGATACATGGCAGGGTTGTTGAGATATGAGCTCACTTCCTGTTTGGCGGCTTCGCCACCAATTTTGATTGACTGTTACAAGCGAATGCTTTTGCCAATTGTTCCAAAAAGCAATATATTGATAGATTATGGTCTGAAGATGGTCTCTGCCAATTTTGGTGAGAATCCGCTGAAATTTGTGACCTGTGAAAACTTGTACGTGTTTTTGATTAAATCCAATATGGCGGCCGAATCAATTACTATGACATCACAAATTCGCTTGGGTCGGCCTAAGGACCTCCAACAGTATTAACAGACACCACTAGTGCATTTTAATTCCAAACACAACAGCAGCTACAGGCCAAAAGGCATGTTTCTTAATTACAGCGCCCCCTAGAGGTCAAAGGTCACCAGATTTATTGAGTGTCCCCCTGATTGGGTCCTGAGTCTATGCACCCAGTTTGGCTTTGATACATGCAAGGGTTGCTGAGATATGAGCTCACTTCCTGTTTGGCAGCTTCGCCGCAAATTTCGATTGGCTGTTACAGCCGAATGCTTCTGTCAATTGTTCCAGTAAGCAATGCACTGATAAGGCATGGTCTGAAGATGATCTCTGCCAATTTTGGTGAGGATCCACTGAAATTTGTGACCTGCGAAAATTCGTACGTGTTTTTGATTAAATCCAATATGGCGGCCGAATCAATTACGATGACATCACAAATTTGCCTGGGTCGGCCTAAGGACCTCCAACAGTATTACCAGACACCACTAGTGCGTTTTAATTCTAAGCACAACAGCAGCTACAGGCCAAAAGGCATGTTTCTTAATTACAGCGCCCCCTAGAGGTCAAAGGTCACCAGCTTTCTTGAGCGTCCCCCTGATTGGGTCCTGAGTCCATGCACCAAGTTTGGCTTTGATACATGCAAGGGTTGCTGAGATATGAGCTCACTTCCTGTTTGGCGGCTTCGCCGCATATTTCGATTGGCTGTTACGGTCAAACGGTTTGAGTTCCGAAGACGAAAAGTGATAACTTTTGTGCGGCTTGGTCTGAAGAGCATGTGTGTCAAGTTTGGTGACGATCGGACAAAATTTGTGACCTGTGAAGTTTTAGTTTCACTTTCACTAAAATCCAATATGGCGGAAAATCCATCATGGCGGAAAATGACGTCATAGGGTGCGTTGAACTCGGCTTGGTCCAAGGATTCCAACGATACCTCATTTTTCAAAATCGGGTCAACAGGTCAAAAGTTACGTGCGTGAACGCACGTCAAACTTTGGCCTGTTGGTGGCGCTAGAGCCCTCGAGGTGCCGACATGAAACTTGGTGAAATTAATCAATGTACTATCCCCAATCAGTGTGCCAAATTTCACAACTTTTTACCAGACGGTTCTATGGGCTGCCATAGACTTCAATGGCAGAGGAAAGATGTTAAATAATAATAATAAGAAATCATAGAAACACAATGGGTGCCTTCGCAGCTTCGCTGCTTGGCCCCCAATAAATATAGCTGCAAGCAGCAATGAGGGGGCCAAGCAGAATGGGCCGGAGTAGCCACGGCGACAAGTTAGAACTCAGCAGACACCCGCGATCAACACTTTCAACAAGTGTCACATCAAAACATAACTGACTTTGTAGGGCTGAAACAGGGCTGAGTATTGCCGCCGCCTCCGCCAGCCAGCCACCCCACCTAATCACCCCTGCCCGTCCCACCCCGTCCTGCCCTGCCCTGCCCTTGCACGTACGCATTAGAATTAACTGGATGGAACATGTTGTCATCAGTTTCACATCAAAAAATAAAAGATTGATAAAACACATCAGCAACTACAGATCAAAATGCAATATTGCTAATTGCAGCACCCCCTACAGGTCAAAGGTCACCAAATGTTTTGAGCGTCCTCCTAATGGGGTCATGAATATATGTAGTAAGTTTGGTGATGATGCATGGCAGGGTTGCTGAGATATGAGCTCACTTCCTGTTTGGCGGCTTCGCCACAAATTTCGATTGGCTGTTACGGGCGAATGCTTCTGTCAATTGTTCCAGAAAGCAATGCACTGATAAGGCATGGTCTGAAGATGGTCTCTGCCAATTTTGGTGAGGATCCGCTGAAATTTGTGACCTGCGAAAACTTATATGTGTTTTTGATTAAATCCAATGGCGGCCGAATCAATTACGATGACATCACAAGTCGGCTTGGGTCGGCCTAAGGACCTCCAACAGTATTACCAGACAGCACTAGTGCATTTTAATTCTAAGAACAGCAGCTACAGGCCAAAAGGCATGTTTATTAATTACAGCGCCCCCTAGAGGTCAAAGGTCACCAGATTTCTTGAGCGTCCCCCTGATTGGGTCCTGAGACCATGGACTAAGTTTGGTTATGATAGATGAATGGGTTGCTGAGATATGAGCTCACTTCCTGTTTGGCGGCTTCGCCGCAAATTTCGATTGGCTGTTACGCGCGAACGGTTTGAGTTCCGAAGACGAAAAGGAATAACTTTTTTGAGGCTTGATGTGAATATCAAGTGTGTCAAGTTTGGTGTTGATCGGACAAAATTTGTGACCTTTGAAGACTTTTTAGTGTTTTTGATGAAATCCAATATGACGGAAAATCCATCATGGCGGAAATTTACGTCATAGGGTGCGTTGAACTCGGCTTGGTCCAAGGATTCCAACGATACCTCATTTTTGACAATCGGTCATACGGGTCAAAAGTTACGTGCGTGAACGCACGTCCAACTTTGGCCTGTTGGTGGCGCTAGACTGCTCTAGGTGCCATCATGAAACTTGGTGACATTAATCATGGGACTGTCCCTTATCAGTGTGCCAAATTTCACAACTTTTCACCAGACGGTTCTATGGGCTGCCATTGACTTCCTTTGCAAAATAATGCGCATCAGCAACTACTGGCCAAAATGCATTTTTGTCAATTACGGAGCCCCCTAGAGGTCAAATGTCACCAAATTTCTTGAGCGTCCTCCCGATGTGGTCTGAGGTACATGTACTAAGTTTGGTTTTGATACATGAAAGCGTTGCTGAGATATGAAATCACTTCCTGTTTGGCGGCTTCGCCGCAAATTTTGATTGGCTGGTACAGGCCAAAGCTTCTGTCAATTGTTCCAGAAAGCAATGCACTCATCAGGCATGGTCTGAAGATGGTCTCTGCCAATTTTGGTGAGGATCCGCTGAAATTTGTGACCTGCGAAAACTTGTACGTGTTTTTGATTAAATCCAATATGGCGGCCGAATCAATTACGATGACATCACAAGTTGGCTTGGGTCGGCCTAAGGACCTTCAACAGTAGTACCAGACACCACTAATGGGTTTTAATTCTAAGCACAACTGCTGCTACAGGCCAAAAGGCATGTTTCTTAATTACAGCGCCCCCTAGAGGTCAAAGGTCACCAGATTTCTTGAGCGTCCCCCTGATTGGGTCCTGAGTCCATGGACTAAGTTTGGTTATGATAGATGAATGGGTTGCTGAGATATGAGCTCACTTCCTGTTTGGCGGCTTCGCCGCAAATTTCGATTGGCTGTTACGCGCGAACGGTTTTAGTTCCGAAGACGAAAAGGAATAACTTTTGTGCGGCTTGGTCTGAAGAGCATGTGTGTCAAGTTTGGTGACGATCGGACAAAATTTGTGACCTGTGAAGTTTTAGTTTCACTTTCACTAAAATCCAATATGGCGGAAAATCCATCATGGCGGAAAATGACGTCATAGGGTGCATTGAACTCGGCTTGGTCCAAGGATTCCATCGATACCTCATTTTTGACAATCGGCCATACGGGTCAAAAGTTACGTGCGTGAACGCACGTCCAACTTTGGCCTGTTGGTGGCGCTAGAGTGCTCTAGGTGCCATCATGAAACTTGGTGACATTAATCAAGGGACTGTCCCTAATCAGTGTGCCAAATTTCAAAACTTTTCACCAGACGGTTCTATGGGCTGCCATAGACTTCCATGGCGGAATAATAATAATAATAGGGAAGAAAACATAGAAACACAATGAGGTCCTCGCAGCTTCGCTGCTTGGCCCCCAAATATAGCTGCAAGCAGCAATGTGGGGGCCAAGCAAATAAGCAGAAGTTGGGATTGGACTGGACTAGACTAAGCTAGACTAGACAAGGCTGGACTGGACTGGACTGGACTGGATTGGATTGGATTGGACTGGACTGGACTGGATTGGATTGGATTGGACTGGATTGGGATTGGGATTGCAGAGATATGAGCCTACTTCATGTGATTGTTGATTGGATTGGATTGGATTTAATTGGACTGGATTGGATTGGACTGGATTGGATTTGATTGGACTGGATTGGGATTGCTGAGATATGAGCCTACTTGATGTGATTGTTGATTGGATTGGATTGAATTGGACTGGATTGGATTGGATTGGGATTGGACTGGACTGAATTGGACAGGACTGGACTGGATTGGATTGGAATGGACTGGATTGGATTGGATTGGGATTGCTGAGATATGAGCCTACTTCATGTGATTGTTGATTGGATTGGATTGAATTGGATTGGATTGGACTGGACTGGATTGGGATTGGGATTGCAGAGATATGAGCCTACTTTATGTGATTGTTGATTGGATTGGATTTAATTGGACTGCATTGGATTGGACTGGACTGGATTGGATTTGATTGGACTGGATTGGGATTGCTGAGATATGAGACTACTTCATGTGATTGTTGATTGGATTGGATTGAATTGGACTGGATTGGATTGGATTGGGATTGGACTGGACTGGACTGAATTGGACAGGACTGGACTGGATTGGATTGGATTGGAATGGACTGGATTGGATTGGATTGGGATTGCTGAGATATGAGCCTACTTGATGTGATTGTTGATTGGATTGGATTGAATTGGACTGGATTGGATTGGGATTGGACTGGACTGAATTGGACAGGATTGGATTGGAATGGAATGGACTGGATTGGATTGGATTTGGATTGCTGAGATATGAGCCTACTTCATGTGATTGTTGATTGGATTGGATTGAATTGGATTGGATTGGACTGGACTGGATTGGGATTGGGATTGCAGAGATATGAGCCTACTTCATGTGATTGTTGATTGGATTGGATTTAATTGGACTGCATTGGATTGGACTGGACTGGATTGGATTTGATTGGACTGGATTGGGATTGCTGAGATATGAGACTACTTCATGTGATTGTTGATTGGATTGGATTGAATTGGACTGGATTGGATTGGATTGGGATTGGACTGGACTGAATTGGACAGGACTGGACTGGACTGGATTGGATTGGATTGGAATGGACTGGATTGGATTGGATTGGGATTGCTGAGATATGAGCCTACTTGATGTGATTGTTGATTGGATTGGATTGAATTGGACTGGATTGGATTGGGATTGGACTGGACTGAATTGGACAGGATTGGATTGGAATGGACTGGATTGGATTGGATTTGGATTGCTGAGATATGAGCCTACTTCATGTGATTGTTGATTGGATTGGATTGAATTGGATTGGATTGGACTGGACTGGATTGGGATTGGGATTGCAGAGATATGAGCCTACTTCATGTGATTGTTGATTGGATTGGATTTAATTGGACTGCATTGGATTGGACTGGACTGGATTGGGATTACTGAGATATGAGACTACTTCATGTGATTGTTGATTGGATTGGATTGAATTGGACTGGATTGGATTGGATTGGGATTGGACTGGACTGAATTGGACAGGACTGGACTGGATTGGATTGGATTGGAATGGACTGGATTGGATTGGATTGGGATTGCTGAGATATGAGCCTACTTGATGTGATTGTTGATTGGATTGGATTGAATTGGACTGGATTGGATTGGGATTGGACTGGACTGAATTGGACAGGATTGGATTGGAATGGAATGGACTGGATTGGATTGGATTTGGATTGCTGAGATATGAGCCTACTTCATGTGATTGTTGATTGGATTGGATTGAATTGGATTGGATTGGACTGGACTGGATTGGGATTGGGATTGCAGAGATATGAGCCTACTTCATGTGATTGTTGATTGGATTGGATTTAATTGGACTGCATTGGATTGGACTGGACTGGATTGGATTTGATTGGACTGGATTGGGATTGCTGAGATATGAGACTACTTCATGTGATTGTTGATTGGATTGGATTGAATTGGACTGGATTGGATTGGATTGGGATTGGACTGGACTGAATTGGACAGGACTGGACTGGATTGGATTGGAATGGAATGGACTGGATTGGATTGGATTGGGATTGCTGAGATATGAGCCTACTTGATGTGATTGTTGATTGGATTGGATTGAATTGGACTGGATTGGATTGGGATTGGACTGGACTGAATTGGACAGGATTGGATTGGAATGGAATGGAGTGGATTGGATTGGATTTGGATTGCTGAGATATGAGCCTACTTCATATGATTGTTGATTGGATTGGATTGAATTGGATTGGATTGGACTGGACTGGATTGGGATTGGGATTGCAGAGATATGAGCCTACTTCATGTGATTGTTGATTGGATTGGATTTAATTGGACTGCATTGGATTGGACTGGACTGGATTGGATTTGATTGGACTGGATTGGGATTGCTGAGATATGAGACTACTTCATGTGATTGTTGATTGGATTGGATTGAATTGGACTGGACTGGACTGGATTGTACTGGACTGGACTGGACTGGACTGGATTGGATTGGATTGGATTGGACTGGATTGGACTGGACTGGATTAGATTTGATTGGACTGGATTGGGATTGCTGAAATATGAACCTACTTCATGTGATTGTTGATTGGATTGGATTGAATTGGACTGGATTGGATTGGGATTGGACTGGACAGAATTGGACAGGATTGGATTGGATTGGATTGGATCGGATTGGAATGGACTGGACTGGACTGGATTGGATTGGATTGGGATTGCTGAGATATGAGCCTACTTCATGTGATTGTTGATTGGATTGGATTGAATTGGACTGGACTGGACTGGATTGGATTGTACTGGACTGGATTGGATTGAATTGGACTGGACTGGATTGGATTGGGATTGGACTGGACTGAATAGGACAGGACTGGATTGGATTGGAATGGACTGGATTGGATTGGCATTGCTGAGATATGAGCCTACTTCAAGTGATTGTTGATTGGATTGGATTGAATTGGACTGGACTGGACTAGATTGGATTGTACTGGACTGGATTGGATTGGATTGGATTGGACTGGATTGGACTGGACTGGATTAGATTTGATTGGACTGGATTGGGATTGCTGAGGTATGAGCCTACTTCATGTGATTGTTGATTGTATGGGATTGAATTGGACTGGATTGGATTGGATTGGGATTGGATTTGGATTGTTGAGATATGAGCCTACTTCATGTGATTGTTGATTGGATTGGATTGAATTGGATTGGGATTGGGTCTTGAGTCCATGTACAAAGTTTGGTTTCAATCCATGAAAGCGTTAGTAAGATATGAGCCTAATTCAAGTCATAGTTTTCCCTAGTGGTCAAAAGACACCAAATGTATTGTAGCTATTCAGGATGTGTTCATGAGTCCACGTCCCAAGTTTGGTGTTGATACGAGAAAGTCTTGCTAATTATAGCACCCCTAGTGGTCAAAAGTCACCAAATTTATTGTGCGTCCTCAGGTTGTGACCACTAGTCCACGTACTAAGTTTGAGGTTGATGCGAGAAAGTATTGCTAATTATAGCGCCCCTAGTGGTCGTCAAAGTACACTAAATGTTTTGTGTGTCCTCAGGATGGGGTCCCAAGTGTATGAATCAAGTTTGGTTTTGATATGTGAAAGCGTTGCTGAGATAGAAGCTAACTTCCTGTAACTCTAGCGCCCCCCTAGTGGTCGAAGGTCACCAAATTGATTGTGTGTCCTCAGGGAGGGGTTCCAAGTCCATATACCAAGTTTGGTTTTGATATGTGAAAGTGTTGCTGAGATATGAGCCTACTTCCTGTGATTATAGCGCCCCCATAGTGGTCAAAAGTCACCAAATTTATTGAGCATTCTCCTAATTGGGTCCTGAGCCCATGTACCGAGTTTGGTTTTGATACGTGAAAGCTTGGCGGAGATAACATTTCACTTCCTGTTTGGAGGCTTCGCCGCCAATTTCGATTGGTCGTCATGGCTGACTTGTTTTGAATAAAGGTCCAAAAAGCAATGTGTTTGTGACGGTTGGTCTGAAGATCATCTGTGTCAAGTTTCGTGAAAATTGGATGAAGTTTGTGACCTGTGAAAACTTTTAAGTGTTTTTGATGAAATCCAATATGGCGGTCCAATCAATTATGTTAATGTCAAAAGTTGAGATGTGACAGCCTAAGGACCTCCCAAAGTATTGATAGAGATCACTAATATGTTTTAATTTCAAACACATCACCCCATACAGGCCAAAACGTAGTTTTGTTAATTATAGCGCCACCTGTAGGTCAAAAGTCATGAAATTTATTGAGCCTCCTCTTAATTGGGTCCTGAGCCCATGTAGTGAGTTTGGTTTTGATATGTGAAAGCCTTGCCGAGATCTGAGTTCACTTCCTGTTTGGCGGCTTCGCCGCCAATTTTGATTGGTCGTGACTGGCGACCAGCTTTGAGTATGGGTGTCAAAGGCAATGTAATTATGAGACATGGTCTGAAGATCATCTGTGTCAAGTTTCGTGAAAATTGGATGAAGTTTGTGACCTGTGAAAACTTTTAAGTGTTTTTGATGAAATCCAATATGGCGGTCCAATCAATTATGTTAATGTCAAAAGTTGATATGTGTCAGCCTAAGGACCTCCCAAAGTATTAACAGAGATCACTAATATGTTTTAATTTCAAACACATCACCCCATAGAGGCCAAAACGTAGTTTTGTTAATTATTGCGCCACCTGTAGGTCAAAAGTCATGAAATTTATTGAGCCTCCTCCTAATTGGGTCCTGAGTCCATGTACTGAGTTTGGTTTTGATATGTGAAAGCCTTGCCGAGATCTGAGTTCACTTCCTGTTTGGCGGCTTCGCCGCCAATTTTGATTGTTCGTGACTGGCGACCAGTTGTGAGTATGGGTGTCAAAGGCAATGCAATTATGAGGCATGGTCTGAAGATCATCTGTGCCAAGTTTCGTGAAAATTGGATGAAGTTTGTGACCTATGAAAACTTTTAAGAGTTTTTGATGAAATCCAATATGGCGGAGGTCCAATATGGCGGAAAGTAACGTAATAGGAGTCAGTGAACTCAGGTCGGTCCAGGGGTTCCAACTGTATATGGATGTTCAAAATTGGACATACGGTTGAAAAGTTAAGTGCATGGATGCAACGCCAACTTTGAGACATTGGTGGCGCTAGACTGCCTGGGGTTCAGACTTGAAAATTTGTGAAATGGAATATGGGAAGGTATGGAATGAATGTGCCAAATTTCACAACTTTTTACTGTACGGTTCTATGGGCTGCCATAGACTTCAATGGCAGCGGAAAGATGTGTAATAATAATAATAATAAGAAAAGGTAGAATCACTAGGGGTTGCCGCGCAGCTTCGCTGCTTGGCCCCCAAATATAGCTGCAAGCAGCAATGAGGGGGCCAAGCAGTGAAATCAGCAGGCCAGATTTGCCATGTAAGTCAATGCCGTTGCATCAGACATATAGCCTTAAGCAGTCACAGCAAGTTCCATGCCATACAACCCAAGATTGGCTGAGTTACAAGGTCAAGTTTCACATCAAAACATAACTGATTTTGTGGGGCTGAACCAGGGCTGAGTGTCGCCGCCCCCTCCCCCAGCCAGCCCACCGCCGCAACCGCCCCTGCCCATCCCACCCCGCCCCACCCTTGCACGCACACATTAGAATGAACTAGATGGAACTTGCGGTCATCAGTTTCACATAAAAAATAAAAGATTGACTGAGATATGATCACACTTGCTGTGATTTAAACATAGAGGTCAACAATTGACGTCATAGGGTGTGTTGAACTCGGCTTGGCCCAAGGATTCCAATGATACCTCATTTTGCCATTCGGGTCAACAGGTCAAAAGTTACGTCCGTAAACACAAGTCCAACTTTGGCCTGTTGGTGGCGCTAGAGCGCTTGAGGTGCCGGCATGAAACTTGGTGAAATGAATTATTGGACTGTCCCCAATTAGTGTGCAAAATTGTATAACTTTTTACCAGACGGTTCTATGGGCTGCCATTGACTTCCATTGCAAAATAATGCGCATCAGCAACTACTGGCCAAAATGCATTTTTGTCAATTACGGTGCCCCCTAGAGGTCAAATGTCACCAAATTTCTTGAGCGTCCTCCCGATGTGGTCTGAGGTACATGTACTAAGTTTGGTTTTGATACATGAAAGCGTTGCTGAGATATGAAATCACTTCCTGTTTGGCGGCTTCGCCGCAAATTTCGATTGGCTGGTACAGGTCAATGCTTCTGTCAATTGTTCCAGAAAGCAATGCACTCATCAGGCATGGTCTGAAGATGGTCTCTACCAATTTTGGTGAAGAACAGATGAAATTTGTGACCTGCGAAAACTTGTACGTGTTTTTGATTAAATCCAATATGGCGGCCGAATCAATTACGATGACATCACAAGTTGGCTTGGGTCGGCCTAAGGACCTCCAACAGTATTAACAGACACCACTAGTGCATTTTAATTCTAAACACAACTGCAGCTACAGGCCAAAAGGCATGTTTCTTAATTACAGCGCCCCCTAGAGGTCAAAGGTCACCAGATTTCTTGAGCGTCCCCCTGATTGGGTCCTGAGTACATGTACTAAGTTTGGTTATGACAGATGAATGGGTTGCTGAGATATGAGCTCACTTCCTGTTTGGCGGCTTCGCCGCAAACTTCGATTGGCTGTTACGCGCGAACGGTTTTAGTTCCGAAGACGAAAAGTGATAACTTTTGTGCGGCTTGGTCTGAAGAGCATGTGTGTCAAGTTTGGTGACGATCGGACAAAATTTGTGACCTGTGAAGTTTTAGTTTCACTTTCACTAAAATCCAATATGGCGGAAAATCCATCATGGCGGAAAATGACGTCATAGGGTGCGTTGAACTCGGCTTGGTCCAAGGATTCCAACGATACCTCATTTTTCAAAATCGGGTCAACAGGTCAAAAGTTACGTGCGTGAACGCACGTCAAACTTTGGCCTGTTGGTGGCGCTAGAGCCCTCGAGGTGCCGACATGAAACTTGGTGAAATTAATCAATGTACTATCCCCAATCAGTGTGCCAAATTTCACAACTTTTTACCAGACGGTTCTATGGGCTGCCATAGACTTCAATGGCAGAGGAAAGATGTTAAATAATAATAATAAGAAATCATAGAAACACAATGGGTGCCTTCGCAGCTTCGCTGCTTGGCCCCCAATAATAATAATAATAATAATAATAAGAAAAAATAGAAACACAATGGGTGCCTTCGCAGCTTCGCTGCTTGGCCCCCAATAAATATAGCTGCAAGCAGCAATGAGGGGGCCAAGCAGTATAGGCCGGAGTAGCCACGGCGACAAGATAGAACTCAGCAAACACTCGCGATCAACACTTTCAACAAGTGTAACATCAAATATAACTGATTTTGTAGGGGTGAAACAGAGCTGAGAATTGCCACCGCCTCCGCCAGCCAGCCCCCCCACCTAATCACCCCAGCCCGTCCCACCCCGTCCTGCCCTGCCCTGCCCTTGCACGCACGCATTAGAATTAACTGGATGGAACATGTTGTCATCAGTTTCACATCAAAAAATAAAAGATTGATAAAACACATCAGCAACTAAACAAAATGCAATATTGCTAATTGCAGCACCCCCTACAGGTCAAAGGTCACCAAATTTTTTGAGCGTCCTCCTAATGGGGTCATGAATATATGTAGTAAGTTTGGTGATGATACATGGCAGGGTTGCTGAGATATGAGCTCACTTCCTGTTTGGCGGCTTCGCCACTAATTTCGATTGGCTGTTACAGCCGAATGCTTTTGTCAATTGTTCCAGAAAGCAATGCACTGATAAGGCATGGTCTGAAGATGGTCTCTGCCATTTTTGGTGAGGATTCGCTGAAATTTGTGACCTGCGAAAATGTCTACGTGTTTTTGATTAAATCAAATATGGCGGCCGAATCAATTACGATGACATCACAAGTCGGCTTGGATCGGCCTAAGGACCTCAAACAGTATTTCCAGACACCACTAGTGCATTTTAATTCTAAGCACAACAGCAGCTACAGGCCAAAAGGCATGTTTCTTAATTACAGCGCCCTCTTGAGGTCAAAGGTCACCAGATTTCTTGAGCGTCCCCCTGATTGGGTCCTGAGTACATGTACTAAGTTTGGTTATGACAGATGAATGGGTTGCTGAGATATGAGCTCATTTCCTGTTTGGCGGCTTCGCCGCAAACTTCGATTGGCTGTTACGCGCAAACGGTTTTAGTTCCGAAGACAAAAAGCAATGCATTAATGAGGCATGGTCTGAAGATCATGTGTGTCAAGTTTGGTGACGATCGGACAAAATTTGTGACCTGTGAAAGATTAGTTTCACTTTCACTAAAATCCAATATGGCGGAAAATCCATCATGGCGGAAAATGACGTCATAGGGTGCGTTGAACTCGGCTTGGTCCAAGGATTCCAACGGTACCTCATTTTTGACAATCGGCCATACGGGTCAGAAGTTACGTCCGTAAACACAAGTCCAACTTTGGCCTGTTGGTGGCGCTAGAGCGCTTGAGGTGCCGGCATGAAACTTGGTGAAATGAATTATTGGACTGTCCCCAATTAGTGTGCAAAATTGTATAACTTTTTACCAGACGGTTCTATGGGCTGCCATTGACTTCCATTGCAAAATAATGCGCATCAGCAACTACTGGCCAAAATGCATTTTTGTCAATTACGGTGCCCCCTAGAGGTCAAATGTCACCAAATTTCTTGAGCGTCCTCCCGATGGGGTCTGAGGTACATGTACTAAATTTGGTTTTGATACATGAAAGCGTTGCTGAGATATGAAATCACTTCCTGTTTGGCGGCTTCGCCGCAAATTTCGATTGGCTGGTACAGGTCAATGCTTCTGTCAATTGTTCCAGAAAGCAATGCACTCATCAGGCATGGTCTGAAGATGGTCTCTACCAATTTTGGTGAAGAACAGATGAAATTTGTGACCTGCGAAAACTTGTACGTGTTTTTGATTAAATCCAATATGGCGGCCGAATCAATTACGATGACATCACAAGTTGGCTTGGGTCGGCCTAAGGACCTCCAACAGTATTAACAGACACCACTAGTGCATTTTAATTCTAAACACAACTGCAGCTACAGGCCAAAAGGCATGTTTCTTAATTACAGCGCCCCCTAGAGGTCAAAGGTCACCAGATTTCTTGAGCGTCCCCCTGATTGGGTCCTGAGTACATGTACTAAGTTTGATTATGACAGATGAATGGGTTGCTGAGATATGAGCTCACTTCCTGTTTGGCGGCTTCGCCGCAAACTTCGATTGGCTGTTACGCGCAAACGGTTTTAGTTCCGAAGACAAAAAGCAATGCATTAATGAGGCATGGTCTGAAGATCATGTGTGTCAAGATTGGTGACGATCGGACAAAATTTGTGACCTGTGAAAGATTAGTTTCACTTTCACTAAAATCCAATATGGCGGAAAATCCATCATGGCGGAAAATGACGTCATAGGGTGCGTTGAACTCGGCTTGGTCCAAGGATTCCAACGATACCTCGTTTTTCAAAATCGGATCAACAGGTCAAAAGATACGTGCGTGAACGCACGTCCAACTTTGGCCTGTTGGTGGCGCTAGAGCCCTCGGGGTGCCGACATGAAACTTGGTGAAATTAATCATGGGACTGTCCCTAATCAGTGTGCCAAATTTCACAACTTTTCACCAGACGGTTCTATGGGCTGCCATTGACTTCAATGACGGAAGCGTAATAATAAATATAGCTGCAAGCAGCAATGAGGGGGCCAAGCAGTATAGGCCGGAGTAGCCACGGCGACAAGATAGAACTCAGCAGACACTCGCGATCAACACTTTCAACAAGTGTAACATCAAACATAACTGATTTTGTAGGGCTGAAACAGAGCTGAGTATTGCCACCGCCTCCGCCAGCCAGCCCCCCCACCTAATCACCCCAGCCCGTCCCACCCCGTCCTGCCCTGCCCTGCCCTTGCACGCACGCATTAGAATTAACTGGATGGAACATGTTGTCATCAGTTTCACATCAAAAAATAAAAAGATTGATAAAACTCATCAGCAACTACAGATCAAAATGCAATATTGCTAATTGCAGCACCCCCTACAGGTCAAAGGTCACCAAATTTTTTGAGCGTCCTCCTAATGGGGTCATGAATATATGTAGTAAGTTTGGTGATGATACATGGCAGGGTTGGTGAGATATGAGCTCACTTCCTGTTTGGCGGCTTCGCCACAAATTTTGATTGGCTGTTACGGGCGAATGATTCTGTCAATTGTTCCAGAAAGCAATGCACTGATAAGGCATGTTCTGAAGATTGTCTCTGCCAATTTTGGTGAGGATCCGCTGAAATTTGTGACCTGCAAAAACTTGTAAGTGTTTTTGATTAAATCCAATATGATGGCCGAATCAATTACGATGACATCACAAGTTGACTTGGGTAAACCAAAGGACCTCCAACAGTATTATCAGACACCACTAGTGCGTTTTAATTCTAAGCACAACTGCAGCTACAGGCCAAAAGGCATGTTTCTTAATTACAGCGCCCCCTAGAGGTCAAAGGTCACCAGATTTCTTGAGCATCTCCCTGATTGGGTCCTGAGTCCATGTACTCAGTTTGGTGATGATAGGGGAATGGGTTGCTGAGATATGAGCTCAGTTTCTAAGCACAACAGCAGCTACAGGCCAAAAGGCATGTTTCTTAATTACAGCGCCCCCTTGAGGTCAAAGGTCACCAGATTTTTTGAGCGTCCCCCTGATTGGGTCCTGAGTCCATGCACCAAGTTTGGCTTTGATACATGCAAGGGTTGCTGAGATATGAGCTCACTTCCTGTTTGGCGGCTTCGCCGCAAGTTTCGATTGGCTGTTACAGCCGAATGCTTCTGTCAATTGTTCCAGAAAGCAAAGCACTGATAAGGCATGGTCTGAAGATGATCTCTGCCAATTTTGGTGAGGATCCGCTGAAATTTGTGACCCGCGAAAATGTTTACATGTTTTTGATTAAATCCAATATGGCGGCCGAATCAATTACGATGACATCACAAGTTGGCCTGGGTCGGCCTAAGGACCTCCAACAGTATTACCAGACACCACTAGTGCGTTTTAATTCTAAGCACAACAGCAGCTACAGGCCAAAAGGCATGTTTCTTAATTACAGCGCCCCCTAGAGGTCAAAGGTCACCAGATTTCTTGAGCGTCCCCCGGATTGGGTCCTGAGTCCATGCACCAGGTTTGGCTTTGATACATGCAAGGGTTGCTGAGATATGAGCTCACTTCCTGTTTGGCGGCTTCGCCACATATTTCGATTGGCTGTTACGGGCGAACGGTTTGAGTTCCGAAGACGAAAATGAATAACTTTTGTGAGGATTGGTCTGAAGATCAAGTGTGTCAGATTTGGTGTCGATCGGACAAAATTTGTGACCTTTGAAGACTTTTTAGTGTTTTTGATGAATTCCAAAATGGCGGAAAATCCATCATGGCGGAAATTGACGTCATAGGGTGCGTTGAACTCGGCTTGGTCCAAGGATTCTAACAATACCTAATTTTTGACAATCGGATCAACGGGTCAAAAGTTAAGTGCGTGAACGCAAGTCCAACTTTGGCCTGTTGGTGGCGCTAGAGCGCTCAAGGTGCCGATATGAAACTTGGTGAAATGAATTATTGGACTGTCCCCAATTAGTGTGCAAAATTTTATAACTTTTTACCAGACGGTTCTATGGGCTGCCATTGACTTCCATTGCAAAATAATGCGCATCAGCAACTACTGGCCAAAATGCATTTTTGTCAATTACGGTGCCCCCTAGAGGTCAAATGTCACCAAATTTCTTGAGCGTCCTCCCGATGGGGTCTGAGGTACATGTACTAAATTTGGTTTTGATACATGAAAGCGTTGCTGAGATATGAAATCACTTCCTGTTTGGTGGCTTCGCCGCAAATTTCGATTGGCTGGTACAGGTCAATGCTTCTGTCAATTGTTCCAGAAAGCAATACACTCATCAGGCATGGTCTGTTGATGGTCTCTGCCAATTTTGCTGAGGATCCGCTGAAATTTGTGACCTGCAAAAACGTGTACGTGTTTTTGATTAAATCCAATATGGCGGCCGAATCAATTACGATGACATCACAAGTCGGCTTGGGTCGGCCTAAGGACCTCCAACAGTATTACCAGACACCACTAGTGCATTTTAATTCTAAGCAAAACAGCAGCTACAGGCCAAAAGGCATGTTTCTTAATTACAGCGCCCCCTAGAGGTCAAAGATCACCAGATTTATTGAGTGTCCCCCTGATTGGGTCCTGAGTCAATGCACCCAGTTTGGCTTTGATACATGAAAGGGTTGCTGAGATATGAGCTCACTTCCTGTTTGGCGGCTTCGCCGCAAATTTCGATTGGCTGTTACAGCCGAATGCTTCTGTCAATTGTTCCAGAAAGCAATGCACTGATAAGGCATGGTCTGAAGATGATCTCTGCCAATTTTGGTGAGGATCCGCTGAAATTTTTGACCTGCGAAAATTCGTACGTGTTTTTGATTAAATCCAATATGGCGGCCGAATCAATTACGATGACATCACAAGTTGGCCTGGGTCGGCCTAAGGACCTCCAACAGTATTAACAGACACCACTAGTGCGTTTTAATTCTAAGCACAACAGCAGCTACAGGCCAAAAGGCATGTTTCTTAATTACAGCGCCCCCTAGAGGTCAAAGGTCACCAGATTTCTTGAGCGTCCCCCTGATTGGGTCTTGAGTCCATGCACCAAGTTTGGCTTTGATACATGCAAGGGTTGCTGAGATATGAGCTCACTTCCTGTTTGGCGGCTTCGCCGCATATTTCGATTGGCTGTTACGGGCGAACGGTTTGAGTTCCGAAGACGAAAATGAATAACTTTTGTGAGGCTTGGGCGGAAGATCAAGTGTGTCAGATTTGGTGTCGATCGGACAAAATTTGTGACCTTTGAAGACTTTTTAGTGTTTTTGATGAAATCCAAAATGGCGGAAAATCCATCATGGCGGAAATTGACGTCATAGGGTGCGTTGAACTCAGCTTGGTCCAAGGATTCTAACAATACCTAATTTTTGACAATCGGATCAACGGGTCAAAAGTTACGTGCGTGAACGCACATCCAACTTTGGCCTGTTGGTGGCGCTAGAGCGCTCAAGGTGCCGGTATGAAACTTGGTGAAATTAATCATGAGACTGTCCCCAATCAGTGTGCCAAATTTCAGAACTTTTCACCAGACGGTTCTATGGGCTGCCATTGACTTCAATGACGGAAGCGTAATAATAATAATAATAATAATAATAATAAGAAAACTAACAAACACAATGGGTGCCTTCGCAGCTTCGCTGCTTGGCCCCCAATAATAAGAAAACTAACAAACACAATGGGTGCCTTCGCAGCTTCGCTGCTTGGCCCCCAATAATAAGAAAACATAGAAACACAATGGGTGCCTTCGCAGCTTCGCTGCTTGGCCCCCAATAATAATAATAATAAGAACAAATAGAGCTGCAAGCAGCAATGAGGGGGCCAAGCAGAATGGGCCGGAGTAGCCACGGCGACAAGATAGAACTCAGCAGACACCCGCGATCAACACTTTCAACAAGTGTCACATCAAAACATAACTGACTTTGTAGGGCTGAAACAGGGCTGAGTATTGCCGCCGCCTCCGCCAGCCAGCCACCCCACCTAATCACCCCTGCCCGTCCCACCCCGTCCTGCCCTGCCCTGCCCTTGCACGTACGCATTAGAATTACCTGGATGGAACATGTTGTCATCAGTTTCACATCAAAAAATAAAAGATTGATAAAACACATCAGCAACTACAGATCAAAATGCAATATTGCTAATTGCAGCACCCCCTACAGGTCAAAGGGCACCAAATGTTTTGAGCGTCCTCCTAATGGGGTCATGAATATATGTAGTAAGTTTGGTGATGATACATGGCAGGGTTGCTGAGATATGAGCTCACTTCCTGTTTGGCGGCTTCGCCACAAATTTCGATTGGCTGTTACGCACGAACGGTTTGGGTTCCGAAGACGAAAAGGATTAACTTTTGTGAGGCTTGATGTGAATATCAAGTGTGTCAAGTTTGGTGTTGATCGGACAAAATTTGTGACCTTTGAAGACTTTTTAGTGTTTTTGATGAAATCCAATATGGCGGAATATCCATCATGGCGGAAATTGACGTCATAGGGTGCGTTGAACTCGGCTTGGTCCAAGGATTCCAACGATACCTCATTTTTGACAATCGGCCATACGGGTCAAAAGTTACGTGCGTGAACGCACGTCCAACTTTGGCCTGTTGGTGGCGCTAGAGTGCTCTAGGTGCCATCATGAAACTTGGTGACATTAATCATGGGACTGTCCCTTATCAGTGTGCCAAATTTCACAACTTTTCACCAGACGGTTCTATGGGCTGCCATTGACTTCCATTGCAAAATAATGCGCATCAGCAACTACTGGCCAAAATGCATTTTTGTCAATTACGGAGCCCCCTAGAGGTCAAATGTCACCAAATTTCTTGAGCGTCCTCCCGATGTGGTCTGAGGTACATGTAGTAAGTTTGGTTTTGATACATGAAAGCGTTGCTGAGATATGAAATCACTTCCTGTTTGGCGGCTTCGCCGCAAATTTTGATTGGCTGGTACAGGCCAAAGCTTCTGTCAATTGTTCCAGAAAGCAATGCACTCATCAGGCATGGTCTGAAGATGGTCTCTGCCAATTTTGGTGAGGATCCGCTGAAATTTGTGACCTGCGAAAACTTGAACGTGTTTTTGATTACATCCAATATGGCGGCCGAATCAATTAAGATGACATCACAAGTTGGCATGGGTCGGCCTAAGGACCTACAACAGTATTACCAGACACCACTAGTGCGCTTTAATTATAAGCATAACAGCAGCTACAGGCCAAAAGGCATGTTTCTTAATTACAGCGCCCCCTAGAGGTCAAAGGTCACCAGATTTCTTGAGCGTCCCCCTGAATGGGTCCTGAGTCCATGTACTAAGTTTGGTTATGATAGATGAATGGGTTGCTGAGATATGAGCTCACTTCCTGTTTGGCGGCTTCGCCGCATATTTCGATTGGCTGTTACGGGCGAACGGTTTGAGTTCCGTAGAGAAAACGAATAACTTTTGTGAGGCTTGGTCTGAAGATCAAGTGTGTCAGATTTGGTGTCGATCGGACAAAATTTGTGACCTTTGAAGACTTTTTAGTGTTTTTGATGAAATCCAAAATGGCGGAAAATCCATCATGGCGGAAATTGACGTCATAGGGTGCGTTGAACTCGGCTTGGTCCAAGGATTCCAACGATACCTAATTTTTGACAATCGGCCATATGGGTCAAAAGTTACGTGCGTGAACACACGTCCAACTTTGGCCTGTTGGTGGCGCTAGAGTGCTCAAGGTGCTGACATGAAACTTGTTGACATGAATCATTGGACTGTCTCCAATCAGTGTGCCAAATTTCAGAACTTTTCGCCAGACGGTTCTATGGGCTGCCATTGACTTCAATGGCGGAATAATAATAATAATAAATATAGCTGCAAGCAGCAATGAGGGGGCCAAGCAGTATAGGCCGGAGTAGCCACGGCGACAAGATAGAACTCAGCAGACAGTCGCGATCAACACTTTCAACAAGTGTCACATCAAACATAACTGATTTTGTAGGGCTGAAACAGGGCTGAGTATTGCCACCGCCTCCGCCAGCCAGCCCCCCCACCTAATCACCCCTGCCCGTCCCACCCCGTCCCGTCCCGCCCCGCCCTACCACACCACGCACGCATTAGAATGAACTGGATGGAATATGTTGTCATCTGTTTCACATCCAAAAATAAATGATCGATAAAACACATCGCAACTACAGATCAAAATGCAATATTGCTAATTGCAGCACCCCCTACAGGTCAAAGGTCAACACATTTTTTGAGCGTCCTCCTAATGGGGTCCTGAACCTTTGTAGTAAGTTTGGTTATGATACATGGCAGGGTTGCTGAGATATGAGCTCACTTCCTGTTTGGCGGCTTCGCCGCAAATTTCGATTAGCTGTTACAGCCGAATGCTTCGGTCAATTGTTCCAGAAAGCAATGCACTGATAAGGCATGGGCTGAAGATGGTCTCTGTCAATTTTGGTGAGGATCCGCTAAAATTTGTGACTTGCAAAAACTTGTACGTGTTTTTGATTAAATCCAATATGGCGGCCGAATCAATTACGATGACATCACAAGTTGGCTTGGGTCGGCCTAAGGACCTCCAACAGTATTACCAGACACCACTAGTGTGTTTTAATTCTTAGCACAACAGCAGCTACAGGCCAAAAGGCATGTTTCTAAATTACAGCGCCCCCTAGAGGTCAAAGGTCACCAGATTTCTTGAGCGTCCCCCTGATTGGGTCCTGAGTCCACGTACAAAGTTTGGTTATGATAGATTAATTGGTTGCTGAGATATGAGCTCACTTCCTGTTTGGCGGCTTCGCCACAAATTTGATTGGCTGTTACGGGCAAACGGTTTTAGTTCCGAAGATGAAAAGGAGTATCTTTTGTGAGGCTTGTTCTGAAGATCATGTGTGTCAGGTTTGGTGTCGATTAGACAAAATTTGTGACCTGTGAAAACTTTTTAGTGTTTTTGATTAAATCCAAAATGGCGGAAAATCCATCATGGCGGAAAATAACGTCATAGGGTGCTTTGAACTCGGCTTGGTCCAAGGATTCCAACGATACCTCATTTTTGACAATCGGCCATACGGGTCAAAAGTTACGTGCGTGAACGCACGTCCAACTTTGGCCTGTTGGTGGCGCTAGAGTGCTCTAGGTGCATTCATGAAACTTGGTGACATTAATCATGGGACTGTCCCTAATCAGTGTGCCAAACTTCACAACTTTTCACCAGATGGTTCTATGGGCTGCCATTGACTTCCATTGCAAAATAATGCGCATCAGCAACTACTGGCCAAAATGCATTTTTGTCAATTACGGTGCCCCCTAGAGGTCAAATGTCACCAAATTTCTTGAGCGTCCTCCCGATGGGGTCTGAGGTACATGTACTAAATTTGGTTTTGATACATGAAAGCGTTTCTGAGATATGAAATCACTTCCTGTTTGGCGGCTTCGCCGCAAATTTCGATTGGCTGGTACAGGTCAATGCTTCTGTCAATTGTTCCAGAAAGCAATGCACTCATCAGGCATGGTCTGAAGATGGTCTCTACCAATTTTGGTGAAGAACAGATGGAATTTGTGACCTGCGAAAACTTGTACGTGTTTTTGATTAAATTCAATATGGCGGCCGAATAAAATACGATGACATCACAAGTTGGCTTGTGTCGGCCTAAGGACCTCAAACAGTATTATCAGACACCACTAGTGCATTTTAAATCTAAGCACAACAGCAGCTACAGGCCAAAAGGCATGTTTCTTAATTACAGCGCCCCCTAGAGGTCAAAGGTCACCAAATTTCTTGAGCTTCCCCCTGATGGGGTCCTGAGTCCATATACTAAGTTTGGTTATGATAGATGAATGGGTTGCTGAGATATGAGCTCACTTCCTGTTTGGCGGCTTCGCCGCAAATTTCGATTGGCTGTTACGAGCAAACGGTTTTAGTTCCGAAGACAAAAAGCAATGCATTAATGAGGCATGGTCTGAAGATCATATGTGTCAATTTTGGTGACGATCGGACAAAATTTGTGACCTGTGAAAGATTAGTTTCACTTTCACTAAAATCCAATATGGCAGAAAATCCATCATGGCGGAAAATGACGTCATAGGGTGCGTTGAACTCGGCTTGGTCCAAGGATTCCAACGATACCTCATTTTTGACAATCGGCCATACGCGTCAAAAGTTACATATGTGAATGCACGTCTAACTTTGTCCTGTTGGTGGCGCTAGAGTGCTTGAGGTGCCATCATGAAACTTGGTGACATTAATCATGGGACTGTCCCTAATCAGTGTGCCAAATTTCACAACTTTTCACCAGACGGTTCTATGGGCTGCCATTGACTTCAATGACGGAAGCGTAATAATAATAATAAGAAAACTAACAAACACAATGGGTGCCTTCGCAGCTTCGCTGCTTGGCCCCCAATAAATATAGCTGCAAGCAGCAATGAGGGGGCCAAGCAGTGAGATCAGCAGGCCAGATTAACCATGTAAATCAATGCTGTTGCATCAGACATATAGCCTTAAGCAGTCACAGCAAGTTCCATGCCATACAACCCAAGATTGGCTGAGTTACAAGGTCAAGTTTCACATCAAAACATAACTGATTTTGTGGGGCTGATCCAGGGCTGAGTGTCGCCGCCCCCTCCCCCAGCCAGCCCACCGCCGCAACCGCCCCTGCCCATCCCACCCCGTCCCACCCTTGCACGCACACATTAGAATGAACTAGATGGAACTTGCTGTCATCAGTTTCACATCAAAAATAAAAGATTGACTGAGATATGATCACACTTGCTGTGATTTAAACACAGAGGTCAAAAATTGACGTCATAGGGTGTGAACTCGGCTTGGCCCAAGGATTCCAATGATACCTCATTTTGCCATTCGGGTCAACAGGTCAAAAGTTACGTCCGTGAACACAAGTCCAACTTTGGCCTGTTGGTGTCGCTAGAGCGCTTGAGGTGCCGGCATGAAACTTGGTGACATTAATCATGGGACTGTCCCTTATCAGTGTGCCAAATTTCACAACTTTTCACCAGACGGTTCTATGGGCTGCCATTGACTTCCATTGCAAAATAATGCGCATCAGCAACTACTGGCCAAAATGCATTTTTGTCAATTACGGAGCCCCCTAGAGGTCAAATGTCACCAAATTTCTTGAGCGTCCTCCCGATGGGGTCTGAGGTACATGTACTAAATTTGGTTTTGATACATGAAAGCGTTGCTGAGATATGATATGACTTCCTGTTTGGCGGCTTCGCCGCAAATTTTGATTGGCTGGTACAGGCCAAAGCTTCTGTCAATTGTTCCAGAACGCAATGCACTCATCAGGCATGGTCTGAAGATGGTCTCTGCCAATTTTGGTGAGGAACAGATGAAATTTGTGACCTGCCAAAACTTTTTTGTGTTTTTGATTTAATCCAATATGGCGGCCGAATCAATTACGATGACATCACAAGTTGGCTTGGGTCGGCCTAAGGACCTTCAACAGTAGTACCAGACACCACTAATGGGTTTTTATTCTAAGCACAACTGCTGCTACAGGCCAAAAGGCATGTTTCTTAATTACAGCGCCCCCTAGAGGTCAAAGGTCACCAGATTTCTTGAGCGTCCCCCTGATTGGGTCCTGAGTCCATGGACTAAGTTTGGTTATGATAGATGAATGGGTTGCTGAGATATGAGCTCACTTCCTGTTTGGCGGCTTCGCCACAAATTTCGATTGGCTGTTACGCGCGAACGGTTTTAGTTCCGAAGACGAAAAGGAATAACTTTTGTGCGGCTTGGTCTGAAGAGCATGTGTGTCAAGTTTGGTGACGATCGGACAAAATTTGTGACCTGTGAAGTTTTAGTTTCACTTTCACTAAAATCCAATATGGCGGAAAATCCATCATGGCGGAAAATGACGTCATAGGGTGCGTTGAACTCGGCTTGGTCCAAGGATTCCAACGATACCTCATTTTTGACAATCGGGTCAACAGGTCAGAAGTTACGTGCGTGAACGCAAGTCCAACTTTGGCCTGTTGGTGGCGCTAGAGCGCTCAAGGTGCCGGTATGAAACTTGGTGAAATGAATTATTGGACTGTCCCCAATTAGTGTGCAAAATTTTATAACTTTTTACCAGACGGTTCTATGGGCTGCCATTGACTTCCATTGCAAAATAATGCGCATCAGCAACTACTGGCCAAAATGCATTTTTGTCAATTACGGTGCCCCCTAGAGGTCAAATGTCACCAAATTTCTTGAGCGTCCTCCCGATGGGGTCTGAGGTACATGTACTAAATTTGGTTTTGATACATGAAAGCGTTGCTGAGATATGAAATCACTTCCTGTTTGGTGGCTTCGCCGCAAATTTCGATTGGCTGGTACAGGTCAATGCTTCTGTCAATTGTTCCAGAAAGCAATGCACTCATCAGGCATGGTCTGTTGATGGTCTCTGCCAATTTTGGTGAGGATCCGCTGAAATTTGTGACCTGCAAAAACGTGTACGTGTTTTTGATTAAATCCAATATGGCGGCCGAATCAATTACGATGACATCACAAGTCGGCTTGGGTCGGCCTAAGGACCTCCAACAGCATTACCAGACACCACTAGTGCATTTTAATTCTAAGCAAAACAGCAGCTACAGGCCAAAAGGCATGTTTCTTAATTACAGCGCCCCCTAGAGGTCAAAGGTCACCAGATTTTTTGAGCCTCCCCCTGATTGGGTCCTGAGTCCATGTACTAAGTTTGGTTATGATAGATGAATGGGTTGCTGAGATATGAGCTCACTTCCTGTTTGGCGGCTTTGCCGCATATTTCGATTGGCTGTTACGGTCAAACGGTTTGAGTTCCGAAGACGAAAAGTGATAACTTTTGTGCGGCTTGGTCTGAAGAGCATGTGTGTCAAGTTTGGTGACGATCGGACAAAATTTGTGACCTGTGAAGTTTTAGTTTCACTTTCACTAAAATCCAATATGGCGGAAAATCCATCATGGCGGAAAATGACGTCATAGGGTGCGTTGAACTCGGCTTGGTCCAAGGATTCCAACGGTACCTCATTTTTCAAAATCGGGTCAACAGGTCAAAAGTTACGTGCGTGAACGCACGTCAAACTTTGGCCTGTTGGTGGCGCTAGAGCCCTCGAGGTGCCGACATGAAACTTGGTGAAATTAATCAATGTACTATCCCCAATCAGTGTGCCAAATTTCACAACTTTTTACCAGACGGTTCTATGGGCTGCCATAGACTTCAATGGCAGAGGAAAGATGTTAAATAATAATAATAAGAAATCATAGAAACACAATGGGTGCCTTCGCAGCTTCGCTGCTTGGCCCCCAATAAGAACAAATAGAAAAACAATGGGTGCCTTCGCAGCTTCGCTGCTTGGCCCCCAAATATAGCTGCAAGCAGCAATGAGGGGGCCAAGCAGAGGGTTCAGCAGGCCAGATTAACCATGTAAGTCAATGCCGTTGCATCAGACATATAGCCTTAAGCAGTCACAGCAAGTTCCATGCCATACAACCCAAGATTGGCTGAGTTACAAGGTCAAGTTTCACATCAAAACATAACTGATTTTGTGGGGCTGAACCAGGGCTGAGTGTCGCCGCCCCCTCCCCCAGCCAGCCCACCGCCGCAACCGCCTCTGCCCATCCCACCCCGTCCCACCCTTGCAAGCACGCATTAGAATGAACTGGATGGAACTCGCTGTCATCAGTTTCACATCAAAAATAAAAGATTGACTGAGATATGATCACACTTGCTGTGATTTAAACACAGAGGTCAAGAATTGACGTCATAGGGTGTGTTGAACTCGGCTTGGGCCAAGGATTCCAATGATACCTCATTTTTGCCATTCGGGTCAACAGTTCAAAAGTTACGTCCGTGAACACAAGTCCAACTTTGGCCTGTTGGTGGCGCTAGAGCGCTTGAGGTGCCGGCATGAAACTTGGTGAAATGAATTATTGGACTGTCCCCAATTAGTGTGCAAAATGTTATAACTTTTTACCAGACGGTTCTATGGGCTGCCATTGATTTCCATTGCAAAATAATGCGCATCAGCAACTACTGGCCAAAATGCATTTTTTTCAATTACGGTGCCCCCTAGAGGTCAAATGTCACCAAATTTCTTGAGCGTCCTCCCGATGGGGTCTGAGGTACATGTACTAAATTTGGTTTCGATACATGAAAGCGTTGCTGAGATATGAAATCACTTCCTGTTTGGCGGCTTCGCCGCAAATTTCGATTGGCTGGTACAGGTCAATGCTTCTGTCAATTGTTCCAGAAAGCAATGCACTCATCTGGCATGGTCTGTAGATGGTCTCTGCCAATTTTGGTGAGGATCCGCTGAAATTTGTGACCTGCAAAAACGTGTACGTGTTTTTGATTAAATCCAATATGGCGGCCGAATCAATTACCATGACATCAAAAGTCGGCTTGGGTCGGCCTAAGGACCTCCAACAGTGTTACCAGACACCACTAGTGCGTTTTAATTCTAAGCACAACAGCAGCTACAGGCCAAAAGGCATGTTTCTTAATTACAGCGCCCCCTAGAGGTCAAAGGTCACCAGATTTCTTGAGCGTCCCCCTGATTGGGTCCTGAGTCCATGTACTAAGTTTGGTTATGATAGATGAATGGGTTGCTGAGATATGAGCTCACTTCCTGTTTGGCGGCTTCGCCGCATATTTCGATTGGCTGTTACGGTCAAACGGTTTGAGTTCCGAAGACGAAAAGGGATAACTTTTGTGTGGCTTGGTCTGAAGATCATGTGTGTCAAGTTTGGTGACGATCGGACAAAATTTGTGACCTGTGAAGTTTTAGTTTCACTTTCACTAAAATCCAATATGGCGGAAAATCCATCATGGCGGAAAATGACGTCATAGGGTGCGTTGAACTCGGCTTGGTCCAAGGATTCCAACGATACCTGATTTATGACAATCGGGTCAACAGGTCAGAAGTTACGTGCGTGAACGCAAGTCCAAATTTGGCCTGTTGGTGGCGCTAGAGCGCTCATGGTGCCGGTATGAAACTTGGTGAAATTAATTATGAGCCTGTCCCCTATCAGTGTGCCAAATTTCACAACTTTTCACCAGACGGTTCTATGGGCTGCCATAGACTTCAATGGCAGAGGAATAATAATAAATATAGCTGCAAGCAGCAATGAGGGGGCCAAGCAGTGAAATCAGCAGGCCAGATTTGCCATGTAAGTCAATGTCGTTGCATCAGACATATAGCCTTAAGCAGTCACAGCAAGTTCCATGCCATACAACCCAAGATTGGCTGAGTTACAAGGTCAAGTTTCACATCAAAACATAACTGATTTTGTGGGGCTGAACCAGGGCTGAGTGTCGCCGCCCCCTCCCCCAGCCAGCCCACCGCCGCAACCGCCCCTGCCCATCCCACCCCGCCCCACCCTTGCACGCACACATTAGAATGAACTAGATGGAACTTGCGGTCATCAGTTTCACATAAAAAATAAAAGATTGACTGAGATATGATCACACTTGCTGTGATTTAAACACAGAGGTCAACAATTGACGTCATAGGGTGTGTTGAACTAGGCTTGGCCCAAGGATTCCAATGATACCTCATTTTGCCATTCGGGTCAACAGGTCAAAAGTTACGTCCGTGAACACAAGTCCAACTTTGGCCTGTTGGTGGCGCTAGAGCGCTTGAGGTGCCGGCATGAAACTTGGTGAAATGAATTATTGGACTGTCCCCAATTAGTGTGCAAAATTTTATAACTTTTTACCAGACGGTTCTATGGGCTGCCATTGACTTCCATTGCAAAATAATGCGCATCAGCAACTACTGGCCAAAATGCATTTTTGTCAATTACGGTGCCCCCTAGAGGTCAAATGTCACCAAATTTCTTGAGCGTCCTCCCGATGGGGTCTGAGGTACATGTACTAAATTTGGTTTTGATACATGAAAGCGTTGCTGAGATATGAAATCACTTCCTGTTTGGCGGCTTCGCCGCAAATTTCGATTGGCTGGTACAGGTCAATGCTTCTGTCAATTGTTCCAGAAAGCAATGCACTCATCAGGCATGGTCTGAAGATGGTCTCTACCAATTTTGGTGAAGAACAGATGAAATTTGTGACCTGCGAAAACTTGTACGTGTTTTTGATTAAATTCAATATGGCGGCCGAATCAATTACGATGACATCACAAGTTGGCTTGGGTCGGCCTAAGGACCTCCAACAGTATTACCAGACACCACTAGTGCGTTTTAATTCTAAGCACAACTGCAGCTACAGGCCAAAAAGCATGTTTCTTAATTACAGCGCCCCCTAGAGGTCAAAGGTCACCAAATTTCTTGAGCGTCCCCCTGATTGGGTCCTGAGTCCATGGACTAAGTTTGGTTATGATAGATGAATGGGTTGCTGAGATATGAGCTCACTTCCTGTTTGGCGGCTTCGCCGCAAATTTCGATTGGCTGTTACGCGCGAACGGTTTTAGTTCCGAAGACGAAAAAGAATAACTTTTGTGCGGCTTGGTCTGAAGAGCATGTGTGTCAAGTTTGGTGACGATCGGACAAAATTTGTGACCTGTGAAGTTTTAGTTTCACTTTCACTAAAATCCAATATGGCGGAAAATCCATCATGGCGGAAAATGACGTCATAGGGTGCGTTGAACTCGGCTTGGTCCAAGGATTCCAACGATACCTGATTTTTGACAATCGGGTCAACAGGTCAGAAGTTACGTGCGTGAACGCAAGTCCAACTTTGGCCTGTTGGTGGCGCTAGAGCGCTCAAGGTGCCGGTATGAAACTTGGTGAAATTAATTATGGGACTATCCCTAATCAGTGTGCCAAATTTCACAACTTTTCACCAGACGGTTCTATGGGCTGCCATTGACTTCAATGGCGGAATAATAATAATAATAATAATAATAAGAACAAATAGAAACACAATGGGTGCCTTCGCAGCTTCGCTGCTTGGCCCCCAATAAGAAAACTAACAATAACAATGGGTGCCTTCGCAGCTTCGCTGCTTGGCCCCCAAATATAGCTGCAAGCAGCAATGAGGGGGCCAAGCAGAATAGGCCGGAGTAGCGACGGCGACAAGATAGAACTCAGTAGACACTCGCGATCAACACTTTCAACAAGTGTAACATTAAACATAACTGATTTTGAAGGGCTGAAACAGAGCTGAGTATTGGCACCGCCTCCGCCAGCCAGCCCCCCCACCTAATCACCCCAGCCCGTCCCACCCCGTCCTGCCGTGCCCTGCCCTTGCACGCACGCATTAGAATTAACTGGATGGAAAATGTTGTCATCAGTTTCACTTCAAAAAATAAAAAAGATTGATAAAACTCATCAGCAACTACAGATCAAAATGCAATATTGCTAATTGCAGCACCCCCTACAGGTCAAAGGTCACCAAATTTTTTGAGCGTCCTCCTAATGGGGTCATGAATATATGTAGTAAGTTTGGTGATGATACATGGCAGGGTTGGTGAGATATGAGCTCACTTCCTGTTTGGCGGCTTCGCCACTAATTTCGATTGGCTGTTACAGCCGAATGCTTCTGTCAATTGTTCCAGAAAGCAATGCACTGATAAGGCATGGTCTGAAGATGGTCTCTGCCATTTTTGGTGAGGATCCGCTGAAATTTGTGACCTGCGAAAACTTGTACGTGTTTTTGATTAAATCCAATATGGCGGCCGAATCAATTACGATGACATCACAAGTTGGCTTGGGTCGGCCTAAGGACCTCAAACAGTATTACCAGACACCACTAGTGGATTTTATTTCTAAGCCCAACAGCAGCTACAGGCCAAAAGGCATGTTTCTTAATTACAGCGCCCCCTTGAGGTCAAAGGTCACCAGATTTCTTGAGCGTTCCCCTGATTGGGTCCTGAGTCCATGCACCAAGTTTGGCTTTGATACATGCAAGGGTTGCTGAGATATGAGCTCACTTCCTGTTTGGCGGCTTTGCCGCAAGTTTCGATTGGCTGTTACAGCCAAATGCTTCTGTCAATTGTTCCAGAAAGCAATGCACTGATAAGGCATGGTCTGTAGATGGTCTCTGCCAATTTTGGTGAGGAACCGCTGAAATTTGTGACCTGCGAAAACTTATACATGTTTTTGATTAAATCCAATATGGCGGCCGAATCAATTATGATGACATCACAAGTCGGCTTGGGTCGGCCTAAGGACCTTCAACAGTAGTACCAGACACCATTAGTGGGTTTCAATTCTAAGCACAACTGCTGCTACAGGCCAAAAGGCATGTTTCTTAATTACAGCGCCCCCTAGAGGTCAAAGGTCACCAAATTTCTTGAGCATCCCCCTGATTGGGTCCTGAGTCCATGGAATAAGTTTGGTTATGATAGATCAATGGGTTGCTGAGATATGAGCTCACTTCCTGTTTGGCGGCTTCGCCGCAAATTTCGATTGGCTGTTACGCGCGAACGGTTTTAGTTTCGAAGACGAAAAGGAATAACTTTTGTGCGGCTTGGTCTGAAGAGCATGTGTGTCAAGTTTGGTGACGATCGGACAAAATTTGTGACCTGTGAAGTTTTAGTTTCACTTTCACTAAAATCCAATATGGCGGAAAATCCATCATGGCGGAAATTGACGTCATAGGGTGCGTTGAACTCAGCTTGGTCCAAGGATTCCAGCAATACCTCATTTTTGACAATCGGGTCAACGGGTCAGAAGTTACGTGCATGAACGCAAGTCCAACTTTGGCCTGTTGGTGGCGCTAGAGCGCTAGAGGTGCCGACATGAAACTTGGTGAAATTAATCATTGGACTGTCTCCAATTACTGTGCCAAATTTCAGAACTTTTTGCCAGACGGTTCTATGGGCTGCCATTGACTTCAATGGCAGAGGAATAATAATAAATATAGCTGCAAGCAGCAATGAGGGGGCCAAGCAGAATAGGCTGGAGTAGCCACGGCGACAAGATAGAACTCATCAGACACTCGCGATCAACACTTTCAACAAGTGTTACATCAAACATAACTGATTTTGTAGGGCTGAAACAGGGCTGAGTATTGCCACCGCCTCCGCCAGCCAGCCCCCCCACCTAATCACCTCTGCCCGTCCCACCCCGCCCTACCACGCACGCATTAGAATGAACTGGATGGAACATGTTGTCATCAGTTTCACATCCAAAAATAAAAGATTGATAAAACACATCGCAACTACAGATCAAAATGCAATATTGCTAATTGCAGCACCCCCTACAGGTCAAAGGTCAACACATTGTTTGAGCGTCCTCCTAATGGGGTCCTGAACCTATGTAGTAAATTTGGTTATGGTACATTGCAGGGTTGCTGAGATATGAGCTCACATCCTGTTTGGCGGCTTTGCCGCAAGTTTCGATTGGCTGTTACAGCCGAATGCTACTGTCAATCGTTCCAAAAAGCGATGCACTGATAAGGCATGGTCTGAAGATGTTCTCTGCCAATTTTGGTCAGGATCCGCTGAAATTTGTGACCTGCGAAAATTCGTACGTGTTTTTGATTAAATCCAATATGGCGGCCGAATCAATTACGATGACATCACAAGTTGGCTTGGGTCGGCCTAAGGACCTCCAACAGTATTACCAGACACCACTAGTGCGTTTTAATTCTAAGCACAAATGCTGCTACAGGCCAAAAGGCATGTTTCTTAATTACAGCGCCCCCTAGAGGTCAAAGGTCACCAGATTTCTTGAGCGTCCCCCTGATTGGGTCCTGAGTCCATGGACTAAGTTTGGTTATGATAGGTGAATGGGTTGCTGAGATATGAGTTCACTTCCTGTTTGGCGGCTTCGCCGCATATTTCGATTGGCTGTTACGGGCGAACGGTTTGAGTTCCGAAGACGAAAAGGAGTATCTTTTGTGAGGCTTGGGCTGAAGATCATGTGTGTCAAGTTTGGTGACGATCGGACAAAATTTGTGACCTGTGAAGAATTAGTTTCACTTTCACTAAAATCCAAAATGGCGGAAAATCCATCATGGCGGAAAATGATGTCATATGGTGCGTTGAACTTGGCTTGGTCCAAGGATTCCAACGATACCTCATTTTTGACAATTGGGCCTATGGGTCAAAAGTTACGTGTGTGAACGCACGTCCAACTTTGGCCTGTTGGTGGCGCTAGAGCGCTCAAGATCCCGGCATGAATCTTGGTGAAATTAATCATTGGCCTGTCCCCAATCAGTGTGCCAAATTTCACAACTTTTCACCAGACGGTTCTATGGGCTGCCATAGACTCCCATGGCAGAGGAAAGATGTTAAATAATAATAATAAATATAGCTGCAAGCAGCAATGAGGGGGCCAAGCAGTGAGATCAGCAGGCCAGATTTGCCATGTAAGTCAATGCCGTTGCATCAGACATATAGCCTTAAGCAGTCACAGCAAGTTCAGTGCCATACAACCCAAGATTGGCTGAGTTACAAGGTCAAGTTTCACATCAAAACATAACTGATTTTGTGGGGCTGAACCAGGGCTGAGTGTCGCCGCCCCCTCCCCCAGCCAGCCCACTGCCGCAACAGCCTCTGCCCATCCCACCCCGTCCCACCCTTGCACGCACACATTAGAATGAACTAGATGGAACTTGCGGTCATCAGTTTCACATCAAAAATAAAAGATTGACTGAGATATGATCACACTTGCTGTGATTTAAACATAGAGGTCAACAATTGACGTCATAGGGTGTGTTGAACTCGGCTTGGCCCAAGGATTCCAATGATGCCTCATTTTGCCATTCGGGTCAACAGGTCAAAAGATACGTCCGTAAACACAAGTCCAACTTTGGCCTGTTGGTGGCGCTAGAGCGCTTGAGGTGCCGGCATGAAACTTGGTGAAATGAATTATTGGACTGTCCCCAATTAGTGTGCAAAATTGTATAACTTTTTACCAGACGGTTCTATGGGCTGCCATTGACTTCCATTGCAAAATAATGCGCATCAGCAACTACTGGCCAAAATGCATTTTTGTCAATTACGGTGCCCCCTAGAGGTCAAATGTCAACAAATTTCTTGAGCGTCCTCCCGATGGGGTCTGAGGTACATGTACTAAATTTGGTTTTGATACATGAAAGCGTTGCTGAGATAGGAAATCACTTCCTGTTTGGCGGCTTCGCCGCAAATTTCGATTGGCTGGTACAGGTCAATGCTTCTGTCAATTGTTCCAGAAAGCAATGCGCTCATCAGGCATGGTCTGAAGATGGTCTCTGCCAATTTTGGTGAAGAACAGATGAAATTTGTGACCTGCGAAAACTTGTACGTGTTTTTGATTAAATCCAATATGGCGGCCGAATCAATTACGATGACATCACAAGTTGGCTTGGGTCGGCCTAAGGACCTCCAACAGTATTACCAGACACCACTAGTGCGTTTTAATTCTAAGCACAACTGCAGCTACAGGCCAAAAAGCATGTTTCTTAATTACAGCGCCCCCTAGAGGCCAAAGGTCACCAAATTTCTTGAGCTTCCCCCTGATGGGGTCATGAGTCCATATACTGAGTTTAGTTATGATAGATGAATGGGTTGCTGAGATATGAGCTCACTTCCTGTTTGGCGGCTTCGCCGCAAATTTCGATTGGATATTACGGGTGAACAGTTATAGTTCCGAAGACAAAACACCACAACTTTTGTGAGGCTTGGTCTTAAAATCATGTGTGTCAAGTTTGGTGACGATCGGACAAAATTTGTGACCTTTGAAGACTTTTTAGTGTTTTTGATGAAATCCAAAATGGCGGAAAATCCATCATGGCGGAAATTGACGTCATAGGATGCGTTGAACTCGGCTTGGTCCAAGGATTCTAACAATACCTAATTTTTGACAATCGGATCAACGGGTCAAAAGTTACGTGCGTGAACGCAAGTCCAACTTTGGCCTGTTGGTGGCGCTAGAGCGCTCAAGGTGCCGGTATGAAACTTGGTGAAATGAATTATTGGACTGTCCCCAATTAGTGTGCAAAATTTTATAACTTTTTACCAGACGGTTCTATGGGCTGCCATTGACTTCCATTGCAAAATAATGCGCATCAGCAACTACTGGCCAAAATGCATTTTTGTCAATTACGGTGCCCCCTAGAGGTCAAATGTCACCAAATTTCTTGAGCGTCCTCCCGATGGGGTCTGAGGTACATGTACTAAATTTGGTTTTGATACATGAAAGCGTTGCTGAGATATGAAATCACTTCCTGTTTGGTGGCTTCGCCGCAAATTTCGATTGGCTGGTACAGGTCAATGCTTCTGTCAATTGTTCCAGAAAGCAATGCACTCATCAGGCATGGTCTGTTGATGGTCTCTGCCAATTTTGGTGAGGATCCGCTGAAATTTGTGACCTGCAAAAATGTGTACGTTTTTTTGATTAAATCCAATATGGCGGCCGAATCAATTACGATGACATCACAAGTCGGCTTGGGTCGGCCTAAGGACCTCCAACAGTATTACCAGACACCACTAGTGCATTTTAATTCTAAGCAAAACAGCAGCTACAGGCCAAAAGGCATGTTTCTTAATTACAGCGCCCCCTAGAGGTCAAAGGTCACCAGATTTTTTGAGCGTCCCCCTGATTGGGTCCTGAGTCCATGTACTAAGTTTGGTTATGATAGATGAATGGGTTGCTGAGATATGAGCTCACTTCCTGTTTGGCGGCTTCGCCGCATATTTCGATTGGCTGTTACGGTCAAACGGTTTGAGTTCCGAAGACGAAAAGTGATAACTTTTGTGCGGCTTGGTCTGAAGAGCATGTGTGTCAAGTTTGGTGACGATCGGACAAAATTTGTGACCTGTGAAGTTTTAGTTTCACTTTCACTAAAATCCAATATGGCGGAAAATCCATCATGGCGGAAAATGACGTCATAGGGTGCGTTGAACTCGGCTTGGTCCAAGGATTCCAACGATACCTCATTTTTCAAAATCGGGTCAACAGGTCAAAAGTTACGTGCGTGAACGCACGTCAAACTTTGGCCTGTTGGTGGCGCTAGAGCCCTCGAGGTGCCGACATGAAACTTGGTGAAATTAATCAATGTACTATCCCCAATCAGTGTGCCAAATTTCACAACTTTTTACCAGACGGTTCTATGGGCTGCCATAGACTTCAATGGCAGAGGAAAGATGTTAAATAATAATAATAAGAAATCATAGAAACACAATGGGTGCCTTCGCAGCTTCGCTGCTTGGCCCCCAATAATAAATATAGCTGCAAGCAGCAATGAGGGGGCCAAGCAGTATAGGCCGGAGTAGCCACGGCGACAAGATAGAACTCAGCAAACACTCGCGATCAACACTTTCAACAAGTGTAACATCAAATATAACTGATTTTGTAGGGGTGAAACAGAGCTGAGAATTGCCACCGCCTCCGCGAGCCAGCCCCCCCACCTAATCACCCCAGCCCGTCCCACCCCGTCCTGCCCTGCCCTGCCCTTGCACGCACGCATTAGAATTAACTGGATGGAACATGTTGTCATCAGTTTCACATCAAAAAATAAAAGATTGATAAAACACATCAGCAACTAAACAAAATGCAATATTGCTAATTGCAGCACCCCCTACAGGTCAAAGGTCACCAAATATTTTGAGCGTCCTTCTAATGGGGTCATGAATATATGTAGTAAGTTTGGTGATGATACATGGCAGGGTTGCTGAGATATGAGCTCACTTCCTGTTTGGCGGCTTCGCCACTAATTTCGATTGGCTGTTACAGCCGAATGCTTCTGTCAATTGTTCCAGAAAGCAATGCACTGATAAGGCATGGTCTGAAGATGGTCTCTGCCATTTTTGGTGAGGATTCGCTGAAATTTGTGACCTGCGAAAATGTCTACGTGTTTTTGATTAAATCAAATATGGCGGCCGAATCAATTACGATGACATCACAAGTCGGCTTGGGTCGGCCTAAGGACCTCAAACAGTATTTCCAGACACCACTAGTGCATTTTAATTCTAAGCACAACAGCAGCTACAGGCCAAAAGGCATGTTTCTTAATTACAGCGCCCTCTTGAGGTCAAAGGTCACCAGATTTCTTGAGCGTCCCCCTGATTGGGTCCTGAGTACATGTACTAAGTTTGGTTATGACAGATGAATGGGTTGCTGAGATATGAGCTCATTTCCTGTTTGGCAGCTTCGCCGCAAACTTCGATTGGCTGTTACGCGCAAACGGTTTTAGTTCCGAAGACAAAAAGCAATGCATTAATGAGGCATGGTCTGAAGATCATGTGTGTCAAGTTTGGTGACGATCGGACAAAATTTGTGACCTGTGAAAGATTAGTTTCACTTTCACTAAAATCCAATATGGCGGAAAATCCATCATGGCGGAAAATGACGTCATAGGGTGCGTTGAACTCGGCTTGGTCCAAGGATTCCAACGGTACCTCATTTTTGACAATCGGCCATACGGGTCAGAAGTTACGTCCGTAAACACAAGTCCAACTTTGGCCTGTTGGTGGCGCTAGAGAGCTTGAGGTGCCGGCATGAAACTTGGTGAAATGAATTATTGGACTGTCCCCAATTAGTGTGCAAAATTGTATAACTTTTTACCAGACGGTTCTATGGGCTGCCATTGACTTCCATTGCAAAATAATGCGCATCAGCAACTACTGGCCAAAATGCATTTTTGTCAATTACGGTGCCCCCTAGAGGTCAAATGTCACCAAATTTCTTGAGCGTCCTCCCGATGGGGTCTGAGGTACATGTACTAAATTTGGTTTTGATACATGAAAGCGTTGCTGAGATATGAAATCACTTCCTGTTTGGCGGCTTCGCCGCAAATTTCGATTGGCTGGTACAGGTCAATGCTTCTGTCAATTGTTCCAGAAAGCAATGCACTCATCAGGCATGGTCTGAAGATGGTCTCTACCAATTTTGGTGAAGAACAGATGAAATTTGTGACCTGCGAAAACTTGTACGTGTGTTTGATTAAATCCAATATGGCGGCCGAATCAATTACGATGACATCACAAGTTGGCTTGGGTCGGCCTAAGGACCTCCAACAGTATTAACAGACACCACTAGTGCATTTTAATTCTAAACACAACTGCAGCTACAGGCCAAAAGGCATGTTTCTTAATTACAGCGCCCCCTAGAGGTCAAAGGTCACCAGATTTCTTGAGCGTCCCCCTGATTGGGTCCTGAGTACATGTACTAAGTTTGGTTATGACAGATGAATGGGTTGCTGAGATATGAGCTCACTTCCTGTTTGGCGGCTTCGCCGCAAACTTCGATTGGCTGTTACGCGCAAACGGTTTTAGTTCCGAAGACAAAAAGCAATGCATTAATGAGGCATGGTCTGAAGATCATGTGTGTCAAGTTTGGTGACGATCGGACAAAATTTGTGACCTGTGAAAGATTAGTTTCACTTTCACTAAAATCCAATATGGCGGAAAATCCATCATGGCGGAAAATGACGTCATAGGGTGCGTTGAACTCGGCTTGGTCCAAGGATTCCAACGATACCTCGTTTTTCAAAATCGGATCAACAGGTCAAAAGTTACGTGCGTGAACGCACGTCCAACTTTGGCCTGTTGGTGGCGCTAGAGCCCTCGGGGTGCCGACATGAAACTTGGTGAAATTAATCATGGGACTGTCCCTAATCAGTGTGCCAAATTTCACAACTTTTCACCAGACGGTTCTATGGGCTGCCATTGACTTCAATGACGGAAGCGTAATAATAATAATAAGAAAACTAACAAACACAATGGGTGCCTTCGCAGCTTCGCTGCTTGGCCCCCAATAAATATAGCTGCAAGCAGCAATGAGGGGGCCAAGCAGAATAGGCCGGAGTAGCTACGGCGACAAGATAGAACTCAGCAGACACCCGTGATCAACAGGGCTGAAACAGGGCTGAGTATTGCCACACCTCCGCCAGCCAGCCCCCCCACCTAATCACCCCAGCCCGTCCCACCCCATCCTGCCATGCCCTTGCACGCACGCATTAGAATTAACTGGATGGAACATGTTGTCATCAGTTTCACATCAAAAAATAAAAGATTGATAAAACAAATCAGCAACTACACATCAAAATGCAATATTGCTAATTGCAGCACCTCCTACAGGTCAAAGGTCACCAAATTTTTTGAGCGTCCTCCTAATGGGGTCATGAATCCATATAGTAAGTTTGGTTATTATACATGGCAGGGTTGTTGAGATATGAGCTCACTTCCTGTTTGGCGGCTTCGCCACCAATTTTGATTGACTGTTACAAGCGAATGCTTTTGCCAATTGTTCCAGAAAGCAATATATTGATAGACTATGGTCTGAAGATGGTCTCTGCCAATTTTGGTGATAATCCGCTGAAATTTGTGACCTGTGAAAACTTGTACGTGTTTTTGATTAAATCCAATATGGCGGCCGAATCAATTACGATGACATCACAAGTTCACTTGGGTCGGCCTAAGGACCTCCAACAGTGTTACCAGACACCACTAGTGCATTTTAATTCCAAACACAACAGCAGCTACAGGCCAAAAGGCATGTTTCTTAATTACAGCGCCCCCTAGAGGTCAAAGGTCACCAGATTTATTGAGTGTCCCCCTGATTGGGTCCTGAGTCTATGCACCCAGTTTGGCTTTGATACATGCAAGGGTTGCTGAGATATGAGCTCACTTCCTGTTTGGCGGCTTCGCCGCAAATTTCGATTGGCTGTTACAGCCGAATGCTTCTGTCAATTGTTCCAGAAAGCAATGCACTGATAAGGCATGGTCTGAAGATGATCTCTGCCAATTTTGTTGAGGATCCACTGAAATTTGTGACCTGCGAAAATTCGTACGTGTTTTTGATTAAATCCAATATGGCGGCCGAATCAATTACGATGACATCACAAGTTGGCTTGGGTTGGCCTAAGGACCTCCAACAGTATTACCAGACACCACTAGTGCGTTTTAATTCTAAGCACAACTGCTGCTACAGGCCAAAAGGCATGTTTCTTAATTACAGCGCCCCCTAGAGGTCAAAGGTCACCAAATTTCTTGAGCGTCCCCCAGATTGGGTCCTGAGTCCATGGAATAAGTTTGGTTATGATAGATCAATGGGTTGCTGAGATATGAGCTCACTTCCTGTTTGGAGGCTTCGCCGCATATTTCGATTGGCTGTTACGGGCGAACAGTTTGAGTTCCGAAGACGAAAAGGAGTATCTTTTGTGAGGCTTGGGCTGAAGATCATGTGTGTCAAGTTTGGTGACGATCGGACAACATTTGTGACCTGTGAAGTTTTAGTTTCACTTTCACTAAAATCCAATATGGCGGAAAATCCATCATGGCGGAAAATGACGTCATAGGGTGCGTTGAACTCGGCTTGGTCCAAGGATTCCAACGATACCTCATTTTTGACAATCGGGTCAACAGGTCAGAAGTTACGTGCGTGAACGCAAGTCCAACTTTGGCCTGTTGGTGGCGCTAGAGTGCTTGAGGTGCCATCATGAAACTTGGTGACATTAATCATGGGACTGTCCCTAATCAGTGTGCCAAATTTCACAACTTTTCACCAGACGGTTCTATGGGCTGCCATTGACTTTAATGGCGGAATAATAATAATAATAATAATAATAATAATAATAAGAACAAATAGAAAAACAATGGGTGCCTTCGCAGCTTCGCTGCTTGGCCCCCAATAATAAATATAGCTGCAAGCAGCAATGAGGGGGCCAAGCAGAATAGGCTGGAGTAGCCACGGCGACAAGATAGAACTCAGCAGACACTCGCGATCAACACTTTCAACAAGTGTTACATCAAACATAACTGATTTTGTAGGGCTGAAACAGGGCTGAGTATTGCCACCGCCTCCGCCAGCCACCCCCCCACCTAATCACCTCTGCCCGTCCCACCCCGCCCTACCACGCACGCATTAGAATGAACTAGATGGAACATGTTGTCATCAGTTTCACATCCAAAAATAAAAGATCGATAAAACACATCGCAACTACAGATCAAAATGCAATATTGCTAATTGCAGCACCCCCTACAGGTCAAAGGTCAACACATTGTTTGAGCGTCCTCCTAATGGGGTCCTGAACCTATGTAGTAAATTTGGTTATGATACATGGCAGGGTTGCTGAGATATGAGCTCACTTCCTGTTTCGATTGGCTGTTACAGCCGAATGCTACTGTCAATCGTTCCAAAACGCGATGCACTGATAAGGCATGGTCTGAAGATGTTCTCTGCCAATTTTGGTGAGGATCCGCTGAAATTTGTGACCTGCGAAAATTCGTACGTGTTTTTGATTAAATCCAATATGGCGGCCGAATCAATTACGATGACATCACAAGTTGGCTTGGGTCGGCCTAAGGACCTCCAACAGTATTACCAGACACCACTAGTGCGTTTTAATTCTAAGCACAACTGCTGCTACAGGCCAAAAGGCATGTTTCTTAATTACAGCGCCCCCTAGAGGTCAAAGGTCACCAGATTTCTTGAGCGTCCCCCTGATTGGGTCCTGAGTCCATGGACTAAGTTTGGTTATGATAGGTGAATGGGTTGCTGAGATATGAGCTCACTTCCTGTTTGGCGGCTTCGCCGCATATTTCGATTGGCTGTTACGGGCGAACGGTTTGAGTTCCGAAGACGAAAATGAGTATCTTTTGTGAGGCTTGGGCTGAAGATCATGTGTGTCAAGTTTGGTGACGATCGGACAAAATTTGTGACCTGTGAAGAATTAGTTTCACTTTCACTAAAATCCAAAATGGCGGAAAATCCATCATGGCGGAAAATGATGTCATATGGTGCGTTGAACTTGGCTTGGTCCAAGGATTCCAACGATACCTCATTTTTGACAATTGGGCCTATGGGTCAAAAGTTACGTGTGTGAACGCACGTCCAACTTTGGCCTGTTGGTGGCGCTAGAGCGCTCAAGATCCCGGCATGAATCTTGGTGAAATTAATCATTGGCCTGTCCCCAATCAGTGTGCCAAATTTCACAACTTTTCACCAGACGGTTCTATGGGCTGCCATAGACTCCAATGGCAGAGGAAAGATGTTAAATAATAATAATAAATATAGCTGCAAGCAGCAATGAGGGGGCCAAGCAGGCAGTTAAGCAGTCCAGAAGTCCAGATTTGCCATGCAACTCAATGCCGTGGCATCAGGCATATAGCATTAAGCAGTCACAACAAGTTCCATGTCAAACAACCCAAGATTGGCTGAGTTACAAGGTCAAGTTTCACATCAAAACATAACTGATTTTGTGTGGCTGAACCAGGGCTGAGTGTCGCCGCCCCCTCACCCAGCCAGCCCACCGCCGCAACCGTCCCTGCCCGTCCCACCCCGCCCCACCCTTGCACGCACGCATTAGAATTAACTGGATGGAACTCGCTGTCATCAGTTTCACGTCAAAAATAAAAGATTGACTGAGATATGATCACACTTGCTGTGATTTAAACATAGAGGTCAACAATTGACGTCATAGGGTGTGTTGAACTCGGCTTGGCCCAAGGATTCCAATGATACCTCATTTTGCCATTCGGGTCAACAGGTCAAAAGTTACGTCCGTAAACACAAGTCCAACTTTGGCCTGTTGGTGGCGCTAGAGCGCTTGAGGTGCCGGCATGAAACTTGGTGAAATGAATTATTGGACTGTCCCCAATTAGTGTGCAAAATGTTATAACTTTTTACCAGATGGTTCTATGGGCTGCCATTGACTTCCATTGCAAAATAATGCGCATCAGCAACTACTGGCCAAAATGCATTTTTGTCAATTACGGTGCCCCCTAGAGGTCAAATGTCACCAAATTTCTTGAGCGTCCTCCCGATGGGGTCTGAGGTACATGTACTAAATTTGGTTTTGATACATCAAAGCGTTGCTGAGATATGAAATCACTTCCTGTTTGGCGGCTTCGCCGCAAATTTCGATTGGCTGGTACAGTTCAATGCTTCTGTCAATTGTTCCAGAAAGCAATGCACTCATCAGGCATGGTCTGAAGATGGTCTCTACCAATTTTGGTGAAGAACAGATGAAATTTGTGACCTGCGAAAACTTGTACGTGTTTTTGATTAAATCCAATATGGCGGCCGAATCAATTACGATGACATCACAAGTTGGCTTGGGTCGGCCTAAGGACCTCCAACAGTATTAACAGACACCACTAGTGCATTTTAATTCTAAACACAACTGCAGGTACAGGCCAAAAGGCATGTTTCTTAATTACAGCGCCCCCTAGAGGTCAAAGGTCACCAGATTTCTTGAGCGTCCCCCTGATTGGGTCCTGAGTACATGTACTAAGTTTGGTTATGACAGATGAATGGGTTGCTGAGATATGAGCTCACTTCCTGTTTGGCGGCTTCGCCGCAAATTTCGATTGGCTGTTACGCGCGAACGGTTTTAGTTCCGAAGACAAAAAACAATGCATTAATGAGGCATGGTCTGAAGATCATGTGTGTCAAGTTTGGTGACGATCGGACAAAATTTGTGACCTGTGAAAAATTAGTTTCACTTTCAATTAAATCCAAAATGGCGGAAAATCCATCATGGCGGAAAATGACGTCATAGGGTGCGTTGAACTCGGCTTGGTCCAAGGATTCCAACGATACCACAATTTTGACAATCGGGTCAACGGGTCAAAAGTTACGTGCGTGAACGCATGTCCAACTTTGGCCTGTTGGTGGCGCTAGAGGGTTCGACGGGGAGGCATGAAATTTGGTGAAATAAATTATTGGAGTGTCACCAATCAGTGTGCCAAATTTCACAACTTTTGACAAGACGGTTCTATGGGCTGCCATAGACTCCCATGGCGGAGGAAAGATGTTAAATAATAATAATAAATATAGCTGCAAGCAGCAATGAGGGGGCCAAGCAGAATAGGCCGGAGTAGCTACGGCGACAAGATAGAACTCAGCAGACACCCGCGATCAACAGGGCTGAAACAGGGCTGAGTATTGCCACCGCCTCTGCCAGCCAGCCCCCCCCACCTAATCACCCCAGCCCGTCCCACCCCGTCCTGCCCTGCCCTTGCACGCACGCATTAGAATGAACTGGATGGAACTTGTTGTCATCAGTTTCACATCAAAAAATAAAAGATTGATAAAACACATCAGCAACTACAGATAAAAATGCAATATTGCTAATTGCAGCACCTCCTACAGGTCAAAGGTCACCAAATATTTTGAGCGTCCTCCTAATGGGGTCATGAATCCATATAGTAAGTTTGGTTATGATACATGGCAGGGTTGCTGAGATATGAGCTCACTTCCTGTTTGGCGGCTTCGCCACCAATTTTGATTGACTGTTACAAGCGAATGCTTTTGCCAATTGTTTCAAAAAGCAAAATATTGATAGATTATGGTATGAAGATGGTCTCTGCCAATTTTGGTGAGAATCCGCTGAAATTTGTGACCTGTGAAAACTTGTACGTGTTTTTGATTAAATCCAATATGGCGGCCGAATTAATTACTATGACATCACAAATTCGCTTGGGTCGGCCTAAGGACCTCCAACAGTATTACCAGACACCACTAGTGCATTTTAATTCCAAACACAACAGCAGCTACAGGCCAAAAGGCATGTTTGTTAATTACAGCGCCCCCTAGAGGTCAAAGGTCACCAGATTTATTGAGTGTCCCCCTGATTGGGTCCTGAGTCTATGCACCCAGTTTGGCTTTGATACATGCAAGGGTTGCTGAGATATGAGCTCACTTCCTGTTTGGCGGCTTCGACGCAAATTTCGATTGGCTGTTACAGCCGAATGCTTCTGTCAATTGTTCCAGAAAGCAATGCACTGATAAGGCATGGTCTGAAGATGGTCTCTTCCAATTTTGGTGAGAATCCGCTGAAATTTGTGACCTGCGAAAACTTGTACGTGTTTTTGATTAAATCCAATATGGCGGCCGAATAAATTACGATGACATCACAAGTTCACTTGGGTCAGCCTAAGGACCTTCAACAGTAGTACCAGACACCACTAGTGCATTTTAATTCTAAGCACAACTGCTGCTACAGGCCAAAAGGCATGTTTCTTAATTACAGCGCCCCCTAGAGGTCAAAGGTCACCAGATTTCTTGAGCGTCCCCCTGATTGGGTCCTGAGTCCATGGACTAAGTTTGGTTATGATAGATGAATGGGTTGCTGAGATATGAGCTCACTTCCTGTTTGGCGGCTTCGCCGCATATTTCGATTGGCTGTTACGGGCGAACGGTTTGAGTTTCGAAGACGAAAAGGAATAACTTTTGTGAGGCTTGGTCTGAAGATGAAGTGTGTCAGGTTTGGTGTCGATCGGACAAAATTTGTGACCTGTGAAGACTTTTTAGTGTTTTTGATGAAATCCAAAATGGCGGAAAATCCATCATGGCGGAAATTGACGTCATAGGGTGCGTTGAACTCGGCTTGATCCAAGGATTCCAACGATACCTCATTTTCGACAATTGACCATACGGGTCAAAGGTTACGTACGTGAACGCACGTCCAACTTTGGCCTGTTGGTGGCGCTAGAGTGCTTGAGGTGCCATCATGAAACTTGGTGACATTAATCATGGGACTGTCCCTAATCAGTGTGCCAAATTTCACAACTTTTCACCAGACGGTTCTATGGGCTGCCATTGACTTCAATGGCAGAGGAATAATAATAATAATAATAATAAGAAAAAATAGAAAAACAATGGGTGCCTTCGCAGCTTCGCTGCTTGGCCCCCAATAATAATAAGAAATCATAGAAACACAATGGGTGCCTTCGCAGCTTCGCTGCTTGGCCCCCAAATATAGCTGCAAGCAGCAATGAGGGGGCCAAGCAGTGAAATCAGCAGGCCAGATTTGCCATGTAAGTCAATGCCGTTGCATCAGACATATAGCCTTAAGCAGTCACAGCAAGTTCCATGCCATACAACCCAAGATTGGCTGAGTTACAAGGTCAAGTTTCACATCAAAACATAACTGATTTTGTGGGGCTGAACCAGGGCTGAGTGTCGCCGCCCCCTCCCCCAGCCAGCCCACCGCCGCAACCGCCCCTGCCCATCCCACCCCGCCCCACCCTTGCACGCACACATTAGAATGAACTAGATGGAACTTGCGGTCATCAGTTTCACATAAAAAATAAAAGATTGACTGAGATATGATCACACTTGCTGTGATTTAAACATAGAGGTCAACAATTGACGTCATAGGGTGTGTTGAACTCGGCTTGGCCCAAGGATTCCAATGATACCTCATTTTGCCATTCGGGTCAACAGGTCAAAAGTTACGTCCGTAAACACAAGTCCAACTTTGGCCTGTTGGTGGCGCTAGAGCGCTTGAGGTGCCGGCATGAAACTTGGTGAAATGAATTATTGGACTGTCCCCAATTAGTGTGCAAAATTGTATAACTTTTTACCAGACGGTTCTATGGGCTGCCATTGACTTCCATTGCAAAATAATGCGCATCAGCAACTACTGGCCAAAATGCATTTTTGTCAATTACGGTGCCCCCTAGAGGTCAAATGTCACCAAATTTCTTGAGCGTCCTCCCGATGGGGTCTGAGGTACATGTACTAAATTTGGTTTTGATACATGAAAGCGTTGCTGAGATATGAAATCACTTCCTGTTTGGCGGCTTCGCCGCAAATTTCGATTGGCTGGTACAGGTCAATGCTTCTGTCAATTGTTCCAGAAAGCAATGCACTCATCAGGCATGGTCTGAAGATGGTCTCTACCAATTTTGGTGAAGAACAGATGAAATTTGTGACCTGCGAAAACTTGTACGTGTTTTTGATTAAATCCAATATGGCGGCCGAATCAATTACGATGACATCACAAGTTGGCTTGGGTCGGCCTAAGGACCTCCAACAGTATTAACAGACACCACTAGTGCATTTTAATTCTAAACACAACTGCAGCTACAGGCCAAAAGGCATGTTTCTTAATTACAGCGCCCCCTAGAGGTCAAAGGTCACCAGATTTCTTGAGCGTCCCCCTGATTGGGTCCTGAGTACATGTACTAAGTTTGGTTATGACAGATGAATGGGTTGCTGAGATATGAGCTCACTTCCTGTTTGGCGGCTTCGCCGCAAACTTCGATTGGCTGTTACGCGCGAACGGTTTTAGTTCCGAAGACGAAAAGTGATAACTTTTGTGCGGCTTGGTCTGAAGAGCATGTGTGTCAAGTTTGGTGACGATCGGACAAAATTTGTGACCTGTGAAGTTTTAGTTTCACTTTCACTAAAATCCAATATGGCGGAAAATCCATCATGGCGGAAAATGACGTCATAGGGTGCGTTGAACTCGGCTTGGTCCAAGGATTCCAACGATACCTCATTTTTCAAAATCGGGTCAACAGGTCAAAAGTTACGTGCGTGAACGCACGTCAAACTTTGGCCTGTTGGTGGCGCTAGAGCCCTCGAGGTGCCGACATGAAACTTGGTGAAATTAATCAATGTACTATCCCCAATCAGTGTGCCAAATTTCACAACTTTTTACCAGACGGTTCTATGGGCTGCCATAGACTTCAATGGCAGAGGAAAGATGTTAAATAATAATAATAAGAAATCATAGAAACACAATGGGTGCCTTCGCAGCTTCGCTGCTTGGCCCCCAAATATAGCTGCAAGCAGCAATGAGGGGGCCAAGCAGAATAGGCCGGAGTAGCCACGGAGACAAGATAGAACTCAGCAGACACCCACGATCAACACTTGCAACAAGTGTCACATCAAAACATAGCTGATTTTGTAGGGCTGAAACAGGGCTGAGTATTGCCACCGCCTCCGCCAGCCAGCCCCCACCACCTAATCACCACTGCCCGTCCCACCCCGTCCTGCCCTGCCCTGCCCTTGCACGCACGCATTAGAATTAACTGGATGGAATATGTTGTCATCTGTTTCACATCCAAAAATAAATGATCGATAAAACACATCGCAACTACAGATCAAAATGCAATATTGCTAATTGCAGCACCCCCTACAGGTCAAAGGTCAACACATTTTTTGAGCGTCCTCCTAATGGGGTCCTGAACCTTTGTAGTAAGTTTGGTTATGATACATGGCAGGGTTGCTGAGATATGAGCTCACTTCCTGTTTGGTGGCTTCGCCGCAAATTTCGATTAGCTGTTACAGCCGAATGCTTCGGTCAATTGTTCCAGAAAGCAATGCACTGATAAGGCATGGGCTGAAGATGGTCTCTGTCAATTTTGGTGAGGATCCGCTAAAATTTGTGACTTGCAAAAACTTGTACGTGTTTTTGATTAAATCCAATATGGCGGCCGAATCAATTACGATGACATCACAAGTTGGCTTGGGTCGGCCTAAGGACCTCCAACAGTATTACCAGACACCACTAGTGTGTTTTAATTCTTAGCACAACAGCAGCTACAGGCCAAAAGGCATGTTTCTAAATTACAGCGCCCCCTAGAGGTCAAAGGTCACCAGATTTCTTGAGCGTCCCCCTGATTGGGTCCTGAGTCCACGTACAAAGTTTGGTTATGATAGATTAATTGGTTGCTGAGATATGAGCTCACTTCCTGTTTGGCGGCTTCGCCACAAATTTGATTGGCTGTTACGGGCAAACGGTTTTAGTTCCGAAGATGAAAAGGAGTATCTTTTGTGAGGCTTGTTCTGAAGATCATGTGTGTCAGGTTTGGTGTCGATTAGACAAAATTTGTGACCTGTGAAAACTTTTTAGTGTTTTTGATTAAATCCAAAATGGCGGAAAATCCATCATGGCGGAAAATAACGTCATAGGGTGCTTTGAACTCGGCTTGGTCCAAGGATTCCAACGATACCTCATTTTTGACAATCGGCCATACGGGTCACTAGTTACGTGCGTGAACGCACGTCCAACTTTGGCCTGTTGGTGGCGCTAGAGTGCTCTAGGTGCCATCATGAAACTTGGTGACATTAATCATGGGACTGTCCCTAATCAGTGTGCCAAACTTCACAACTTTTCACCAGATGGTTCTATGGGCTGCCATTGACTTCCATTGCAAAATAATGCGCATCAGCAACTACTGGCCAAAATGCATTTTTGTCAATTACGGTGCCCCCTAGAGGTCAAATGTCACCAAATTTCTTGAGCGTCCTCCCGATGGGGTCTGAGGTACATGTACTAAATTTGGTTTTGATACATGAAAGCGTTCCTGAGATATGAAATCACTTCCTGTTTGGCGGCTTCGCCGCAAATTTTGATTGGCTGGTACAGGTCAATGCTTCTGTCAATTGTTCCAGAAAGCAATGCACTCATCAGGCATGGTCTGAAGATGGTCTCTACCAATTTTGGTGAAGAACAGATAAAATTTGTGACCTGCGAAAACTTGTACGTGTTTTTGATTAAATTCAATATGGCGGCCGAATCAATTACGATGACATCACAAGTTGGCTTGGGTCGGCCTAAGGACCTCCAACAGTATTACCAGACACCACTAGTGCGTTTTAATTCTAAGCACAACTGCAGCTAAAGGCCAAAAAGCATGTTTCTTAATTACAGCGCCCCCTAGAGGTCAAAGGTCACCAAATTTCTTGAGCGTCCCCCTGATTGGGTCCTGAGTCCATGGACTAAGTTTGGTTATGATAGATGAATGGGTTGCTGAGATATGAGCTCACTTCCTGTTTGGCGGCTTCGCCGCATATTTCGATTGGCTGTTACGGTCAAACGGTTTGAGTTCCGAAGACGAAAAGTGATAACTTTTGTGCGGCTTGGTCTGAAGAGCATGTGTGTCAAGTTTGGTGACGATCGGACAAAATTTGTGACCTGTGAAGTTTTAGTTTCACTTTCACTAAAATCCAATATGGCGGAAAATCCATCATGGCGGAAAATGACGTCATAGGGTGCGTTGAACTCGGCTTGGTCCAAGGATTCCAACGATACCTCATTTTTCAAAATCGGGTCAACAGGTCAAAAGTTACGTGCGTGAACGCACGTCAAACTTTGGCCTGTTGGTGGCGCTAGAGCCCTCGAGGTGCCGACATGAAACTTGGTGAAATTAATCAATGTACTATCCCCAATCAGTGTGCCAAATTTCACAACTTTTTACCAGACGGTTCTATGGGCTGCCATAGACTTCAATGGCAGAGGAAAGATGTTAAATAATAATAATAAGAAATCATAGAAACACAATGGGTGCCTTCGCAGCTTCGCTGCTTGGCCCCCAAATATAGCTGCAAGCAGCAATGAGGGGGCCAAGCAGTGAGATCAGCAGGCCAGATTAACCATGTAAGTCAATGCCGTTGCATCAGACATATAGCCTTAAGCAGTCACAGCAAGTTCCATGCCATACAACCCAAGATTGGCTGAGTTACAAGGTCAAGTTTCACATCAAAACATAACTGATTTTGTGAGGCTGAACCAGGGCTGAGTGTCGCCGCCCCCTCCCCCAGCCAGCCCACCGCCGCAACCGCCCCTGCCCATCCCACCCAGTCCCACCCTTGCACGCACATATTAGAATGAACTAGATGGAACTTGCTGTCATCAGTTTCACATCAAAAATAAAAGATTGACTGAGATATGATCACACTTGCTGTGATTTAAACATAGAGGTCAACAATTGACGTCATAGGGTATGTTGAACTCGGCTTGGCCCAAGGATTCCAATGATACCTCATTTTGCCATTCGGGTCAACAGGTCAAAAGTTACGTCCGTAAACACAAGTCCAACTTTGGCCTGTTGGTGGCGCTAGAGCGCTTGAGGTGCCGGCATGAAACTTGGTGAAATGAATTATTGGACTGTCCCCAATTAGTGTGCAAAATTTTATAACTTTTTACCAGATGGTTCTATGGGCTGCCATTGACTTCCATTGCAAAATAATGCGCATCAGCAACTACTGGCCAAAATGCATTTTTGTCAATTACGGTGCCCCCTAGAGGTCAAATGTCACCAAATTTCTTGAGCGTCCTCCTAATGGGGTCATGAACATATGTAGTAAGTTTGGTGATGATACATGGCAGGGTTGCTGAGATATGAGCTCACTTCCTGTTTGGCCGCTTCGCTGCAAGTTTCGATTGGCTGTTACAGCCGAATGCTACTGTCAATCGTTCCAAAAACCGATGCACTGATAAGGCATGGTCTGAAGATGTTCTCTGCCAATGTTGGTGAGGATCCGCTGAAATTTGTGACCTGCGAAAATTCGTACGTGTTTTTGATTAAATCCAATATGGCGGCCGAATCAATTACGATGACATCACAAATTGGCCTGGGTCGGCCTAAGGACCTCCAACAGTATTACCAGACACCACTAGTGCGTTTTAATTCTAAGCACAACAGCAGCTACAGGCCAAAAGGCATGTTTCTTAATTACAGCGCCCCCTAGAGGTCAAAGGTCACCAGATTTCTTGAGCGTCCCCCTGATTGGGTCCTGAGTCCATGCACCAAGTTTGGCTTTGATACATGCAAGGGTTGCTGAGATATGAGCTCACTTCCTGTTTGGCGGCTTCGCCACAAATTTCGATTGGCTGTTACGCGCGAACGGTTTTAGTTCCGAAGACGAAAAGGAATAACTTTTGTGCGGCTTCGTCTGAAGAGCATGTGTGTCAAGTTTGGTGTTGATCGGACAAAATTTGTGACCTGTGAAGTTTTAGTTTCACTTTCACTAAAATCCAATATGGCGGAAAATCCATCATGGCGGAAATTGACGTCATAGGGTGCGTTGAACTCGGCTTGGTCCAAGGATTCCAACGATACCTCATGTTTGACAATCGGCCACACGGGTCAAAAGTTACGTGCGTGAACGCACGTCCAACTTTGGCCTGTTGGTGGCGCTAGAGTGCTCTAGGTGCCATCATGAAACTTGGTGACATTAATCATGGGACTGTCCCTAATCAGTGTGCCAAATTTCACAACTTTTCACCAGACGGTTCTATGGGCTGCCATTGACTTCAATGGCGGAATAATAATAAATATAGCTGCAAGCAGCAATGAGGGGGCCAAGCAGTGAGATCAGCAGGCCAGATTAACCATGTAAGTCAATGCCGTTGCATCAGACATATAGCCTTAAGCAGTCACAGCAAGTTCCATGCCATACAACCCAAGATTGGCTGAGTTACAAGGTCAAGTTTCACATCAAAACATAACTGATTTTGTGGGGCTGATCCAGGGCTGAGTGTCGCCGCCCCCTCCCCCAGCCAGCCCACCGCCGCAACCGCCCCTGCCCATCCCACCCAGTCCCACCCTTGCATGCACACATTAGAATGAACTACAGTAGATGGAACTTGCTGTCATCAGTTTCACATCAAAAATAAAAGATTGACTGAGATATGATCACACTTGCTGTGATTTAAACATAGAGGTCAACAATTGACGTCATAGGGTGTGTTGACCTCGGCTTGGCCCAAGGATTCCAATGATACCTCATTTTGCCATTCGGGTCAACAGGTCAAAAGTTACGTCCGTAAACACAAGTCCAACTTTGGCCTGTTGGTGGCGCTAGAGCGCTTGAGGTGCCGGCATGAAACTTGGTGAAATGAATTATTGGACTGTCCCCAATTAGTGTGCAAAATTGTATAACTTTTTACCAGACGGTTCTATGGGCTGCCATTGACTTCCATTGCAAAATAATGCGCATCAGCAACTACTGGCCAAAATGCATTTTTGTCAATTACGGTGCCCCCTAGAGGTCAAATGTCACCAAATTTCTTGAGCGTCATCCCGATGGGGTCTGAGGTACATGTATTAAATTTGGTTTTGATACATGAAAGCGTTGCTGAGATATGAAATCACTTCCTGTTTGGCGGCTTCGCCGCAAATTTCGATTGGCTGGTACAGGTCAATGCTTCTGTCAATTGTTCCAGAAAGCAATGCACTCATCAGGCATGGTCTGAAGATAGTCTCTACCAATTTTGGTGAAGAACAGATGAAATTTGTGACCTGCGAAAACTTGTACGTGTTTTTGATTAAATCCAATATGGCGGCCGAATCAATTACGATGACATCACAAGTTGGCTTGGGTCGGCCTAAGGACCTCCAACAGTATTAACAGACACCACTAGTGCATTTTAATTCTAAACACAACTGCAGCTACAGGCCAAAAGGCATGTTTCTTAATTACAGCGCCCCCTAGAGGTCAAAGGTCACCAAATTTCTTGAGCGTCCCCCTGATTGGGTCCTGAGTCCATGGACTAAGTTTGGTTATGATAGATCAATGGGTTGCTGAGATATGAGCTCACTTCCTGTTTGGCGGCTTCGCCGCAAATTTCGATTGGCTGTTACGCGCGAACGGTTTTAGTTCCGAAGACAAAAAGCAATGCATTAATGAGGCATGGTCTGTAGATGATATATATGAAGTTTGGTGTCGATCGGACAAAATGTGTGACCTCTGATACGTTTTAAGTGATTTTGATGAAATCCAAAATGGCGGAAAATCCATCATGGCGGAAAATGACGTCATAGGGTGCGTTGAACTCGGCTTGGTCCAAGGATTCCAACGGTACCTCATTTTTGACAATCGGGTCAACGGGTCAGAAGTTACGTGCGTGAACGCAAGTCCAACTTTGGCCTGTTGGTGGCGCTAGAGCGCGGGAGGTGCCGACATGAAACTTGGTGACATGAATCATTGGACTGTCTCCAATCAGTGTGCCAAATTTCACAACTTTTTGCCAGACGGTTCTATGGGCTGCCATAGACTTCCATGGCGGAATAATAATAATAATAAGAAAACTAACAAACACAATGGTTGCCTCGCAGCTTCGCTGCTTGGCCCCCAATAAATATAGCTGCAAGCAGCAATGAGGGGGCCAAGCAGAATAGGCCGGAGTAGCTACGGCGACAAGATAGAACTCAGCAGACACCCGCGATCAACAGGGCTGAAACAGGGCTGAGTATTGCCACGCCTCCGCCAGCCAGCCCCCCCACCTAATCACCCTAGCCCGTCCCACCCCGTCCTGCCATGCCCTTGCACGCACGCATTAGAATTAACTGGATGGAACATGATGTCATCAGTTTCACATCAAAAAATAAAAGATTGATAAAACACATCAGCAACTACACATCAAAATGCAATATTGCTAATTGCAGCACCTCCTACAGGTCAAAGGTCACCAAATTTTTTGAGCGTCCTCCTAATGGGGTCATGAATCCATATAGTAAGTTTGGTTATGATACATGGCAGGGTTGTTGAGATATGAGCTCACTTCCTGTTTGGCGGCTTCGCCACCAATTTTTATTGACTGTTACAAGCGAATGCTTTTGCCAATTGTTCCAGAAAGCAATATATTGATAGATTATGGTCTGAAGATGGTCTCTGCCAATTTTGGTGAGAATCCGCTGAAATTTGTGACCTGTGAAAACTTGTACGTGTTTTTGATTAAATCCAATATGGCGGCCGAATCAGTTACGATGACATCACAAGTTCACTTGGGTCGGCCTAAGGACCTCCAACAGTGTTACCAGACACCACTAGTGCATTTTAATTCCAAACACAACAGCAGCTACAGGCCAAAAGGCATGTTTCTTAATTACAGCGCCCCCTAGAGGTCAAAGGTCACCAGATTTATTGAGTGTCCCCCTGATTGGGTCCTGAGTCAATGCACCCAGTTTGGCTTTGATACATGAAAGGGTTGCTGAGATATGAGCTCACTTCCTGTTTGGCGGCTTCGCCGCAAATTTCAATTGGCTGTTACAGCCGAATGCTTCTGTCAATTGTTCCAGAAAGCAATGCACTGATAAGGCATGGTCTGAAGATGATCTCTGCCAATTTTGGTGAGGATCCACTGAAATTTGTGACTTGCGAAAATTTTTACGTGTTTTTGATTAAATCCAATATGGCGGCCGAATCAATTACGATGACATCACAAATTGGCTTGGGACGGCCTAAGGACCTCCAACAGTATTACCAGACACCAGTAGTGCGTTTTAATTCTAAGCACAACAGCAGCTACAGGCCAAAAGGCCTGTTTCTTAATTATAGCGCCCCCTAGAGGTCAAAGGTCACCAGATTTCTTGAGCGTCCCCCTGATTGGGTCCTGAGTCCATGTACTAAGTTTGGTTATGTTAGATGATTGGGTTGCTGAGATATGAGCTCACTTCCTGTTTGGCGGCTTCGCCACATATTTCGATTGGCTGTTACGGGCGAACGGTTTGAGTTCCGAAGACGAAAATGAATAACTTTTGTGAGGATTGGTCTGAAGATCAAGTGTGTCAGATTTGGTGTCGATCGGACAAAATTTGTGACCTTTGAAGACTTTTTAGTGTTTTTGATGAATTCCAAAATGGCGGAAAATCCATCATGGCGGAAATTGACGTCATAGGGTGCGTTGAACTCAGCTTGGTCCAAGGATTCCAGCGATACCTCATTTTTGACAATCGGGTCAACGGGTCAGAAGTTACGTGCATGAACGCAAGTCCAACTTTGGCCTGTTGGTGGCGCTAGAGCGCTAGAGGTACCGACATGAAACTTGGTGAAATTAATCATTGGACTGTCTCCAATCACTGTGCCAAATTTCAGAACTTTTTGCCAGACGGTTCTATGGGCTGCCATTGACTTCAATGGCAGAGGAATAATAATAATAATAATAAATATAGCTGCAAGCAGCAATGAGGGGGCCAAGCAGTATAGGCCGGAGTAGCCACGGCAACAAGATAGAACTCAGCAGACAGTCGCAATCAACACTTTCAACAAGTGTCACATCAAAACATAACTGACTTTGTAGGGCTGAAACAGGGCTGAGTATTGCCGCCGCCTCCGCCAGCCAGCCCCCCCACCTAATCACCCCTGCCGGTCCCACCCCGTCCTGCCCTGCCCTGCCCTTGCACGTACGCATTAGAATTAACTGGATGGAACATGTTGTCATCAGTTTCACATCAAAAAATAAAAGATTGATAAAACACATCAGCAACTACAGATCAAAATGTAATATTGCTAATTGCAGCACCCCCTACAGGTCAAAGGTCACCAAATGTTTTGAGCGTCCTCCTAATGGGGTCATGAATATATGTAGTAAGTTTGGTGATGATACATGGCAGGGTTGCTGAGATATGAGCTCACTTCCTGTTTGGCGGCTTCGCCACAAATTTTGATTGGCTGTTACGGGCGAATGATTCTGTCAATTGTTCCAGAAAGCAATGCACTGATAAGGCATGGTCTGAAGATTGTCTCTGGCAATTTTGGTGAGGATCCGCTGAAATTTGTGACCTGCAAAAACTTGTACGTGTTTTTGATTAAATCCAATATGATGACCGAATCAATTACGATGACATCACAAGTTGACTTGGGTAAACCAAAGGACCTCCAACAGTATTATCAGACACCACTAGTGCGTTTTAATTCTAAGCACAACTGCAGCTACAGGCCAAAAGGCATGTTTCTTAATTACAGCGCCCCCTAGAGGTCAAAGGTCACCAGATTTCTTGAGCATCTCCCTGATTGGGTCCTGAGTCCATGTACTCAGTTTGGTGATGATAGGGGAATGGGTTGCTGAGATATGAGCTCAGTTTCTAAGCACAACAGCAGCTACAGGCCAAAAGGCATGTTTCTTAATTACAGCGCCCCCTTGAGGTCAAAGGTCACCAGATTTTTTGAGCGTCCCCCTGATTGGGTCCTGAGTCCATGCACCAAGTTTGGCTTTGATACATGCAAGGGTTGCTGAGATATGAGCTCACTTCCTGTTTGGCGGCTTCGCCGCAAGTTTCGATTGGCTGTTACAGCCGAATGCTTCTGTCAATTGTTCCAGAAAGCAAAGCACTGATAAGGCATGGTCTGAAGATGATCTCTGCCAATTTTGGTGAGGATCCGCTGAAATTTGTGACCCGCGAAAATTTTTACATGTTTTTGATTAAATCCAATATGGCGGCCGAATCAATTACGATGACATCACAAGTTGGCTTGGGTCGGCCTAAGGACCTCCAACAGGTTTAACAGACACCACTAGTGCATTTTAATTCTAAACACAACTGCAGCTACAGGCCAAAAGGCATGTTTCTTAATTACAGCGCCCCCTAGAGGTCAAAGGTCACCAAATTTCTTGAGTGTCCCCCTGATTGGGTCCTGAGTCCATGTACTAAGTTTGGTTATGATAGATGAATGGGTTGCTGAGATATGAGCTCACTTCCTGTTTGGCGGCTTCGCCGCATATTTCGATTGGCTGTTACGGTCAAACGGTTTGAGTTCCGAAGACGAAAAGTGATAACTTTTGTGCGGCTTGGTCTGAAGAGCATGTGTGTCAAGTTTGGTGACGATCGGACAAAATTTGTGACCTGTGAAGTTTTAGTTTCACTTTCACTAAAATCCAATATGGCGGAAAATCCATCATGGCGGAAAATGACGTCATAGGGTGCGTTGAACTCGGCTTGGTCCAAGGATTCCAACGGTACCTCATTTTTCAAAATTGGATCAACAGGTCAAAAGTTACGTGCGTGAACGCACGTCCAACTTTGGCCTGTTGGTGGCGCTAGAGCCCTCGAGGAGCCGACATGAAACTTGGTGAAATTAATCATGGGACTGTCCACAATCGGTGTGCCAAATTTCACAACTTTTTACCAGACGGTTCTATGGGCTGCCATTGACTTCAATGACGGAAGAAGGTATAATAATAATAAGAAAAGATAGAAACACAATGGGTGCCTTCGCAGCTTCGCTGCTTGGCCCCCAAATATAGCTGCAAGCAGCAATGAGGGGGCCAAGCAGTGAGATCAGCAGGCCAGATTTGCCATGTAAGTCAATGCCGTTGCATCAGACATATAGCCTTAAGCAGTCACAGCAAGTTCCATGCCATACAACCCAAGATTGGCTGAGTTACAAGGTCAAGTTTCACATCAAAACATAACTGATTTTGTGGGGCTGAACCAGGGCTGAGTGTCGCCGCCCCCTCCCCCAGCCAGCCCACCGCCGCAACCGCCCCTGCCCATCCCACCCCGCCCCACCCTTGCACGCACGCATTAGAATTAACTGGATGGAACTCGCTGTCATCAGTTTCACATCAAAAATAAAAGATTGACTGAGATATGATCACACTTGCTGTGATTTAAACACAGAGGTCAAGAATTGACGTCATAGGGTGTGTTGAACTCGGCTTGGCCCAAGGATTCCAATGATACCTCATTTTGCCATTCGGGTCAACAGGTCAAAAGTTACGTCCGTGAACACAAGTCCAACTTTGGCCTGTTGGTGGCGCTAGAGCGCTTGAGGTGCCGGCATGAAACTTGGTGAAATGAATTATTGGACTGTCCCCAATTAGTGTGCAAAATTGTATAACTTTTTACCAGACGGTTCTATGGGCTGCCATTGACTTCCATTGCAAAATAATGCGCATCAGCAACTACTGGCCAAAATGCATTTTTGTCAATTACGGAGCCCCCTAGAGGTCAAATGTCACCAAATTTCTTGAGCGTCCTCCCGATGTGGTCTGAGTTACATGTACTAAGTTTGGTTTTGATACATGAAAGCGTTCCTGAGATATGAAATCACTTCCTGTTTGGCGGCTTCGCCGCAAATTTTGATTGGCTGGTACAGGCCAAAGCTTCTGTCAATTGTTCCAGAAAGCAATGCACTCATCAGGCATGGTCTGAAGATAGTCTCTACCAATTTTGGTGAAGAACAGATGAAATTTGTGACCTGCGAAAACTTGTACGTGTTTTTGATTAAATCCAATATGGCGGCCGAATCAATTACGATGACATCACAAGTTGGCTTGGGTCGGCCTAAGGACCTCCAACAGTATTAACAGACACCACTAGTGCATTTTAATTCTAAACACAACTGCAGCTACAGGCCAAAAGGCATGTTTCTTAATTACAGCGCCCCCTAGAGGTCAAAGGTCACCAAATTTCTTGAGTGTCCCCCTGATTGGGTCCTGAGTCCATGGACTAAGTTTGGTTATGATAGATCAATGGGTTGCTGAGATATGAGCTCACTTCCTGTTTGGCGGCTTCGCCGCAAATTTCGATTGGCTGTTACGCGCGAACGGTTTTAGTTCCGAAGACAAAAAGCAATGCATTAATGAGGCATGGTCTGTAGATGATATATATGAAGTTTGGTGTCGATCGGACAAAATGTGTGACCTCTGATACGTTTTAAGTGATTTTGATGAAATCCAAAATGGCGGAAAATCCATCATGGCGGAAAATGACGTCATAGGGTGCGTTGAACTCGGCTTGGTCCAAGGATTCCAACGGTACCTCATTTTTGACAATCGGGTCAACGGGTCAGAAGTTACGTGCGTGAACGCAAGTCCAACTTTGGCCTGTTGGTGGCGCTAGAGCGCTTGAGGTGCCGGCATGAAACTTGGTGAAATGAATTATTGGACTGTCCCCAATTAGTGTGCAAAATTGTATAACTTTTTACCAGACAGTTCTATGGGCTGCCATTGACTTCCATTGCAAAATAATGTGCATCACCAACTACTGGCCAAAATGCATTTTTGGCAATTACGGTGCCCCCTAGAGGTCAAATGTCACCAAATTTCTTGAGCGTCCTCCCGATGGGGTCTGAGGTACATGTACTAAATTTGGTTTTGATACATGAAAGCGTTGCTGAGATATGAAATCACTTCCTGTTTGGCGGCTTCGCCGCAAATTTCGATTGGCTGGTACAGGTCAATGCTTCTGTCAATTGTTCCAGAAAGCAATGCACTCATCAGGCATGGTCTGAAGATGGTCTCTACCAATTTTGGTGAAGAACAGATGAAATTTGTGACCTGCGAAAACTTGTACGTGTTTTTGATTAAATCCAATATGGCGGCCTAATCAATTACGATGACATCACAAGTCGGCTTGGGTCGGCCTAAGGACCTCCAACAGTATTACCAGACACCACTAGTGCGTTTTAATTCTAAGCACAACAGCAGCTACAGGCCAAAAGGCATGTTTCTTAATTACAGCGCCCCCTAGAGGTCAAAGGTCACCAGATTTCTTGAGCGTCCCCCTGACTGGGTCCTGAGTCCATGTACTAAGATTGGTTATGATAGATGAATGGGTTGCTGAGATATGAGCTCACTTCCTGTTTGGCGGCTTCGCCGCATATTTCGATTGGCTGTTACGGGCGAACGGTTTGAGTTCCGAAGACGAAAATGAATAACTTTTGTGAGGTTTGGTCTGAAGATCAAGTGTGTCAGATTTGGTGTCGATCGGACAAAATTTGTGACCTTTGAAGACTTTTTAGTGTTTTTGATGAAATCCAAAATGGCGGAAAATCCATCATGGCGGAAATTGACGTCATAGGATGCGTTGAACTCGGCTTGGTCCAAGGATTCTAACAATACCTAATTTTTGACAATCGGATCAACGGGTCAAAAGTTACGTGCGTGAACGCACATCCAACTTTGGCCTGTTGGTGGCGCTAGAGCGCTCAAGGTGCCGGTATGAAACTTGGTGAAATTAATCATGAGACTGTCCCCAATCAGTGTGCCAAATTTCAGAACTTTTCACCAGACGGTTCTATGGGCTGCCATTGACTTCAATGACGGAAGCGTAATAATAATAAATATAGCTGCAAGCAGCAATGAGGGGGCCAAGCAGTATAGGCCGGAGTAGCCACGGCGACAAGATAGAACTCAGCAGACAGTCGCGATCAACACTTTCAACAAGTGTCACATCAAACATAACTCATTTTGTAGGGCTGAAACAGGGCTGAGTATTGCCACCGCCTTCGCCAGCCAGCCCCCCCACCTAATCACCCCTGCCCGTCCCACCCCGTCCCGCCCCGCCCTACCACGCACGCATTAGAATGAACTGGATTGAATATGTTGTCATCTGTTTCACATCCAAAAATAAAAGGTCGATAAAACACATCAGCAAATACAGATCAAAATGCAATATTGCTAATTGCAGCACCCCCTACAGGTCAAAGGTCACCAAATTTTTTGAGCGTCCTCCTAATGGGGTCATGAATCTCCTAATGGGGTCATGAATCTATGTTGTAAGTTTGGTTATGATACATGGCAGGATTGCTGAGATATGAGCTCACTTCCTGTTTGGCGGCTTCGCCGCAAATTTTGATTGGCTGTTACAGCCGAATGCTTCTGTCAATTGTTCCAGAAAGCAAAGCACTGATAAGGCATGGTCTGAAGTTGATCTCTGCCAATTTTGGTGAGGATCCACTGAAATTTGTGACCTGCGAAAATTTTTACGTGTTTTTGATTAAATCCAATATGGCGGCCGAATCAATTACGATATCACAAATTGGCTTGGGTCGACCTAAGGACCTCCAACAGTATTATCAGACACCAGTAGTGCGTTTTAATTCGAAGCACAACAATAGCTACAGGCCAAAAGGCCTGTTTCTCAATTACAGCGCCCCCTAGAGGTCAAAGGTCACCAGATTTCTTGAGCATCCCCCTGATTGGGTCCTGAGTCCATGTACTAAGTTTGGTTATGATAGATTAATGGGTTGCTAAGATATGAGCTCACTTCCTGTTTGGCGGCATCGCCGCAAACTTCGATTGGCTGTAACGCGCGAGCGGTTTTAGTTCCGAAGACAAAAAGCAATATATTAATGGGGCATGGAATGTAGATGATATCTATGCAGTTTGGTGTCGATTGGACCAAATATGTGACCTGTGAAGACTTATTAGTGTTTTTGATGAAATCCAATATGGCGGAAAATCCATCATGGCGGAAATTGATGTCATAGGGTGCATTGAACTCGGCTTGGTCCAAGGATTCCAGCGATACCTCATTTTTGACAATCGGGTCAACGGGTCAGAAGTTACGTGCATGAACGCAAGTCCAACTTTGGCCTGTTGGTGGCGCTAGAGCGCTTGAGGTGCCGGCATGAAACTTGGTGAAATGAATTATTGGACTGTCCCCAATTAGTGTGCAAAATTGTATAACTTTTTAAAAGACGGTTCTATGGGCTGCCATTGACTTCCATTGCAAAATAATACACATCAGCAACTACTGGCCAAAATGCATTTTTGTCAATTACGGAGCCCCCTAGAGGTCAAATGTCACCAAATTTCATGAGCGTCCTCCCGATGTGGTCTGAGGTACATGTACTAAGTTTGGTTTTGATACATGAAAGCGTTGCTGAGATATGAAATCACTTCCTGTTTGGCGGCTTTGCCGCAAATTTTGATTGGCTGGTACAGGCCAAAGCTTCTGTCAATTGTTCCAGAAAGCAATGCACTCATCAGGCATGGTCTGAAGATGGTCTCTACCAATTTTGGTGAAGAACAGATGAAATTTGTGACCTGCGAAAACTTGTACGTGTTTTTGATTAAATTCAATATGGCGGCCGAATCAATTACGATGACATCACAAGTTGGCTTGGGTCGGCCTAAGGACCTTCAACAGTAGTAGCAGACACCACTAGTGGGTTTCAATTCTAAGCACAACTACTGCTACAGGCCAAAAGGCATGTTTCTTAATTACAGCGCCCCCTAGAGGTCAAAGGTCACCAAATTTGTTGAGCGTCCCCCCGATTGGGTCCCGAGTCCATGGACTAAGTTTGGTTATGATAGATCAATGGGTTGCTGAGATATGAGCTCACTTCCTGTTTGGCGGCTTCGCCGCAAATTTCGATTGGCTGTTACGCACGAACGGTTTTAGTTCCGAAGACAAAACACCACAACTTTTGTTAGGCTTGGTCTGAAGATCATGTATGTCAAGTTTGGTGACGATCGGACAAAATTTGTGACCTGTGAAAAATTAGTTTCACTTTCACTAAAATCCAATATGGCGGAAAATCCATCATGGCGGAAAATGACGTCATAGGGTGCGTTGAACTCGGCTTGGTCCAAGGATTCCAACGGTACCTGATTTTTCAAAATCGGATCAACAGTTCAAAAGTTACGTGCGTGAACGCACGTCCAACTTTGGCCTGTTGGTGGCGCTAGAGCGCTGGAGGTGCCGGCATGAAACTTGGTGCAATTAATTATTGGCCTGTCCCCAATCAGTGTGCCAAATTTCACAACTTTTTACCAGACGGTTCTATGGGCTGCCATAGACTCCCATGGCGGAAGAAAGATGTTAAATAATAATAATAATAATAAGAAATCATAGAAAAACAATGGGGCTTCGCAGCTTCGCTGCTTGGCCCCCAAATATAGCTGCAAGCAGCAATGAGGGGGCCAAGCAGTGAGATCAGCAGGCCAGATTAACCATGTAAATCAATGCCGTTGCATCAGACATATAGCCTTAAGCAGTCACAGCAAGTTCCATGCCATACAACCCAAGATTGGCTGAGTTACAAGGTCAAGTTTCACATCAAAACATAACTGATTTTGTGGGGCTGAACCAGGGCTGAGTGTCGCCGCCCCCTCCCCCAGCCAGCCCACCGCCGCAACCGCCCCTGCCCATCCCACCCCGTCCCACCCTTGCACGCACACATTAGAATGAACTAGATGGAACTTGCTGTCATCAGTTTCACATCAAAAATAAAAGATTGACTGAGATATGATCACACTTGCTGTGATTTAAACACAGAGGTCAAAAATTGACGTCATAGGGTGTGTGGGGGTGTGAACTCGGCTTGGCCCAAGGATTCCAATGATACCTCATTTTGCCATTCGGGTCAACAGGTCAAAAGTTACGTCTGTGAACACAAGTCCAACTTTGGCCTGTTGGTGGCGCTAGAGCGCTTGAGGTGCCGGCATGAAACTTGGTGAAATGAATTATTGGACTGTCCCCAATTAGTGTGCAAAATTGTATAACTTTTTACCAGACGGTTCTATGGGCTGCCATTGACTTCAATTGCAAAATAATGCGCATCATCAACTACTGGCCAAAATGCATTTTTGTCAATTACGGAGCCCCCTAGAGGTCAAATGTCACCAAATTTCTTGAGCGTCCTCCCGATGTGGTCAGAGTTACATGTACTAAGTTTGGTTTTGATACATGAAAGCGTTGCTGAGATATGAAATCACTTCCTGTTTGGCGGCTTCGCCGCAAATTTTGATTGGCTGGTACAGGCCAAAGCTTCTGTCAATTGTTCCAGAAAGCAATGCACTCATCAGGCATGGTCTGAAGATGGTCTCTGCCAATTTTGGTGAGGAACAGATGAAATTTGTGACCTGCCAAAACTTTTTTGTGTTTTTGATTTAATCCAATATGGCGGCCGAATCAATTACGATGACATCACAAGTTGGCTTGGGTCGGCCTAAGGACCTTCAACAATAGTACCAGACACCACTAGTGGGTTTCAATTCTAAGCACAACTGCAGCTACAGGCCAAAAGGCATGTTTCTTAATTACAGCGCCCCCTAGAGGTCAAAGGTCACCAAATTTCTTGAGCGTCCCCCGGATTGGGTCCTGAGTCCATGGGATAAGATTGGGTATGATAGATCAATGGGTTGCTGAGATATGAGCTCACTTCCTGTTTGGCGGCTTCGCCGCAAATTTCGATTGGCGGTTACGCGCGAACGGTTTTAGTTCCGAAGACAAAAAGCAATGCATTAATGAGGCATGGTCTGTAGATGATATCTATGAAGTTTGGTGTCGATCGGACAAAATGTGTGACCTCTGATACGTTTTAAGTGATTTTGATGAAATCCAAAATGGCGGAAAATCCATCATGGCGGAAAATGACGTCATAGGGTGCGTTGAACTCGGCTTGGTCCAAGGATTCCAACGATACCTCGTTTTTCAAAATCGGATCAACAGGTCAAAAGTTACATGCGTGAACGCACGTCCAACTTTGGCCTGTTGGTGGCGCTAGAGCGCTTGAGGTGCCATCATGAAACTTGGTGACATTAATCATGGGACTGTCCCTAATCAGTGTGCCAAATTTCACAACTTTTCACCAGACGGTTCTATGGGCTGCCATTAACTTCCATGGCGGAAGAAGGTATAATAATAAATATAGCTGCAAGCAGCAATGAGGGGGCCAAGCAGGCAGTTCAGCAGTCCAGAAGTCCAGATTTGCCATACAACTCAATGCCGTGGCATCAGGCATATAGCATTAAGCAGTCACAACAAGTTCCATGTCAAACAACCCAAGATTGGCTGAGTTACAAGGTCAAGTTTCACATCAAAACATAACTGATTTTGTGGGGCTGAACCAGGGCTGAGTGTCGCCGCCCCCTCCCCCAGCCAGCCCACCGCCGCAACCGCCCCTGCCCGTCCCACCCCGCCCCACCCTTGCACGCACGCATTAGAATTAACTGGATGGAACTCGCTGTCATCAGTTTCACATCAAAAATAAAAGATTGACTGAGATATGATCACACTTGCTGTGATTTAAACACAGAGGTCAACAATTGACGTCATAGGGTGTGTTGAACTCGGCTTGGCCCAAGGATTCCAATGATACCTCATTTTGCCATTCGGGTCAACAGGTCAAAAGTTACGTCCGTAAACACAAGTCCAATTTTGGCCTGTTGGTGGCGCTAGAGCGCTTGAGGTGCCGGCATGAAACTTGGTGAAATGAATTATTGGACTGTCCCCAATTAGTGTGCCAAATTTCACAACTTTTCACCAGACGGTTCTATGGGCTGCCATTGACTTCCATTGCAAAATAATGCGCATCGGCAACTACTGGCCAAAATGCATTTTTGTCAATTACGGTGCCCCCTAGAGGTCAAATGTCACCAAATTTCTTGAGCGTCCTCCCGATGGGGTCTGAGGTACATGTACTAAATTTGGTTTTGATACATGAAAGCGTTGCTGAGATATGAAATCACTTCCTGTTTGGCGGCTTCGCCGCAAATTTCGATTGGCTGGTACAGGTCAATGCTTCTGTCAATTGTTCCAGAAAGCAATGCACTCATCAGGCATGGTCTGAAGATGGTCTCTACCAATTTTGGTGAAGAACAGATGAAATTTGTGACCTGCGAACACTTGTACGTGTTTTTGATTAAATCCAATATGGCGGCCGAATCAATTACGATGACATCACAAGTTGGCTTGGGTCGGCCGAAGGACCTCCAACAGTATTAACAGACACCACTAGTGCATTTTAATTCTAAACACAACTGCAGCTACAGGCCAAAAGGCATGTTTCTTAATTACAGCGCCCCCTAGAGGTCAAAGGTCACCAGATTTCTTGAGCGTCCCCCTGATTGGGTCCTGAGTACATGGACTAAGTTTGGTTATGATAGATCAATGGGTTGCTGAGATATGAGCTCACTTCCTGTTTGGCGGCTTCGCCGCAAATTTCGATTGGCTGTTACGTGCGAACGGTTTTAGTTCCGAAGACAAAAAGCAATGCATTAATGAGGCATGGTCTGTAGATGATATCTATGAAGTTTGGTGTCGATCGGACAAAATGTGTGACCTCTGATACGTTTTAAGTGATTTTGATGAAATCCAAAATGGCGGAAAATCCATCATGGCGGAAAATGACGTCATAGGGTGCGTTGAACTCGGCTTGGTCCAAGGATTCCAACGGTACCTCATTTTTGACAATCGGGTCAACGGGTCAGAAGTTACGTGCGTGAACGCAAGTCCAACTTTGGCCTGTTGGTGGCGCTAGAGCGCGGGAGGTGCCGACATGAAACTTGGTGACATGAATCATTGGACTGTCTCCAATCAGTGTGCCAAATTTCACAACTTTTTGCCAGACGGTTCTATGGGCTGCCATAGACTTCCATGGCGGAATAATAATAATAATAAGAAAACTAACAAACACAATGGTTGCCTCGCAGCTTCGCTGCTTGGCCCCCAATAAGAAAAGCTAGAAACACAATGGGTGCCTTCGCAGCTTCGCTGCTTGGCCCCCAATAAATATAGCTGCAAGCAGCAATGAGGGGGCCAAGCAGTGAGTTCAGCAGGCCAGATTAACCATGTAAGTCAATGCCGTTGCATCAGACATATAGCCTTAAGCAGTCACAGTAAGTTCCATGCCATACAACCCAAGATTGGCTGAGTTACAAGGTCAAGTTTCACATCAAAACATAACTGATTTTGTGGGGCTGAACCAGGGCTGAGTGTCGCCGCCCCCTCCCCCAGCCAGCCCACCACCGCAACCGCCCCTGCCCATCCCACCCCGTCCCACCCTTGCACGCACACATTAGAATGAACTAGATGGAACTTGCTGTCATCAGTTTCACATCAAAAATAAAAGATTGACTGAGATATGATCACACTTGCTGTGATTTAAACACAGAGGTCAAAAATTGACGTCATAGGGTGTGTTGAACTCGGCTTGGCCCAAGGATTCCAATGATACCTCATTTTGCCATTCGAGTCAACAGGTCAAAAGTTACGTCCGTGAACACAAGTCCAACTTTGGCCTGTTGGTGGCGCTAGAGCGCTTGAGGTGCCGGCATGAAACTTGGTGAAATGAATTATTGGACTGTCCCCAATTAGTGTGCAAAATTGTATAACTTTTTACCAGACGGTTCTATGGGCTGCCATTGACTTCCATTGCAAAATAATGCGCATCAGCAACTACTGGCCAAAATGCATTTTTGTCAATTACGGAGCCCCCTAGAGGTCAAATGTCACCAAATTTCTTGAGCGTCCTCCCGATGTGGTCTGAGGTACATGTACTAAGTTTGGTTTTGATACATGAAAGCGTTGCTGAGATATGAAATCACTTCCTGTTTGGCGGCTTCGCCGCAAATTTTGATTGGCTGGTACAGGCCAAAGCTTCTGTCAATTGTTCCAGAAAGCAATGCACTCATCAGGCATGGTCTGAAGATGGTCTCTGCCAATTTTGGTGAGGAACAGATGAAATTTGTGACCTGCGGAAATTCGTACGTGTTTTTGATTAAATCCAATATGGCGGCCGAATCAATTACGATGACATCACAAGTTGGCTTGGGTCGGCCTAAGGACCTTCAACAGTAGTACCAGACATCACTAATGGGTTTCAATTCTAAGCACAACTGCTGCTACAGGCCAAAAGGCATGTTTCTTAATTACAGCGCCCCCTAGAGGTCAAAGGTCACCAAATTTCTTGTGCGTCCCCCTGATTGGGTCCTGAGTCCATCGACTAAGTTTGGTTATGATAGATCAATGGGTTGCTGAGATATGAGCTGACTTCCTGTTTGGCGGCTTCGCCGCAAATTTCGATTGGCTGTTACGCGCGAACGGTTTTAGTTCCGGAGACAAAAAGCAATGCATTAATGAGGCATGGTCTGTAGATGATATCTGTGAAGTTTGGTGTCGATCGGACAAAATTTGTGACCTCTGATACGTTTTAAGAGATTTTGATGAAATCCAAAATGGCGGAAAATCCATCATGGCGGAAAATGACGTCATAGGGTGCGTTGAACTCGGCTTGGTCCAAGGATTCCAACGGTACCTCATTTTTCAAATTCGGATCAACAGGTCAAAAGTTACATGCGTGAACGCACGTCCAACTTTGGCCTGTTGGTGGCGCTAGAGCCCTCGAGGTGCCGGCATGAAACTTGGTGAAATTAATCATGGGCCTGTCCCCAATCGGTGTGCCAAATTTCACAACTTTTTACCAGACGGTTCTATGGGCTGCCATAGACTCCCATGGCGGAAGAAAGATGTTAAATAATAATAATAAATATAGCTGCAAGCAGCAATGAGGGGGCCAAGCAGTGAGATCAGCAGGCCAGATTAACCATGTAAGTCAATGCCGTTGCATCAGACATATAGCCTTAAGCAGTCACAGCAAGTTCCATGCCATACAACCCAAGATTGGCTGAGTTACAAGGTCAAGTTTCACATCAAAACATAACTGATTTTGTGGGGCTGATCCAGGGCTGAGTGTCGCCGCCCCCTCCCCCAGCCAGCCCACCGCCGCAACCGCCCCTGCCCATCCCACCCAGTCCCACCCTTGCATGCACACATTAGAATGAACTACAGTAGATGGAACTTGCTGTCATCAGTTTCACATCAAAAATAAAAGATTGACTGAGATATGATCACACTTGCTGTGATTTAAACATAGAGGTCAACAATTGACGTCATAGGGTGTGTTGACCTCGGCTTGGCCCAAGGATTCCAATGATACCTCATTTTGCCATTCGGGTCAACAGGTCAAAAGTTACGTCCGTAAACACAAGTCCAACTTTGGCCTGTTGGTGGCGCTAGAGCGCTTGAGGTGCCGGCATGAAACTTGGTGAAATGAATTATTGGACTGTCCCCAATTAGTGTGCAAAATTGTATAACTTTTTACCAGACGGTTCTATGGGCTGCCATTGACTTCCATTGCAAAATAATGCGCATCAGCAACTACTGGCCAAAATGCATTTTTGTCAATTACGGTGCCCCCTAGAGGTCAAATGTCACCAAATTTCTTGAGCGTCATCCCGATGGGGTCTGAGGTACATGTATTAAATTTGGTTTTGATACATGAAAGCGTTGCTGAGATATGAAATCACTTCCTGTTTGGCGGCTTCGCCGCAAATTTCGATTGGCTGGTACAGGTCAATGCTTCTGTCAATTGTTCCAGAAAGCAATGCACTCATCAGGCATGGTCTGAAGATAGTCTCTACCAATTTTGGTGAAGAACAGATGAAATTTGTGACCTGCGAAAACTTGTACGTGTTTTTGATTAAATCCAATATGGCGGCCGAATCAATTACGATGACATCACAAGTTGGCTTGGGTCGGCCTAAGGACCTCCAACAGTATTAACAGACTCCACTAGTGCATTTTAATTCTAAACACAACTGCAGCTACAGGCCAAAAGGCATGTTTCTTAATTACAGCGCCCCCTAGAGGTCAAAGGTCACCAAATTTCTTGAGCGTCCCCCTGATTGGGTCCTGAGTCCATGGACTAAGTTTGGTTATGATAGATCAATGGGTTGCTGAGATATGAGCTCACTTCCTGTTTGGCGGCTTCGCCGCAAATTTCGATTGGCTGTTACGCGCGAACGGTTTTAGTTCCGAAGACAAAAAGCAATGCATTAATGAGGCATGGTCTGTAGATGATATATATGAAGTTTGGTGTCGATCGGACAAAATGTGTGACCTCTGATACGTTTTAAGTGATTTTGATGAAATCCAAAATGGCGGAAAATCCATCATGGCGGAAAATGACGTCATAGGGTGCGTTGAACTCGGCTTGGTCCAAGGATTCCAACGGTACCTCATTTTTGACAATCGGGTCAACGGGTCAGAAGTTACGTGCGTGAACGCAAGTCCAACTTTGGCCTGTTGGTGGCGCTAGAGCGCGGGAGGTGCCGACATGAAACTTGGTGACATGAATCATTGGACTGTCTCCAATCAGTGTGCCAAATTTCACAACTTTTTGCCAGACGGTTCTATGGGCTGCCATAGACTTCCATGGCGGAATAATAATAATAATAAGAAAACTAACAAACACAATGGTTGCCTCGCAGCTTCGCTGCTTGGCCCCCAAATATAGCTGCAAGCAGCAATGAGGGGGCCAAGCAGTGAAATCAGCAGGCCAGATTTGCCATGTAAGTCAATGCCGTTGCATCAGACATATAGCCTTAAGCAGTCACAGCAAGTTCCATGCCATACAACCCAAGATTGGCTGAGTTACAAGGTCAAGTTTCACATCAAAACATAACTGATTTTGTGGGGCTGAACCAGGGCTGAGTGTCGCCGCCCCCTCCCCCAGCCAGCCCACCGCCGCAACCGCCCCTGCCCATCCCACCCCGCCCCACCCTTGCACGCACACATTAGAATGAACTAGATGGAACTTGCGGTCATCAGTTTCACATAAAAAATAAAAGATTGACTGAGATATGATCACACTTGCTGTGATTTAAACACAGAGGTCAACAATTGACGTCATAGGGTGTGTTGAACTCGGCTTGGCCCAAGGATTCCAATGATACCTCATTTTGCCATTCGGGTCAACAGGTCAAAAGTTACGTCCGTGAACACAAGTCCAACTTTGGCCTGTTGGTGGCGCTAGAGCGCTTGAGGTGCCGGCATGAAACTTGGTGAAATGAATTATTGGACTGTCCCCAATTAGTGTGCAAAATTTTATAACTTTTTACCAGACGGTTCTATGGGCTGCCATTGACTTCCATTGCAAAATAATGCGCATCAGCAACTACTGGCCAAAATGCATTTTTGTCAATTACGGTGCCCCCTAGAGGTCAAATGTCACCAAATTTCTTGAGCGTCCTCCCGATGGGGTCTGAGGTACATGTACTAAATTTGGTTTTGATACATGAAAGCGTTGCTGAGATATGAAATCACTTCCTTTTTGGCGGCTTCGCCGCGAATTTCGATTGGCTGGTACAGGTCAATGCTTCTGTCAATTGTTCCAGAAAGCAATGCACTCATCAGGCATGGTGTGAAGATGGTCTCTACCAATTTTGGTGAAGAACAGATGAAATTTGTGACCTGCGAAAACTTGTACGTGTTTTTGATTAAATTCAATATGGCGGCCGAATCAATTACGATGACATCACAAGTTGGCTTGGGTCGGCCTAAGGACCTTCAACAGTAGTACCAGACACCACTAGTGGGTTTCAATTCTAAGCACAACTGCTGCTACAGGCCAAAAGGCATGTTTCTTAGTAACAGCGCCCCCTAGAGGTCAAAGGTCACCAAATTTCTTGTGCGTCCCCCTGATTGGGTCCTGAGTCCATGGACTAAGTTTGGTTATGATAGATCAATGGGTTGCTGAGATATGAGCTCACTTCCTGTTTGGTGGCTTCGCCGCAAATTTCGATTGGCTTTTATGCGCGAACGGTTTTAGTTCCGAAGACAAAAAGCAATGCATTAATGAGGCATGGTCTGTAGATGATATCTGTGAAGTTTGGTGTCGATCGGACAAAATTTGTGACCTCTGATACGTTTTAAGAGATTTTGATGAAATCCAAAATGGCGGAAAATCCATCATGGCGGAAAATGACGTCATAGGGTGCGTTGAACTCGGCTTGGTCCAAGGATTCCAACGATACCTCATTTTTGACAATCGGATAAACAGGTCAGAAGTTACGTGCGTGAACGCAAGTCCAACTTTGGCCTGTTGGTGGCGCTAGAGCGCGAGAGGTGCCGACATGAAACTTGGTGACATGAATCATTGGACTGTCTCCAATCAGTGGGCCAAATTTCACAACTTTTTGCCAGACGGTTCTATGGGCTGCCATAGACTTCCATGGCGGAATAATAATAATAATAAGAAAACTAACAAACACAATGGTTGCCTCGCAGCTTCGCTGCTTGGCCCCCAAATATAGCTGCAAGCAGCAATGAGGGGGCCAAGCAGAGAGATCAGCAGGCCAGATTTGTCATGTAAGTCAATGTTGTTGCATCAGACATATAGCCTTAAGCAGTCACAGCAAGTTCCATGCCATGCAACCCAAGATTGGCTGAGTTACAAGGTCAAGTTTCACATCAAAACATAACTGATTTTGTGGGGCTGAACCAGGGCTGAGTGTCGCCGCCCCCTCCCCCAGCCAGCCCACCGCCGCAACCGCCCCTGCCCATCCCACCCCGCCCCACCCTTGCACGCACGCATTAGAATTAACTGGATGGAACTCGCTGTCATCAGTTTCACATCAAAAATAAAAGATTGACTGAGATATGATCACACTTGCTGTGATTTAAACACAGAGGTCAACAATTGACGTCATAGGGTGTGTTGAACTCGGCTTGGCCCAAGGATTCCAATGATACCTCATTTTGCCATTCGGGTCAACAGGTCAAAAGTTACGTCCGTAAACACAAGTCCAACTTTGGCCTGTTGGTGGCGCTAGAGCGCTTGAGGTGCCGGCATGAAACTTGGTGAAATGAATTATTGGACTGTCCCCAATTAGTGTGCAAAATTTTATAACTTTTTACCAGACGGTTCTATGGGCTGCCATTGACTTCCATTGCAAAATAATGCGCATCAGCAACTACTGGCCAAAATGCATTTTTGTCAATTACGGTGCCCCCTAGAGGTCAAATGTCACCAAATTTCTTGAGCGTCCTCCCGATGGGGTCTGAGGTACATGTACTAAATTTGGTTTTGATACATGAAAGCGTTGCTGAGATATGAAATCACTTCCTGTTTGGCGGCTTCGCCGCAAATTTCGATTGGCTGGTACAGGTCAATGCTTCTGTCAATTGTTCCAGAAAGCAATGCACTCATCAGGCATGGTCTGAAGATGGTCTCTACCAATTTTGGTGAAGAACAGATGAAATTTGTGACCTGCGAAAACTTGTACGTGTTTTTGATTAAATCCAATATGGCGGCCGAATCAATTACGATGACATCACAAGTTGGCTTGGGTCGGCCTAAGGACCTCCAACAGTATTAAAAAACACCACTAGTGCATTTTAATTCTAAACACAACTGCAGCTACAGGCCAAAAGGCATGTTTCTTAATTACAGCGCCCCCTAGAGGTCAAAGGTCACCAGATTTCTTGAGCGTCCCCCTGATTGGGTCCTGAGTACATGTACTAAGTTTGGTTATGACAGATGAATGGGTTGCTGAGATATGAGCTCACTTCCTGTTTGGCGGCTTCGCCGCAAACTTCGATTGGCTGTTACGCGCGAACGGTTTTAGTTCCGAAGACAAAAAACAATGCATTAATGAGGCATGGTCTGAAGATCATGTGTGTCAAGTTTGGTGACGATCGGACAAACTATGTGAGGCGTGAAACTTTAGTTTCACTTTCGATAAAATCCAATATGGCGGAAAATCCATCATGGCGGAAAATGACGTCATAGGGTGCGTTGAACTCGGCTTGGTCCAAGGATTTCAACGATACCTCATTTTTGACAATCGGACAAACGGGTCAAAAGTTACTTGCGTGAACGCACGTCCAAATTTGGCCTGTTGGTGGCGCTAGAGTGCTTGAGGTGCCATCATGAAACTTGGTGACATTAATCATGGGACTGTCCCTAATCAGTGTGCCAAATTTCACAACTTTTTACCAGACGGTTCTATGGGCTGCCATTGACTTCCATGGCGGAAGAAAGTTGCATAATAATAAGAAAAGATAGAAAAACAATGGGTGCCTTCGCAGCTTCGCTGCTTGGCCCCCAATAAGAAATCATAGAAAAACAATGGGGCTTCGCAGCTTCGCTGCTTGGCCCCCAAATATAGCTGCAAGCAGCAATGAGGGGGCCAAGCAGTGAGATCAGCAGGCCAGATTTGCCATGTAAGTCAATGCCGTTGCATCAGACATATAGCCTTAAGCAGTCACAGCAAGTTCCATGCCATACAACCCAAGATTGGCTGAGTTACAAGGTCAAGTTTCACATCAAAACATAACTGATTTTGTGGGGCTGAACCAGGGCTGAGTGTCGCCGCCCCCTCCCCCAGCCAGCCCACCGCCGCAACCGCCCCTGCCCATCCCACCCTGCCCCACCCTTGCACGCACACATTAGAATGAACTAGATGGAACTTGCGGTCATCAGTTTCACATAAAAAATAAAAGATTGACTGAGATATGATCACACTTGCTGTGATTTAAACACAGAGGTCAACAATTGACGTCATAGGGTGTGTTGAACTCGGCTTGGCCCAAGGATTCCAATGATACCTCATTTTGCCATTCGGGTCAACAGGTCAAAAGTTACGTCCGTGAACACAAGTCCAACTTTGGCCTGTTGGTGGAGCTAGAGCGCTTGAGGTGCCGGCATGAAACTTGGTGAAATGAATTATTGGACTGTCCCCAATTAGTGTGCAAAATTTGATAACTTTTTACCAGACGGTTCTATGGGCTGCCATTGACTTCCATTGCAAAATAATGCGCATCAGCAACTACTGGCCAAAATGCATTTTTGTCAATTACGGTGCCCCCTAGAGGTCAAATGTCACCAAATTTCTTGAGCGTCCTCCCGATGGGGTCTGAGGTACATGTACTAAATTTGGTTTTGATACGTGAAAGCGTTGCTGAGATATGAAATCACTTCCTGTTTGGCGGCTTCGCCGCAAATTTCGATTGGCTGGTACAGGTCAATGCTTCTGTCAATTGTTCCAGAAAGCAATGCACTCATCAGGCATGGTCTGAAGATGGTCTCTACCAATTTTGGTGAAGAACAGATGAAATTTGTGACCTGCGAAAACTTGTACGTGTTTTTGATTAAATTCAATATGGCGGCCGAATCAATTACGATGACATCACAAGTTGGCTTGGGTCGGCCTAAGGACCTTCAACAGTAGTACCAGACACCACTAATGGGTTTTAATTCTAAGCACAACTGCTGCAACAGGCCAAAAGGCATGTTTCTTAATTACAGCGCCCCCTAGAGGTCAAAGGTCACCAGATTTCTTGAGTGTCCCCCGGATTCGGTCCTGAGTCCATGGACTAAGTTTGGTTATGATAGATGAATGGGTTGCTGAGATATGAGCTCACTTCCTGTTTGGCGGCTTCGCCGCAAATTTCGATTGGCTGTTACGCGCGAACGGTTTTAGTTCCGAAGACGAAAAAGAATAACTTTTGTGCGGCTTGGTCTGAAGAGCATGTGTGTCAAGTTTGGTGACGATCGGACAAAATTTGTGACCTGTGAAGTTTTAGTTTCACTTTCACTAAAATCCAATATGGCGGAAAATCCATCATGGCGGAAAATGACGTCATAGGGTGCGTTGAACTCGGCTTGGTCCAAGGATTCCAACGATACCTCATTTTTGACAATCGGGTCAACAGGTCAGAAGTTACGTGTGTGAACGCACATCCAACTTTGGCCTGTTGGTGGCGCTAGAGCGCTCAAGGTGCCGGTATGAAACTTGGTGAAATTAATCATGAGACTGTCCCCAATCAGTGTGCCAAATTTCAGAACTTTTCACCAGACGGTTCTATGGGCTGCCATTGACTTCAATGACGGAAGCGTAATAATAATAATAAAAATATAGCTGCAAGCAGCAATGAGGGGGCCAAGCAGTATAGGCCGGAGTAGCCACGGCGACAAGATAGAACTCAGCAAACACTCGCGATCAACACTTTCAACAAGTGTAACATCAAATATAACTGATTTTGTAGGGGTGAAACAGAGCTGAGAATTGCCACCGCCTCCGCCAGCCAGCCCCCCCACCTAATCACCCCAGCCCGTCCCACCCCGTCCTGCCCTGCCCTGCCCTTGCACGCACGCATTAGAATTAACTGGATGGAACATGTTGTCATCAGTTTCACATCAAAAAATAAAAGATTGATAAAACACATCAGCAACTAAACAAAATGCAATATTGCTAATTGCAGCACCCCCTACAGGTCAAAGGTCACCAAATTTTTTGAGCGTCCTCCTAATGGGGTCATGAATATATGTAGTAAGTTTGGTGATGATACATGGCAGGGTTGCTGAGATATGAGCTCACTTCCTGTTTGGCGGCTTCGCCACTAATTTCGATTGGCTGTTACAGCCGAATGCTTTTGTCAATTGTTCCAGAAAGCAATGCACTGATAAGGCATGGTCTGAAGATGGTCTCTGCCATTTTTGGTGAGGATTCGCTGAAATTTGTGACCTGCGAAAATGTCTACGTGTTTTTGATTAAATCAAATATGGCGGCCGAATCAATTACGATGACATCACAAGTCGGCTTGGATCGGCCTAAGGACCTCAAACAGTATTTCCAGACACCACTAGTGCATTTTAATTCTAAGCACAACAGCAGCTACAGGCCAAAAGGCATGTTTCTTAATTACAGCGCCCTCTTGAGGTCAAAGGTCACCAGATTTCTTGAGCGTCCCCCTGATTGGGTCCTGAGTACATGTACTAAGTTTGGTTATGACAGATGAATGGGTTGCTGAGATATGAGCTCATTTCCTGTTTGGCGGCTTCGCCGCAAACTTCGATTGGCTGTTACGCGCAAACGGTTTTAGTTCCGAAGACAAAAAGCAATGCATTAATGAGGCATGGTCTGAAGATCATGTGTGTCAAGTTTGGTGACGATCGGACAAAATTTGTGACCTGTGAAAGATTAGTTTCACTTTCACTAAAATCCAATATGGCGGAAAATCCATCATGGCGGAAAATGACGTCATAGGGTGCGTTGAACTCGGCTTGGTCCAAGGATTCCAACGGTACCTCATTTTTGACAATCGGCCATACGGGTCAGAAGTTACGTCCGTAAACACAAGTCCAACTTTGGCCTGTTGGTGGCGCTAGAGCGCTTGAGGTGCCGGCATGAAACTTGGTGAAATGAATTATTGGACTGTCCCCAATTAGTGTGCAAAATTGTATAACTTTTTACCAGACGGTTCTATGGGCTGCCATTGACTTCCATTGCAAAATAATGCGCATCAGCAACTACTGGCCAAAATGCATTTTTGTCAATTACGGTGCCCCCTAGAGGTCAAATGTCACCAAATTTCTTGAGCGTCCTCCCGATGGGGTCTGAGGTACATGTACTAAATTTGGTTTTGATACATGAAAGCGTTGCTGAGATATGAAATCACTTCCTGTTTGGCGGCTTCGCCGCAAATTTCGATTGGCTGGTACAGGTCAATGCTTCTGTCAATTGTTCCAGAAAGCAATGCACTCATCAGGCATGGTCTGAAGATGGTCTCTACCAATTTTGGTGAAGAACAGATGAAATTTGTGACCTGCGAAAACTTGTACGTGTTTTTGATTAAATCCAATATGGCGGCCGAATCAATTACGATGACATCACAAGTTGGCTTGGGTCGGCCTAAGGACCTCCAACAGTATTAACAGACACCACTAGTGCATTTTAATTCTAAACACAACTGCAGCTACAGGCCAAAAGGCATGTTTCTTAATTACAGCGCCCCCTAGAGGTCAAAGGTCACCAGATTTCTTGAGCGTCCCCCTGATTGGGTCCTGAGTACATGTACTAAGTTTGATTATGACAGATGAATGGGTTTCTGAGATATGAGCTCACTTCCTGTTTGGCGGCTTCGCCGCAAACTTCGATTGGCTGTTACGCGCAAACGGTTTTAGTTCCGAAGACAAAAAGCAATGCATTAATGAGGCATGGTCTGAAGATCATGTGTGTCAAGATTGGTGACGATCGGACAAAATTTGTGACCTGTGAAAGATTAGTTTCACTTTCACTAAAATCCAATATGGCGGAAAATCCATCATGGCGGAAAATGACGTCATAGGGTGCGTTGAACTCGGCTTGGTCCAAGGATTCCAACGATACCTCGTTTTTCAAAATCGGATCAACAGGTCAAAAGATACGTGCGTGAACGCACGTCCAACTTTGGCCTGTTGGTGGCGCTAGAGCCCTCGGGGTGCCGACATGAAACTTGGTGAAATTAATCATGGGACTGTCCCTAATCAGTGTGCCAAATTTCACAACTTTTCACCAGACGGTTCTATGGGCTGCCATTGACTTCAATGACGGAAGCGTAATAATAAATATAGCTGCAAGCAGCAATGAGGGGGCCAAGCAGGTAGTTCAGCAGGCCAGATTAACCATGTAAGTCAATGCCGTTGCATCAGACATATAGCCTTAAGCAGTCATAGCAAGTTCCATGCCATACAACCCAAGATTGGCTGAGTTACAAGGTCAAGTTTCACATCAAAACATAACTGATTTTGTGGGGCTGAACCAGGGCTGAGTGTCGCCGCCCCCTCCCCCAGCCAGCCCACCGCCGCAACCGCCCCTGCCCATCCCACCCCGTCCCACCCTTGCACGCACACATTAGAATGAACTAGATGGAACTTGCTGTCATCAGTTTCACATCAAAAATAAAAGATTGACTGAGATATGATCACACTTGCTGTGATTTAAACATAGAGGTCAACAATTGACGTCATAGGGTGTGTTGAACTCGGCTTGGCCCAAGGATTCCAATGATACCTCATTTTCCCATTCGGGTCAACAGGTCAAAAGTTACGTCCGTAAACACAAGTCCAACTTTGGCCTGTTGGTGGCGCTAGAGCGCTTGAGGTGCCGGCATGAAACTTGGTGAAATGAATTATTGGACTGTCCCCAATTAGTGTGCAAAATTGTATAACTTTTTACAAGACGGTTCTATGGGCTGCCATTGACTTCCATTGCAAAATAATACACATCAGCAACTACTGGCCAAAATGCATTTTTGTCAATTACGGAGCCCCCTAGAGGTCAAATGTCACCAAATTTCTTGAGCGTCCTCCCGATGGGGTCTGAGGTACATGTACTAAATTTGGTTTTGATACATGAAAGCGTTGCTGAGATATGAAATCACTTCCTGTTTGGCGGCTTCGCCGCAAATTTCGATTGGCTGGTACAGGTCAATGCTTCTGTCAATTGTTCCAGAAAGCAATGCACTCATCAGGCATGGTCTGAAGATGGTCTCTACCAATTTTGGTGAAGAACAGATGAAATTTGTGACCTGCGAAAACTTGTACGTGTTTTTGATTAAATTCAATATGGCGGCCGAATCAATTACGATGACATCACAAGTTGGCTTGGGTCGGCCTAAGGACCTCCAACAGTATTACCAGACACCACTAGTGCGTTTTAATTCTAAGCACAACTGCAGCTACAGGCCAAAAAGCATGTTTCTTAATTACAGCGCCCCCTAGAGGTCAAAGGTCACCAAATTTCTTGAGCGTCCCCCTGATTGGGTCCTGAGTCCATGGACTAAGTTTGGTTATGATAGATGAATGGGTTGCTGAGATATGAGCTCACTTCCTGTTTGGCGGCTTCGCCGCAAATTTCGATTGGCTGTTACGCGCGAACGGTTTTAGTTCCGAAGACAAAAAGCAATGCGTTAATGAGGCATGGTCTGTAGATGATATCTATGAAGTTTGGTGTCGATCGGACAAAATGTGTGACCTCTGATACGTTTTAAGTGATTTTGATTAAATCCAAAATGGCGGAAAATCCATCATGGCGGAAAATGACGTCATAGAGTGCGTTGAACTCGGCTTGGTCCAAGGATTCCAACGGTACCTCATTTTTCAAAATCGGATCAACAGGTCAAAAGTTACGTGCGTGAACGCACGTCCAACTTTGGCCTGTTGGTGGCGCTAGAGCGCTGGAGGTGCCGGCATGAAACTTGGTGCAATTAATTATTGGCCTGTCCCCAATCAATGTGCCAAATTTCACAACTTTTTACCAGACGGTTCTATGGGCTGCCATAGACTCCCATGGCGGAAGAAAGATGTTAAATAATAATAATAAGAAATCATAGAAACACAATGGGTGCCTTCGCAGCTTCGCTGCTTGGCCCCCAATAATAAGAAAACTAACAAACACAATGGGTGCCTTCGCAGCTTCGCTGCTTGGCCCCCAATAATAAGAAAACATAGAAACACAATGGGTGCCTTCGCAGCTTCGCTGCTTGGCCCCCAATAATAATAATAAATATAGCTGCAAGCAGCAATGAGGGGGCCAAGCAGTATGGGCCGGAGTAGCCACGGCGACAAGATAGAACTCGGCAGACACCCGCGAGCAACACTTGCAACAAGTGTCACATCAAAACAGCTGATTTTGTAGGGCTGAAACAGGGCTGAGTTATTGCCACCGCCTCCGCCAGCCAGCCCCCCCCCCCACTTAATCACCCCAGCCCGTCCCACCCCGTCCTGCCCTGCCCTGCCCTTGCACGCACGCATTAGAATTAACTGGATGTAACATGTTGTCATGAGTTTCACATCAAAAAATAAAAGATTGATAAAACACATCAGCAACTACAGATCAAAATGCAATATTGCTAATTGCAGCACCCCCTACAGGTCAAAGGTCACCAAAGTTTTTGAGCGTCCTCCTAATGGGGTCATGAATCCATGTAGTAAGTTTGGTTATGATACATGGCAGGGTTGCTGAGATGAGCTCACTTCCTGTTTGGCGGCTTCGCCACCAATTTCTATTGGCTGTTACGGGTGTTGATGTGTTATGTTGTGGTGTTTTGATTATTTTTCCGTTTGCCTTGACTTTGTTAAAAAATTCTTGCTTGCATTTGGTTGTTTAAAATAAAGTTTACGATTTCTTTCGATCTTTTCTCAATCATGTCTTGTTTTGGGGTTGATGGAATTGGGGAGGGGATAGTTTGGGTGATGGCTTCTAGGCAGAAATTGAATAGCTTTTTATATCCTTAGGCTTTATTGCTGTGGTTGTAGTCTGGTTGTGCTTTTAGTCTAATATTGTCTTGAAGTAGGCTAGACCTGGCCCGCTTTTGTGGTGATTGCGATCTCGATAACTATAGCCTCAATAGAACTGATAAACTTAGGTCACCCTTGCCTTATTGAAGTAAGTTTCATGAAGCATAGGCTAATATCAACCCTGACTGCGTGTTTGAACGTGACCAGTGACACAGAAGTGATAGCCTTCGGGGTTGTAAACTGACTTGTTTTAACAGCCTGCCTTTTAATGGGCAAAAGAGAAAAATACAGGGTGAAAAAGCACTTGGAAAATGTGTTTCTTTTTTTTTGTTTGCGTAGGCTAAAGAATAGAAGTCTAATGTAAAATCTGGTGCTTTCATTTAGCTGGTAACTGAAATGTTCATTTTTAGTAATTTCATTACTAAATCAAATCGGCTATTGTCAGACGCTCCGATATTCAATTGCTCTTTGGGGTTTTAATGAAACGGCTACAAACTGATTTCATTACCAAAAAAAAAAGAACCAAAAAAAGGAGTAAAAAAAAACATTGAATGTTACAATTTCATTTCATCCACTGTGTGGATGGTACATTTGGTTATCTTTTGAATATTTTGATATCAGGGGATGGCAAATTAAGTTGAAAAAGTTTAGGGACTTTTATTATGACGATTAACATCGAATAGTTCGCCCGTGATCACGAACCTTCTTCCTTTTCGGTGATTGCTGGCTGAAGGTAAGACGTGTGTGTAATGTCTCGTGAAAATTAATTGATATGTCGGTATATTTGGTTTTGAGGTATTTATAACAGAATAAACTCACGAAAATATTAAAATATGTTTAGCTGATGTGCCTCTAGATAGCCACCTTTGTTACATTTGTTAACGTGTTCGTGTCACACTATGAACGATAAACTCTACAGGGCAGGCAGGAAAGGTAGCGGTTGTGTAAATGTGAATTTGTAACGTTAATAAATCAAAAATGTTAATCAGATTGAAGCAGGCAGTGTCTTGAGAACTGGCTGTTATCTCATGAACAACGTTGTATAGTCGAATACAGTCAAAGGTTATTATTACTGGGACGATGCTTCAGCCATGCTGTAGGCTAGCGCTGTTGGATAGCAATTAACCTTGTATTGTAATTGAACTCACATCTGCTTCTTGAATAGCAGTGTGTTAGAAAACGTGGTACATTACTGTGAAGTTGGTTGTTTTTGAGTCATCTCCGTTAGGAATGCAAGTTCACGTTGTTTACTTGCTATTGAAAATCAGAGGCAGACTCCTAGCAGTGTTTGCAGCTAACAGGAGAACATAACGTTAGCGAGCTAAGATGAGTTGATGTTGGATGTTGGCTCAGCAAGACCGCTTGCGAAGGCAGGCAAGCATGTGTAATTCTTAAGAAATACAGTTATTTAATTAATCTTAAACAGGTGATGTAACCTAGGTTAAATTGGTGTGGTTTGGCAGCAAGCATTCAAACGCGAGGGGGGAATGTTTCTGGCGGCTAAATATATTGCTACGAGGGTAAGTTATGGCTAAAAGACTCTTGAACTGGCGTAGCTGCTATTGCAAAAGGTCACACAAGGCGACAAGCAATTTCGTTGCACGCGACCTGGTCTAAATTATTGTTTTCTGGAGGCTATATTCAGTTGTCGAACGGCCTATTGTATTTTTGATGGTTTAATTAAATGTATGACGTTTTTTTCTCTGACCACCAATGCCATGACTATTATGAGGTGTCTCGTTTGGGTTTAGATATGGGACTAGATGTATACTTTGGTGTTAATACTCTTGAATGCAATGTCATACAGTCCTGTATGATAAGAAGTTTGTGTGTTTACAATGAAAATATGCATGTTTTATAATAAAACATATCTAGGAGTTATGAGGCTGTCAGTAAATGTTGAAGGCATAGTATACAGATTTCATCCTGGCTCAATACAGAATGTGGCAGGTCCTGCATGTCTTTTAGGTAGCTAATTTGCTAGTTTTATACCAATTTAACAATTCTGCTAGTTTTCATGTTAACTGAATGTTTCAAGCCTGTTTATGTATACATTGGAAGAATTCATTGGTAGATTTTAAGAATGGTTACAAGCCAAACCACACGTTTGTAAGTTTAAAGTACATTATCTGTCATTGTAAATGCTAAGTTTGTATCTTTCATAACCTATATATATATTAAATATTTTCCAGATTTTGGATTGCTTTTTGACATACTAAAGGTAAGTGTTAAAAGTTTCAGGGCTTTTATGTTGTATACTATCACATAAACAGTACAACTTCTAGGGAAATTTAGAAACTTTTATGCTGCATTGACAGATACATTAGTTTTATTTATGTCTCATATGCCTTGTACTTTAGGTCAAGAATGTGCATGCCTAACTCTGTAGCTGTAAATGTTTGCAACAGGTTCCATTTCATGGTACTTGTGTGTATGTGCCTAGTGGTATGTAACAATCCTCCAGATGTCAATTCGTTTTGCAGATTAATAATAGCTATAAAGTGACATATCACCCCTTTTGATGAATGCAGTGTGGGCTACCCTTGCACATGAAGTCAAAGAAGCAAAATTGTAGGTTGTGGAGAGATGCTGTAGCACAAATTGATAGTATTTCTGATCAATTTGGCGCTGTTCTGTTTAAGGATGTAAGCTAAATGGTGTTACTGAGCCACCACTATTCAATGTTCATGTTCAGGAACAGCACTGAGGTGGGATAGGTTGACACCTGAATGTTTATTTTTATTTTGTTTGTTTGTTTTTAGGTTAGCGTTTTGATTGATAAATATTAGATATATTTACATCATATCCTTATGATGTAAATATGTACATTGTTATTGCCTGTTCGACCAGGCTTGTGCAACAGGATGTAGAATTACAATTTGAATTAAAGGAAGTAGAATTAAAATTCATATGCATAATTTAAGGGTAGTGTTTAACAATGAAGTTTCACAATATATGTCAGATATGATCGCAACAAACACACAACTTATAATTGACAACAGTAACCAATTACATTTCCAAACTAACCTTCCCAAAACTGAATGTATGTGAGATTCAACACATTTGTCCTGTTGTGTGTTGCCATGAATTGAATTCCACTTCCTGTCATTCCAATTCAAATTCAACATTCTGTGGGGTGGGGCCAATTCAATTCAAATTCCAATTCATTAATTGAATGTAGGCCAATTCTAAAATTCGGAATTGTGCACAAGCCTGCGTTCAACAGAACTGATAAAAATATTTCAGTGTAACTGTATGAGATTTCTGATGTGTTTTCTGTGTGTTTTTCAGATGGCGCCTCCTAGCAAGCGGTCCAGGGCGGCCAAGAAGAGACAGGCTGACTTGAGGTCCACTGAGGTCAGGCTGTTGAGCTTAACTATCTGTCCTGATGTATTATGATTGTGTGTTTAATAAGAAACATGTAATGTTGGACACATTTGATATGTTTCTCCCAATTCTTATTTACAGTAGTTTTTATGTTTGCTTGAAATATGCCCTTACATTTTGAATGTATTTGATTTTAATGAAGGATGTGCTGCATGTCTAATTTAAAGGAGAAATCCAGCGAGTTCTTACATAGATCTACGTTTCTCAAGTATTGTCGGTACAAAAAATGAAAACGTTTGTTTTTACCGGTAGCTGCTGGTTGTAGCAACTCGAACTAGGAAAAACTGATTGTTTTGACTTTGTTTCATACCAACAGTACTCAGTGACCCATGAGAAACGGAGACCTATGTGAAAACTCGCCATATTTCCTTTTAAGAAGTTGCTGAATATTTATGATCTAAATATATATACATTACTGTTCTGAAAGTATGAGTATATTAGTTGCTTTAATGATGAAATTATTAAAGAAGTATGATATGTTAGACTTGGTAACCTTATGATGGGTTTTCTGTGTTACAGGTGCCGTGCAAGAGGTCCCCGGTGGCGCAGGTTGACTTGGTCTCCTGTGACGAGGTTGGGCGTCCTCGTAAAAAAGCCCACACACAGTCTTCGGACGCTATACAGTCTTCGGACTGCCAGTTACAATGCCAGTTACAATGCCAGTTACAATGCCAGTTACAGTCTTCGGACGCAATACAAGCAAACTCTACCAACTCTCAAACAAACTCTACCAACTCTCTGAATATGTGCCATGACAATAATGCTACTGATTGTTGTTCTTTGAATGAATCTGTTGACTTCCCAGAGAGATCTGTGCTGATGGGGTCTTTTCATCAAGGCGATTCACGGTTTGGAAATGTGCGCAACAAGCAGTGTGGTGCCATCAGTTTGACTGCTGTTTTGAAGTCCAAGATGAAGAACGTGTGGAGCTGGGAAACTGGAGATCTTGATGATGTTTTGATTAAGGGAACTGTTCTTTACAGGTCAATGAGTGCACAGGGTAAAATAAGAGACCAAGGAAGGGGTTACATTGCTGTGTCTGAATTGCCTAGACAATATGAAGTGTGGAATTGTGATTTCTCAATAAACTTTGCTGATTCTTACACTGGATTTATTCAGGTTGATGACTATGACGATGCTTTACGTGATGTTGCCATGCCTTTTGATGTAGCACTGCAGCGTGCGCTGTTTAGTAATGATGCTTGTTTGTTGACCATTTGTGCTAACACATGTGCTGTAGTGAATGCAGGAACAAGGTTTGCGTTTGTTGATTCACACGCTAACAGAAACGTCAACCAGAAAGGTGAGAGGACAAGTTGTGTTGCATACTTCAGCTCTATACACTCCCTGGTCACATTTGTTTACGACTTTGCACGAGCTTTTGGCATAAGCACACCAAGGTTTGAGGTAACTGGAGTCACAGTAATAACTAATGCCAACGCCCAGATGGACGATTCAACGAGCTCTGCAAGTTGCTGTCCACTCTACAGCGATGTGGTGAAGCGTAAGCCTAAAGTGTGTGAACGAGTTGTAAGTGGGTCGTCTACAGTTGCAGCTAATTTCACAAGTAGCACAGAATGTTCACAGACCATACCAGACACAAATGCTTGTTCTAATGTAAACAGTAGACCACTGTACAGTGACGTTTTGAGACAAGTTCCCAGTAAGGGTGTTAAGCGAAACAACATTGCAACAGACGATGTCATTCTTATTGATGCAGGTGCGCACGAACAGTCTTTTCAACCTTTACAGTGTGATGTGCAAGCAAATTATGTCATAAGTGATATAAGATTTCACAAACAGGCTTTTAAACCTTTAACTCGTCAAGACCAAGATGCACTGTGCACGCGTTTAGAGCTTCAACATGAAAATGTTGATTTGAGCTTAATGGCAACCATTGATCTCGATGACATGGGATCTCCCTGTAAGATAAAAAGCATAAAACCTGATGGGAATTGCTTTTACCGTAGCCTAGCCTTTAGCATTTGTCACAATGAAGACAAGCATTTGAAAATAAGACGGGCTGTCGTGAAACACCTTCAGAGAAACAGCGCCAAATTTGAAACATATCTGAGGGAAGAATACACATCTGTGCAGGATTATGTGAGTAAATCAAGAATCTACTACTGTGGTTCATGGGCAAAAGAGATTGATATTTTTGCTGCTGCTGACTTATTGCAAACAACTATATTTACTTTCAATGATGGAAGATGGAATATGCACAGACCTACAGACTCACAGACATGTAGAGAGAATTGCATTTATTTAAATCACACTGGCAGTCATTATGAGGTTGTAATATGTGTTCAACACAAAGATGCAAGAAGTTGCGCAGGAATATGCCAGCCTGTAAAGATTGATGACAAGTTGAGGTCAACACGAAAAAGAAAGCTGAACGATGAATCAGAAAATGTGAAAGCAAAGAAAGATCGCCAGCGATATCACAATGACAGCGATTACAGAGAGAGAAAGCGTGCACGTGTTCGGAATAAGTATACATCTGATCCTGAATATCAAGAATTGCTACGTGACTACTCTAAAATGACATATAGGAAAAGTGCTTCCTTCCAAGCAATGGTACGCGAGTATTCTAGTGTCAAATATAAGACAAACAAGAGCTTTCAGACTTATGTGCGTGATTACTCCAAAGCCAAATATAAGACAAACGGGCCATTCCAGAATCTTGTCCGTGACTACAGTCATACAAAATACAAGAAAAACATTGGATTCCAGAACAAAATTAAAGAGCATAATAAGTGGAAGTATCAAGAAAATGAAAACATCCGTGTAAACAAAATCAAAAAAGGTTGTGAAAATTATTCAACATGGCAGAAGAAACAGGGAGACATTGATTTGGCTATTGATCATTTTCGTCAGGAGGTCAGCCGTGGTCCTGAATATGTATGCTCAGTCTGTCATCGTTTACTCTTCAGGAAGCAGGTGGTTGAGTGTAAAAGACATTACTATGAAAGCAAAGGAGCAGAAGTGGCTGCATTGGCTAATAGATGCATAACATTGCAATATTTACATGTGTGTGATGATGAATGTGAACAGAAATGTCATTTGTCTGATAGTCCATTAAGCAAATTATGGATTTGCCATACATGTCATCGTAAAATACTTGGAGGAAAACTTCCCGAAGAGAGTGTCACAAACAACATGCATTTGGATGATATTCCACCGGAACTTAAATGTCTGAACTCTTTGGAACAACATCTCATTGCACGTCACATTCCCTTCATGAAGCTGTTGTGTTTGCCTCGAGGCCGCCAGAGAGCTTGCCATGGTCCTTGCGTCTCTGTTCCTGTTAATAACACAAATGTGACAAATATACTCCCAAGAAATGAATGTGATGACAAGATGATAAGAGTGAAACTGAAACGCAAGTTGACATATAAAGGTCATTACGAGTACATGTATGTCCACACTGATCGTGTCAGAAATGCACTGAGGTATTTGATGGCAAACAATAAATGGTATGGTGATGTGACTATGAATGACGAATGGGTAAACTCTCTGAATGGCACTGACCAGCATGAGGAAAGCACCAAACAGGAAACACCTGCTAACAGTGATGATGACAATGTTCCTGAAGAGCAAGCAGAGGAAGATGTGACTTATATCAAAGACCAGAATGGGCTTTTGTCAGATACATCATTACAACCTGTCGATCTGGGTTCAGAGATCATTGATCAGAATTTTCAGGACATACTTAATGTGGCACCAGGTGAAGGTAACAGTCCAGTGAGGCTGCTGTCCGATAAAACCAACGAGGCAAAATGTTTCCCTGTTTTGTTTCCATCTGGTGGACCTACATTCCATGATGAAAGAGAGTCCAAAATAACTCTGTCTCGGTACCTGAATACACGCATTCTGAATGCAGATGGGCGTTTTGCACAGAACACAGACTTCATTTTTTACGCACAATACATATCAGAGGTGCATCAAGTTGTATCTGGTGTATCAGTGGCGTTACGCAAAGGTGGCGGCAACTCCCCTCTGAAAGACGCATCACCAGACATGTTGTTGAACTCAGACTCCTTGGGTAAAATATTGCGCAATGACGAAGGATACAAGTTCTTACGAGGAATTCGTGGCACACCTCCATACTGGATGTCAGTTCAGAAAGATTTATTTGCCATGATAAGACAACTCTCCATACCCACATTCTTTGCATCTTTTAGCTCTGCAGATTTGAGATGGCCTGAAATGCTGAACTCTATTCTAAGAATAGAAGGTAAACAAACGTCTGTTGACGATCTTGACTGGTCTGACAAATGTGGACTCATACGCCAAAACCCTGTGACAGCGGCAAGAATGTTTGATCACCGATGGCATTGCTTTCTCCGTGATGTAATCATGTCGCCAGCAGAACCCATAGGGAAAATAAAGGACTACTTTTATCGTGTTGAATTTCAACAACGTGGTTCTCCTCATGTCCACTGTCTTTTTTGGGTTGAAAATGCTCCCAAGATTGATAAAGAGAGTGATGATGAAGTGGCACAGTTCATAGATACATACATCACCTGTGAAATTCCACCAGAAACAGATGCAGAGCTTTATGAGGTTGTGAGCAGCGTACAGAGGCACAGCACAAGACACTCTAAGACTTGCCGCAAGAAAAACACAGTGTGCAGGTTCAACTTCCCACGGCCACCATCAAGCTGTACTTTCATCACAAGAGGCGGTAACTGTGAGGACTTGAATGGCAATGATGACAATACAAGTGCGAGTGCAATAATAAAGAATGTTAAAACTGCGTTGACCATGCCTGACATGGATTTTGATACAGCCGATGCATTTTTTGAGTCTCTTGGGATAGATCAAGATTTGTTTGAAAAGGCGTACAACATATGTTCCAAAAAGAAAAGCATTGTCCTGAAACGAAGTCCTGGAGACATTTGGGTGAACCAGTACAACAAAGACTTACTCCGTGCTTGGCAAGGCAATATGGATATCCAGTATGTCACAGATGCCTTTTCAGTTGTGGTCTACATACTGTCGTACATCACAAAAGCAGAACAAGAAATGGGTTTGCTCTTACAACGTGCCCAAGACGAGTCAATGAATGGCAACCTTGATGCAAAAGCAGCATTCAAACAGCTTGGAAGTGTATACCTACACAACAGAGAAGTTTCAGCCCAAGAGGCAGTTTATCGATTAACACACATGCACTTGAAAGAATGCTCTCGCGACGTACAGTTCATTCCAGTTGGTGATAATCCTGTTAGGATGAGTTTACCTCTGCATTTACTCCAAAGTAAAGCCCAATTCCAACAGTGTAATGATGAAAGCAGCATTTGGATGACCAATGTGGTTGAGAGGTATAAGAGCAGACCCCAGAATGCACAATTTGAGGATTTATGCCTGGCCAGTTTTTGTTCTGAATACAGAGTTCTACCAAAGTCACAGGTTCCGGCTGAAAGAGATTCACATGACATTGTACAGCTCAACAACAACTGTGGCTTTGTGAAACGAAGGACCCGAACTGAACCTGCTGTCGTGAGGTATCCCAGATTTTCTCCCACAAAAAACCCCGAAAAGTACTTCCATTCATTGCTGCAACTGTTTTTGCCTTACTATGAAGACTGTCACCTCAAACCGCCCCAGTTTGATACATATGAGGATTTCTATAAAAATGGTGCAGTGAAATGTGGTGTTGATGTTCAAAGAGTGCAGTCGATTGTGGATACCAACAAAGCTTTATTTGAAAAAGAAAGTGATGAGATTGATAGAGCTAAACAGTTGCTGGAAGACAAAATTGATCTAGAAGATGCCTGGGCTCAGATATGTCCTGAAACAGAAAGGGAACGTCTTCGTTGTTTGAATCTGATGAAAAAAAAGGTTGTAGATGATGAAGGTGATGATGATGACAAACTCATTCCTGACCTGACAGCAAACCCACAGACTACATGCACTTTGGAAACAAATCATGTGTCAATGCCCAGACAAGATGCATTACATTTATTGCGATCATTAAATGAAGAACAGTCTGCCATATTCTATGCTGTTCGTAAGTGGTGTTTGCAGAAACTGTTTGGACAAAATCCTGAACCATTGCGATTATTCATTACTGGTGGAGCAGGAACAGGGAAAAGCCATTTAATCAAAGCGATACATTACGAATCTACCAGGCTGTTGTCACAGATTGCTGAAAATCCTGAGGATCTCACTGTGCTTCTAACAGCACCTACAGGAGTGGCTGCATATAACATTGGTGCTGCAACAATTCACAATACATTCTCCATTGGTGCAAATGTCAAACTGCCATATCAACCACTAGGTGATGAGAAAGTCAATTCTTTGCGAACCAAAATGGGCAGCTTGCAAATTCTGATCATTGATGAAGTGTCCATGGTCGACCACCGTCTTTTGGCCTACATTCATGGTAGACTGCGTCAAATTAAGCAGACTGGTGATTATTCCTTGTTTGCCAAAGTTTCCCTGATTTGTGTGGGTGATTTTTTTCAACTCAAGCCCGTGAAAGGCACGCCTCTTTTTGCTGAAAACAAAGGAGCCAACCTGTGGGACAACAACTTTGAGGTTGCAGAACTGACTAAAGTTGTTAGACAAGAAAATGCAGCATTTGCGGAAATGCTTAATCGTCTCAGAGTCCGTAAAAAGAACGAACCTCTCACCGACTGTGATGTTCTCACACTGAGGCAGCGTGAAACTGGTGAGGAATCTACAGACATTCATGTGTATGCTACAAATGCAGAGGTTGATGAATATAACGTGAAGAGACTGCAAGAGACCTGCCCAGACGCAATCAGCATACGTGCTCAAGACTTTGTCCGAAATCCCAAAACTGGAAGAATGGAACGGAAATTTGGCTTTCACACAAAAGTTTTCAACTCTTGCTTGCCTAAATGTGTTTCCTTGGGTGTTGGAGCAAGGGTCATGTTGAAGAAAAACATAGATGTGTCTGATGGCCTTGTCAATGGAGCATGTGGCACAGTCGTGGAAATCATTCAAAGTCAACAAGACGATGACATGCCTGCAGCTATCCATGTGGACTTTGAAGACCCTAATGTAGGAAAGATCCAGAGGTCAAAAGCAAAAAGGGTTTCTGAACGTTCAACGATAGTGGAAGTGCAAGAGGAACAAGTGGCTAATAATGGTGGAGTACGAAGGCAACTGCCGATTAGCCTGGCCTGGTCAGTAACTGTACACAAATGTCAAGGGCTTACTGTTGAAAGGGCTGTTGTATCACTCAAGAAGATCTTTGCTCCAGGGCAAGCATACGTTGCATTGAGTCGCGTGAGAACTCTTGGTGGGCTGATAATTGAGGACTTCAAAGAATCTGCCATATTTTGTGATAACAAAGTAGATTCAGCTATGAAAAGCTTGCCTGAGTTTAACTTTGGAATGTCTGTTTTATCCAACATGAACCCTGTGTGCACAGTAGCACTTCACAATGTGCAGAGTTTGAATGCTCACATTCAGGATGTTCAATCCCATAAAGCCCTCATGAATGCTGACTGTATTTGCTTAACAGAGACGTGGCTCAATGTAGACACTGATGAAGAGCCACAACTTCCAGGATACGTCTTCAAACACAATCCGAGAGGAAACTGTTACAATGACTCCGAGCCAGCCTTTGCAGCGCTGAAACAACAACAAAGAGGTGGAGTTGGTCTGTTTTGTTCAGAAAACGTTGACGTGCAGGTGTCAATTCCAGAAAGATGCAATTTGGAATGTCTGTATTTTGAAATACCACATGCAAATTTGACTGCTGCTGTGTTGTACAGGCCCAGCTCTTATAAGATTGACATGTTTCGAGAACAGTTATTACAGGTCATCTTTGAACTTGAAAAGCATCCTGGGAGGAAACTCATCATGGGAGACTTCAATGAGGACATCTTTGTATCGTCTACAATTCTCAAGTTATTGGAACGGCATGGATACACTCAACATGTGCAAGCAGCCACAACTGAAAAAGGTACATTAATAGATCATGTCTACATTAAAGGCACAGAAGATGTTGTTGTTGAAGTTGTGCAGACATACTACAGTTTTCATGAAGCGATACTGATCTCACTGTTGTAATGTTTTCTGTGATTAATGATATTTGTCTTTGAATAGGTAGGCATTTATATTCTGGCTGTTACACATGACGTCATTATGAGTTCACTTCATATTCCGTCCGCTAAGTGGGGTTTGGGTGGGTGGGTGGTGGCAAGGAGAGAGCATAACACTGGACGGTCCTTGCAAGGGATGGGAGGGGTATGGGGGCCATTTTCCAAAAGAAGTTGCAAATAACGGTAAAGATATACAGATGAATATGTAAATATCAGGGAGCTATACAGTTGATTTATTATATAGGCAACTAACATTTTTTTAAAGTCAGCGGACCATTCCTTAATTGTCTAAAGCATTTTAGACTATGTCTTGTTAATGTTTGTCAAATTATTTCATTTTGGTTACATTACACCACCATTACACAAAGTTATGCGTAATGCATTTAAATGCTAAAAAGAGTCCAAATTAAAGTTTTAATTAATGGACAGACATAGCACTATATAGCTAATGGAATGATTTTATCTTTACCGTCATAGTAAAACCTTAACATTATCAGTGAATTACAGTTAAGACGATAACAGTCAATAACAGCAAACACAGCTGTTCAATTTTAGCCTACAAATAAAATTGATAACAGTAAAATAAAATTAAGCATATTATTTTACACATTATTTTTTTGTCATATATTACAGTCAGTTGAAGACTGGTATTATTATTGCAACACTGAGTTAAAGGACAATATCTTAAATCTTCAATGAAGTGAAAGAATAAATTATGTATGAATGAATTGTCCCGAGATTATGTAAGAATGATGAAAACAAACTAAGAAAACCAATCAAGCCAAGTGCAACTTCTTTTGGAAAATGGCCCCCATACAGGGAACTTTTTTGTTCAACATTTTTATGAATTATAGAATTATACCAAGTGGACAGTCATGCTACAGTTTTCAACATATACAGTTGTGTGACACAAAAAGTGTTCCTGCTTCACCCTTATTGGTGTCATACTGACAAATGCTTTGGTACAGTAAAGTGATGATACCTTGTGTACAAGATCACTTGAGATAGTGCTGATTACATACAAACTCTGTCATTTACTGTGGGATCAGTTCTGTTCCCTTTAAGCTGACACAGGTCAGAGGCCCAGCCTCATCTCGCTGCAACACCAGTTTTTCTTATAAAAGGGCAGAATCTCAAAGGACATTCTGTTTGGTGGAGTTGCCACCAGCACCAGGGCAGTTGAAGGACATGAAAGCCATGGACAGCAATGCAGTCTGCTGAGACAAGCATGTGAGTAAACACGCTAACTGGAGACAGGTGATGTGTAAAGGGGGAAATTCAGAGGACACATTCAGAAGAATACCATTTGGATAAAAAAAAACAGCAGCAACAGCCATTATTCCTGTGTCGGACTACACAGCCATTTTTAGCAGTGATTTCTATGTCTACGAGACTGACAAGTGGCATCTTAGCACTGTGTATCTTTCATACCAATTGAACTGATTAATAATAATAATAATAATATGTTTATTTTATATATAACGCCTTTCTCAAACCCAAGGTCGCTTTACATAGTAGAAGGAAAAGACCTTACCATTTTTGTCTGAGTGATGAAAATACATGTTAGCAGTCATTTACATATTCAGCACTGTCCACTTGGTATGCAGTTCTGTAAACAGGGTCTAATACACATGGTGAATAAAACTAAATTGCATTGTTAAAGTAGTTAAAATATGCATCAGTTGGTCATTTCATTTACAAATGTGTTACAATATATTGACAGACTTTAGATAATTATTTTGTTTATGTAAAAATGCTGTGTTTTGACATGAAGAATTCAGAGAAGGAAGTTTGTTTTTGTTTCTAAGTTTTAGATTGGGTGAGGACAATTCAGTTGGCTACTTAATCAACCCAGGACAATTTTCAGCCATTACTACTGTACAACTACTTGAAATAAGACATATTTAATGGTTTAAGTTTTATTTTTTCTGCCTGTGTAATGCGTTGTTTGTTTTTCATTTCAGACCTGATTTTGTATTAGGCTGTTCTTTTGTGTTCTCTTCTTTTTTGTGGGACTGATTTGTTTTAGCTGCGACTGTACTTTAAGTGTTTTGTTATCATACCAAGGACTAATTTAGATGGTGTGTAACATGATACTTTACTTGTTGATACATTGAACAAACTATTCTTATTTTGTTTTGTTTTGTTATATTATTATCAATTATTGTGAAGTATGTTTTGGCATGAATAATTACAAAGAAGGAAAAAGAAGGAAGATTTATTGATATTATATCAGAAAAGTTACTTATGTTCTATGAATAATGGCATATGGAATCTGTTTACTAACATATTGCTAAATTTCACTGCTGGATCTGTACCACCACAAAACAATGGACTGAATTTGGACTGCAAGAAGTTTTACTTTGTAAGACAAAACTGAACCAAGCACTACAGAGGTTTGGAGTCGGAAATGCTGTCATGATCTTCTGACATATTAACATTATGTGAGTACCCATTATATTTAATTGTACATTTTTTCAAAGACAGGCATCCTAATTCTGATTCATGCACATTTGACAGGATGTAAACTTTAAGAAAAAGACATGTTGGTTTATTTTACCTGTGTAACAATATCATGTAGACTTTTATTGTAAATGTACATCTGCTGTCAAATGACCATACAGAAAATGTTGGCCAAGGCCCAGCAACGTAGCCTTTCGAGTGACCTGCACCAGACACAGGGCATGCTGGGGATCACGGACATCCACCAGCCTCACAGCCTTCCGAGTGACCTGCACCAGTCCTGCTGCGGATCACAGACATCTGCCAGTAACGCAGCCTTCCGAGTGACCTGCACCAGTCCTGCTGAGGATCACGGACATCCACCAGCAACATAGCCTTCCCAATGAACTTCACCAGTCACAGAGCCTGCTGCGGATCACGGACATCTGCCAGCCATGCAGCCTTCCGAGTGACCTGCACCGGTCCTGCTGCTGATCACGGACATCCACCAGCAACATAGCCTTCCCAATGAACTGCACCAGTCACAGAGCCTGCTGCGGATCATGGACACCAGCCAGCAACGCACTCTTCGAGTGACCTGCACTGGTCCTGTTGCTGATCATGGACATCTGCCAGCAACGCACTCTTTGAGTGACCTGCACCAGACACAGGGCCTGTTGAAGATCACATACATCCGCCAGCAACGCAGCCTTCTGAGTGATTTGCACCAGACACAGACATCCGCCAGCCATGCAGCCTTCTGAGTGACCTGCACCAGTCTTGCTGCGGATCACGGACATCCACCAGCAACGCAGCCTTCCCAAAGAACAGCACCGGTCACATCTGCCAGCCATGCAGCCTTCCGAGTGACCTGCACCAGACACAGGGCCTGCTGAGGATCACGGATATCCTCCAGGAAGGCAGCCTTGTGAGGGACCTGCACCAATCACAGGGCCTGCTAAGGATCACAGACATCCACCAGCAACACAGCCTATCAAGATCTTATGTGAGTATCCGTGTTTTTCTTTCTCCAAAAGATGCAATCTAAATGTTTATGCATAGTTTAGTAGGATGTAGCCTACATCACACTGTTAACAAATAGACATTTTGCTTTCTTAAACCTGTAGAACAAAATAATGTATACTTTTATTGTAAATTTACATCTGCTCTAAAATTACCTTACAGATAATGTTTTCCCAGTTTCAAAGAATATACCTTCTGAGATGTTTCAAAGCTGTGGTGTGGCCACTGCCACAGGTATGCACAGAACTGGTCCATACGTCTGTTCCATGGGACACACCAATGGTTAGGACTGTTGAGGCTCATGGACATTCACAAGCCACACAGCCTATCCAACCACCTGTACCAGATGGACAGCCTGCTGAGACTCATTGTCCTTTTCCCTTGGTGGTTGTGGTGGTGCAGACTTGTACTTGTCAGAGTGTCTGTTGAGGTTCATGGACCCTCACCAGCCTTGTCACCTGCTGAGGCTCATAGCTGATCTTGGCAATCTACAACAGCACTACAGGACAGCATTACAAGGCCAATGAGTTGTACATGTGGCCATCTACTGACTAAGGGCTGACAAGCCTGGTTAAAAATATTGACTTTGTGCTGTAGATTATTATTATATGTTCATATCACATAGTCATATTTATTCATATCACATAGCCTTATTTATTCTGCTCTTATAAAATATCTGCTAATACACTGCACATATTTATATCTAATTTATATTATTATAAACCACCTTCTGTAAACAAACTGCATACTGTCTACACTGCACTATATTTCTTGTTGTGCTTATGCTCCACCTGTCTATACTTTGTATATCACATTGCACTTTTCTGCTTTTTTGTACTTCTGGTTAGACGTAAACTGCATTTTGTTGACTTTGTACTTCTACTCTGCACAATGACAATAATGTTGAATCTAATCTAATGATAGGACCATTTAGTAATACAAGGGAAATGTAAGTAATTGGGGATTTAATGACTTCATGTTTTTTCTCAGTTTTATTTTTTACTATTTTGGACATCTTTGCTTTTTGTTTCACCATTTTATGTCATCATTTTATGTCATACTATCTAGGAGGGTAGCTTTCAGGGTATTTGTTTGCATAACATCATGCAATTTATACCTCTTCAGTTTGAACACTTATTGTTAATAATGTTAAGATGTTTATATATTAAGTATAGAAAAGATGTGATGATGTGAATCACATGACAAAAAGTGTCTACCACAGAGTTGTAGCAGATTGTCAATGACTGCAGTAATGACTTTTAGTCCATAAATAGCCTGAAAGTGAACAGACTAACCAGTCAGGGATTAACTAGCCTACATTTTGAGATTTGTAAATCTATGTAAAATTGAATTACACATCACTAGCTATGCTATAATGAAATTGTAATTAATAAAGTACAAATGTTTTTTTGCCTTAAATTTCTTTACTTAAAAAAGACTTTGAGTACTCAGTGAATTTTTAAATGAATGAACTTAAAGTCATGAAAACACATGAAGACTTACAAGCCAAATGCATTTCTGCAAATTGCAGTGCCCTCTATAGGTTAAAGGTCATCACATTTCTTGAACCTTCGGCCTTTGGTTTTGATACATGAAAGGGTTGCTATGATAGCTGACTTTATGTTTGATTGGCTGTGTTGGGCAAACGGTTCTGAATATGGCTTCAAAAATAAGGACGTATGTAAGGTTCAGTCTGAAGATTGTCTGTGCCAACTTTGTGACAAACAGACAAAATCTACAGAAAGTAATGTATTGATAAGGCATGGTCTGAAGATAGTCTGTGCCAATTTTGGTGAAGATGAGATATGTGACCTATGAAAATTGTTTAGCGTTTTTGATTAAATCCAATATGGCAGCCTATTCAACTTCGTTGTTGTCACAAGTTGTCATCTGTCAGCCTAAGGACCTTCCACAGTATTACCAGACACCACTAGCAAGTTTTAATTCTAAGCACAACAGCAGCTACAGGCCAAAAGGCATGTTTCTAAATTACAGTGCCCTCTAGAGGTAAAAGGTCACCAGATTTCTTGAGTGTCCCCCTGATCGGATCCTGAGTCCATGTACTAAGTTTGGCTTTGATACATGCAAGGGTTGTTGAGATATGAGCTCACTACCTGTTTAGCGGCTTTGCCACAAATTTCGATTGGCTGTTACAGCCGAATGCTTCTGTCAATTGTTCCAGAAAGCAATGCAATGATAAGGCATAGTCTGAAGATGGTCTCTGCCAATTTTGGTGAGGATCCGCTGAAATTTGTGACCTGCGAAAACTTGTACGGGTTTTTGATTAAATCCAATATGGAGGCCGAATCAATGACGATGACATCATCGTCAACAGCAGCTACAGGCCAAAAGGCATGTTTCTTAATTACAGCGCCCCCTAGAGGTCAAAGGTCAACAGATTTCTTGAGCTTCCCCCTGATTGGGTCCTGAGTCCATGGACTAAGTTTGGTTATGATAGATCAATGGGTTGCTGCGATATGAGCTCACTTCCTGTTTGGCGGCTTCGCCGCAAATTTCAATTGGCTGTTACGCGTGAACGGTTTTAGTTCCAAAGACAAAAAGCAATGCATTAATGAGGCATGGTCTGTAGATGATATCTGTGAAGTTTGGTGTCGATCGGACAAAATTTGTGACCTCTGATACGTTTTAAGAGATTTTGATGAAATCCAAAATGGCGGAAAATCCATCATGGCGGAAATTGAAGTCATAGGGTGCGTTGAACTCGACTTGGTCCAAGGATTCCAACGATACCTCATTTTTGACAATTGGCCATACGGCTCAAAAGTTACGTACGTGAACGCACGTCCAACTTTGGCCTGTTGGTGGCGCTAGAGTGCTTGAGGTGCCATCATGAAACTTGGTGACTTTAATCATGGGACTGTCCCTAATCATCAGGTATATAGTATTAAGCAGTCACAGCAAGTTCCATGCCAAACAACCCAAGATTGGCTGAGTTACAAGGTAATTTCCTGTTTGGCGGCTTCGCCACCAATTTCGATTGGCTGTTACGGGCGAATGCTTTTGTCAATCGTTCCAGAAAATTAAACACTGATAAGGCATGGTCTGAAGATGGTGTGTGCCAATTTTGGTGAAAATCAGAAGAAATTTGTGACCTGTGAAAACTTTTTAGTGTTTTTGATTAAATTCAATATGGCGGCCGAATCAATTATGTTGACATCACAAGTGTGCCTGGGTCAGCCTGAGGACATCCAAAAGTACTACCAGACACCACTAGTATGTTTTAATTCCAAACACATCAACAGCTACAGGCCAAAATGCATTTTCGCTAATTACATTGCCCCCTAGAGGTCAAAGGTCACCAGACTTTTTGAGTGGCCTACTGATGGGGTTATAAGTCCATGTACTAAGTTTGGTTATGACAGATGAAAGGGTTGCTGAGATATGAGCTCACTTCCTGTTTGGCGGCTTCGCCGCATATTTCGTTTGGCTGTTACGGGAAAACGGTTTTAGTTCCGAAGATGGAAATCGATAACTTTTGTGCGGCTTGGTCTGAAGATGTTATGTGCTAAGTTTTGTGAAAATCAGACAAACTATGTGAGGCGTGAAACTTTTTAAAGGTTTTTGACAAAATCCAAAATGGCGGAAAATCCATCATGGCGGAAATTGACGTCATAGGGTGCGTTGAACTCGGCTTTGTCCAAGGATTCCAACGATAACTCATTTTTGACAATCGGGTCAACAGGTCAAAAGTTACGTCCGTGAACACAAGTCCAACTTTGGCCTGTTGGTGGCGCTAGAGCGCTTGAGGTGCCGGCATGAAACTTGGTGAAATGAATTATTGGACTGTCCCCAATTAGTGTGCAAAATTGTATAACTTTTTACCAGACGGTTCTATGGGCTGCCATTGACTTCCATTGCAAAATAATGCGCATCAGCAACTACTGGCCAAAATGCATTTTTGTCAATTACGGAGCCCCCTAGAGGTCAAATGTCACCAAATTTCTTGAGCGTCCTCCCGATGTGGTCTGAGGTACATGTACTAAGTTTGGTTTTGATACATGAAAGCATTGCTGAGATATGAAATCACTTCCTGTTTGGCGGCTTCGCCACAAATTTTTATTGGCTGGTACAGGCCAAAGCTTCTGTCAATTGTTCCAGAAAGCAATGCACTCATCAGGCATGGTCTGAAGATGGTCTCTGCCAATTTTGGTGAGGAACAGATGAAATTTGTGACCTGCCAAAACTTTTTTGTGTTTTTGATTTAATCCAATATGGCGGCCGAATCAATTACGATGACATCACAAGTTGGCTTGGGTCGGCCTAAGGACCTTCAACAGTAGTAGCAGACACCACTAGTGGGTTTTAATTCTAAGCACAACTGTTGCTACAGGCCAAAAGGCATGTTTCTTAATTACAGCGCCCCCTAGAGGTCAAAGGTCACCAGATTTCTTGAGCGTCCCCCTGATTGGGTCCTGAGTCCATGGACTAAGTTTGGTTATGATAGATCAATGGGTTGCTGAGATATGAGCTCACTTCCTGTTTGGCGGCTTCGCCGCAAATTTCGATTGGCTGTTACGCGCGAACGGTTTTAGTTCCGAAGACGAAAAGCAATGCATTAATGAGGCATGGTCTGTAGATGATATCAATGAAGTTTGGTGTCGATCGGACAAAATTTGTGACCTCTGATACGTTTTAAGAGATTTTGATGAAATCCAAAATGGCGGAAAATCCATCATGGCGGAAAATGACGTCATAGGGTGCGTTGAACTCGGCTTGGTCCAAGGATTCCAACGATACCTCATTTTTGACAATCGGGTAAACAGGTCAGAAGTTACGTGCGTGAACGCAAGTCCAACTTTGGCCTGTTGGTGGCGCTAGAGCGCGGGAGGTGCCGACATGCAACTTGGTGACATTAATCATTGGACTGTCTCCAATCAGTGTGCCAAATTTCACAACTTTTTGCCAGACGGTTCTATGGGCTGCCATAGACTTCCATGGCGGAATAATAATAATAATAAGAAAACTAACAAACACAATGGTTGCCTCGCAGCTTCGCTGCTTGGCCCCCAATAAGAAAACTAACAATAACAATGGGTGCCTTCGCAGCTTCGCTGCTTGGCCCCCAATAATAATAATAATAAGAAAACTAACAAACACAATGGGTGCCTTCGCAGCTTCGCTGCTTGGCCCCCAATAATAAATATAGCTGCAAGCAGCAATGAGGGGGCCAAGCAGTATAGGCCGGAGTAGCCACGGCGACAAGATAGAACTCAGCAGACACTCGCGATCAACACTTTCAACAAGTGTCACATCAAACATAACTGATTTTGTAGGGCTGAAACAGGGCTGAGTACTGCCACCGCCTCCGCCAGCCAGCCCCTCCACCTAATCACCCCTGCCCATCCCACCCCGTCCCGCCCCGCCCTACCACGCACGCATTAGAATGACTGGATGGAAAATGTTGTCATTTGTTTCACATCCAAAAATAAAAGATCGATAAAACACATCGCAACTACAGATCAAAATGCAACATTGCTAATTGCAGCACCCCCTACAGGTCAAAGGTCACCAAATTTCTTGAGCGTCCTCCTAATGGGGTCATGAATATATGTAGTAAGTTTGGTGATGATACATGGCAGGGTTGCTGAGATATGAGCTCACTTCCTGTTTGGCGGCTTTGCCGCAAGTTTCGATTGGCTGTTACAGCCGAATGTTACTGTCAATCGTTCCAAAAAGCGATGCACTGATAAGGCATGGTCTGAAGATGTTCTGTGCCAATTTTGGTGAGGATCCACTGAAATTTGTGACCTGCGAAAATTCGTACGTGTTTTTGATTAAATCTAATATGGCGGCCGAATCAATTACGATGACATCACAAGTTGGCCTGGGTCGGCCTAAGGACCTCCAACAGTATTACCAGACACCACTAGTGCGTTTTAATTCTAAGCACAACAGCAGCTACAGGCCAAAAGGCATGTTTCTTAATTACAGCGCCCCCTAGAGGTCAAAGGTCACCAGATTTCTTGAGCGTCCCCCTGATTGAGTCCTGAGTCCATGCACCAAGTTTGGCTTTGATACATGCAAGGGTTACTGAGATATGAGCTCACTTCCTGTTTGGCGGCTTCGCCGCATATTTCGATTGGCTGTTACGGGCGAACGGTTTGAGTTCCGAAGACGAAAATGAATAACTTTTGTGAGGCTTGGTCTGAAGATCAAGTGTGTCAGATTTGGTGTCGATCGGACAAAATTTGTGACCTTTGAAGACTTTTTAGTGTTTTTGATGAAATCCAAAATGGCGGAAAATCCATAATGGCGGAAATTGACGTCATAGGATGCGTTGAACTCGGCTTGGTCCAAGGATTCTAACAATACCTAATTTTTGACAATCGGATCAACGGGTCAAAAGTTACGTGCGTGAACGCAAGTCCAACTTTGGCCTGTTGGTGGCGCTAGAGCGCTCAAGGTGCCGGTATGAAACTTGGTGAAATGAATTATTGGACTGTCCCCAATTAGTGTGCAAAATTGTATAACTTTTTACCAGACGGTTCTATGGGCTGCCATTGACTTCCATTGCAAAATAATGCGCATCAGCAACTACTGGCCAAAATGCATTTTTGTCAATTACGGTGCCCCCTAGAGGTCAAATGTCACCAAATTTCTTGAGCGTCCTCCCGATGGGGTCTGAGGTACATGTACTAAATTTGGTTTTGATACATGAAAGCGTTGCTGAGATATGAAATCACTTCCTGTTTGGTGGCTTCGCCGCAAATTTCGATTGGCTGGTAGAGGTCAATGCTTCTGTCAATTGTTCCAGAAAGCAATGCACTCATCAGGCATGGTCTGTTGATGGTCTCTGCCAATTTTGGTGAGGATCCGCTGAAATTTGTGACCTGCAAAAACGTGTACGTGTTTTTGATTAAATCCAATATGGCGGCCGAATCAATTACGATGACATCACAAGTCGGCTTGGGTCGGCCTAAGGACCTCCAACAGTATTACCAGACACCACTAGTGCATTTTAATTCTAAGCAAAACAGCAGCTACAGGCCAAAAGGCATGTTTCTTAATTACAGCGCCCCCTAGAGGTCAAAGGTCACCAGATTTTTTGAGCGTCCCCCTGATTGGGTCCTGAGTCTATGTACTAAGTTTGGTTATGATAGATGAATGGGTTGCTGAGATATGAGCTCACTTCCTGTTTGGCGGCTTCGCCGCATATTTCGATTGGCTGTTACGGTCAAACGGTTTGAGTTCCGAAGACGAAAAGTGATAACTTTTGTGCGGCTTGGTCTGAAGAGCATGTGTGTCAAGTTTGGTGACGATCGGACAAAATTTGTGACCTGTGAAGTTTTAGTTTCACTTTCACTAAAATCCAATATGGCGGAAAATCCATCATGGCGGAAAATGACGTCATAGGGTGCGTTGAACTCGGCTTGGTCCAAGGATTCCAACGATACGTCATTTTTCAAAATCGGGTCAACAGGTCAAAAGTTACGTGCGTGAACGCACGTCAAACTTTGGCCTGTTGGTGGCGCTAGAGCCCTCGAGGTGCCGACATGAAACTTGGTGAAATTAATCAATGTACTATCCCCAATCAGTGTGCCAAATTTCACAACTTTTTACCAGACGGTTCTATGGGCTGCCATAGACTTCAATGGCAGAGGAAAGATGTTAAATAATAATAATAAGAAATCATAGAAACACAATGGGTGCCTTCGCAGCTTCGCTGCTTGGCCCCCAATAAGAAAAAATAGAAACACAATGGGTGCCTTCGCAGCTTCGCTGCTTGGCCCCCAATAATAATAAGAACAAATAGAAACACAATGGTTGCCTCGCAGCTTCGCTGCTTGGCCCCCAAATATAGCTGCAAGCAGCAATGAGGGGGCCAAGCAGTGAGATTAGCAGGCCAGATTTGCCATGTAAGTCAATGCCGTTGCATCAGACATATAGCCTTAAGCAGTCACAGCAAGTTCCATGCCATACAACCCAAGATTGGCTGAGTTACAAGGTCAAGTTTCACATCAAAACATAACTGATTTTGTGGGGCTGAACCAGGCCTGAGTGTCACCGCCCCCTCCCCCAGCCAGCCCACCGCCGCAACCGCCCCTGCCCATCCCATCCCGTCCCACCCTTGCACGCACACATTAGAATGAACTAGATGGAACTTGCGGTCATCAGTTTCACATCAAAAATAAAAGATTGACTGAGATATGATCACACTTGCTGTGATTTAAACACAGAGGTCAAAAATTGACGTCATAGGGTGTGTGGGGGTGTGAACTCAGCTTGGCCCAAGGATTCCAATGATACCTCATTTTGCCATTCGGGTCAACAGGTCAAAAGTTACGTCGGTGAACACAAGTCCAACTTTGGCCTGTTGGTGGCGCTAGAGCGCTTGAGGTGCCGGCATGAAACTTGGTGAAATGAATTATTGGACTGTCCCCAATTAGTGTGCCAAATTGTATAACTTTTTACCAGACGGTTCTATGGGCTGCCATTGACTTCCATTGCAAAATAATGCGCATCAGCAACTACTGGCCAAAATGCATTTTTGTCAATTACGGAGCCCCCTAGAGGTCAAATGTCACCAAATTTCTTGAGCATCCTCCCGATGTGGTCTGAGGTACATGTACTAAGTTTGGTTTTGATACATGAAAGCGTTGCTGAGATATGAAATCACTTCCTGTTTGGCGGCTTCGCCGCAAATTTTGATTGGCTGGTACAGGCCAAAGCTTCTGTCAATTGTTCCAGAAAGCAATGCATTCATCAGGCATGGTCTGAAGATGGTCTCTGCCAATTTTGGTGAGGAACAGATGAAATTTGTGACCTGCCAAAACTTTTTTGTGTTTTTGATTTAATCCAATATGGCGGCCGAATCAATTACGATGACATCACAAGTCGGCTTGGGTCGGCCTAAGGACCTCCAACAGTATTACCAGACACCACTAGTGCATTTTAATTCTAAGCAAAACAGCAGCTACAGGCCAAAAGGCATGTTTCTTAATTACAGCGCCCCCTAGAGGTCAAAGGTCACCAGATTTTTTGAGCGTCCCCCTGATTGGGTCCTGAGGCCATGTACTAAGTTTGGTTATGATAGATGAATGGGTTGCTGAGATATGAGCTCACTTCCTGTTTGGCGGCTTCGCCGCATATTTCGATTGGCTGTTACGGTCAAACGGTTTGAGTTCCGAAGACGAAAAGTGATAACTTTTGTGCGGCTTGGTCTGAAGAGCATGTGTGTCAAGTTTGGTGACGATCGGACAAAATTTGTGACCTGTGAAGTTTTAGTTTCACTTTCACTAAAATCCAATATGGCGGAAAATCCATCATGGCGGAAAATGACGTCATAGGGTGCGTTGAACTCGGCTTGGTCCAAGGATTCCAACGATACCTCATTTTTCAAAATCGGGTCAACAGGTCAAAAGTTACGTGCGTGAACGCACGTCAAACTTTGGCCTGTTGGTGGCGCTAGAGCCCTCGAGGTGCCGACATGAAACTTGGTGAAATTAATCAATGTACTATCCCCAATCAGTGTGCCAAATTTCACAACTTTTTACCAGACGGTTCTATGGGCTGCCATAGACTTCAATGGCAGAGGAAAGATGTTAAATAATAATAATAAGAAAATATAGCTGCAAGCAGCAATGAGGGGGCCAAGCAGTATGGGCCGGAGTAGCCACGGCGACAAGATAGAACTCGGCAGACACCCGCGAGCAACACTTGCAACAAGTGTCACATCAAAACAGCTGATTTTGTAGGGCTGAAACAGGGCTGAGTTATTGCCACCGCCTCCGCCAGCCAGCCCCCCCCCCACTTAATCACCCCAGCCCGTCCCACCCCGTCCTGCCCTGCCCTGCCCTTGCACGCACGCATTAGAATTAACTGGATGTAACATGTTGTCATGAGTTTCACATCAAAAAATAAAAGATTGATAAAACACATCAGCAACTACAGATCAAAATGCAATATTGCTAATTGCAGCACCCCCTACAGGTCAAAGGTCACCAAAGTTTTTGAGCGTCCTCCTAATGGGGTCATGAATCCATGTAGTAAGTTTGGTTATGATACATGGCAGGGTTGCTGAGATGAGCTCACTTCCTGTTTGGCGGCTTCGCCACCAATTTCTATCGGGTGTTGATGTGTTATGTTGTGGTGTTTTGATTATTTTTCCGTTTGCCTTGACTTTGTTAAAAAATTCTTGCTTGCATTTGGTTGTTTAAAATAAAGTTTACGATTTCTTTCGATCTTTTCTCAATCATGTCTTGTTTTGGGGTTGATGGAATTGGGGAGGGGATAGTTTGGGTGATGGCTTCTAGGCAGAAATTGAATAGCTTTTTATATCCTTAGGCTTTATTGCTGTGGTTGTAGTCTGGTTGTGCTTTTAGTCTAATATTGTCTTGAAGTAGGCTAGACCTGGCCCGCTTTTGTGGTGATTGCGATCTCGATAACTATAGCCTCAATAGAACTGATAAACTTAGGTCACCCTTGCCTTATTGAAGTAAGTTTCATGAAGCATAGGCTAATATCAACCCTGACTGCGTGTTTGAACGTGACCAGTGACACAGAAGTGATAGCCTTCGGGGTTGTAAACTGACTTGTTTTAACAGCCTGCCTTTTAATGGGCAAAAGAGAAAAATACAGGGTGAAAAAGCACTTGGAAAATGTGTTTCTTTTTTTTTGTTTGCGTGATGTCTGTAGCATTGTTATTTCAAATGGTCAGCGTTTTGTACTAGACCTATGTCCTTATTCGCGGTAGGGTGTAGGCTAAAGAATAGAAGTCTAATGTAAAATCTGGTGCTTTCATTTAGCTGGTAACTGAAATGTTCATTTTTAGTAATTTCATTACTAAATCAAATCGGCTATTGTCAGACGCTCCGATATTCAATTGCTCTTTGGGGTTTTAATGAAACGGCTACAAACTGATTTCATTACCAAAAAAAAAAGAACCAAAAAAAGGAGTAAAAAAAAACATTGAATGTTACAATTTCATTTCATCCACTGTGTGGATGGTACATTTGGTTATCTTTTGAATATTTTGATATCAGGGGATGGCAAATTAAGTTGAAAAAGTTTAGGGACTTTTATTATGACGATTAACATCGAATAGTTCGCCCGTGATCACGAACCTTCTTCCTTTTCAGTGATTGCTGGCTGAAGGTAAGACGTGTGTGTAATGTCTCGTGAAAATTAATTGATATGTCGGTATATTTGGTTTTGAGGTATTTATAACAGAATAAACTCACGAAAATATTAAAATATGTTTAGCTGATGTGCCTCTAGATAGCCACCTTTGTTACATTTGTTAACGTGTTCGTGTCACACTATGAACGATAAACTCTACAGGGCAGGCAGGAAAGGTAGCGGTTGTGTAAATGTGAATTTGTAACGTTAATAAATCAAAAATGTTAATCAGATTGAAGCAGGCAGTGTCTTGAGAACTGGCTGTTATCTCATGAACAACGTTGTATAGTCGAATACAGTCAAAGGTTATTATTACTGGGACGATGCTTCAGCCATGCTGTAGGCTAGCGCTGTTGGATAGCAATTAACCTTGTATTGTAATTGAACTCACATCTGCTTCTTGAATAGCAGTGTGTTAGAAAACGTGGTACATTACTGTGAAGTTGGTTGTTTTTGAGTCATCTCCGTTAGGAATGCAAGTTCACGTTGTTTACTTGCTATTGAAAATCAGAGGCAGACTCCTAGCAGTGTTTGCAGCTAACAGGAGAACATAACGTTAGCGAGCTAAGATGAGTTGATGTTGGATGTTGGCTCAGCAAGACCGCTTGCGAAGGCAGGCAAGCATGTGTAATTCTTAAGAAATACAGTTATTTAATTAATCTTAAACAGGTGATGTAACCTAGGTTAAATTGGTGTGGTTTGGCAGCAAGCATTCAAACGCGAGGGGGGAATGTTTCTGGCGGCTAAATATATTGCTACGAGGGTAAGTTATGGCTAAAAGACTCTTGAACTGGCGTAGCTGCTATTGCAAAAGGTCACACAAGGCGACAAGCAATTTCGTTGCACGCGACCTGGTCTAAATTATTGTTTTCTGGAGGCTATATTCAGTTGTCGAACGGCCTATTGTATTTTTGATGGTTTAATTAAATGTATGACGTTTTTTTCTCTGACCACCAATGCCATGACTATTATGAGGTGTCTCGTTTGGGTTTAGATATGGGACTAGATGTATACTTTGGTGTTAATACTCTTGAATGCAATGTCATACAGTCCTGTATGATAAGAAGTTTGTGTGTTTACAATGAAAATATGCATGTTTTATAATAAAACATATCTAGGAGTTATGAGGCTGTCAGTAAATGTTGAAGGCATAGTATACAGATTTCATCCTGGCTCAATACAGAATGTGGCAGGTCCTGCATGTCTTTTAGGTAGCTAATTTGCTAGTTTTATACCAATTTAACAATTCTGCTAGTTTTCATGTTAACTGAATGTTTCAAGCCTGTTTATGTATACATTGGAAGAATTCATTGGTAGATTTTAAGAATGGTTACAAGCCAAACCACACGTTTGTAAGTTTAAAGTACATTATCTGTCATTGTAAATGCTAAGTTTGTATCTTTCATAACCTATATATATATTAAATATTTTCCAGATTTTGGATTGCTTTTTGACATACTAAAGGTAAGTGTTAAAAGTTTCAGGGCTTTTATGTTGCATACTATCACATAAACAGTACAACTTCTAGGGAAATTTAGAAACTTTTATGCTGCATTGACAGATACATTAGTTTTATTTATGTCTCATATGCCTTGTACTTTAGGTCAAGAATGTGCATGCCTAACTCTGTAGCTGTAAATGTTTGCAACAGGTTCCATTTCATGGTACTTGTGTGTATGTGCCTAGTGGTATGTAACAATCCTCCAGATGTCAATTCGTTTTGCAGATTAATAATAGCTATAAAGTGACATATCACCCCTTTTGATGAATGCAGTGTGGGCTACCCTTGCACATGAAGTCAAAGAAGCAAAATTGTAGGTTGTGGAGAGATGCTGTAGCACAAATTGATAGTATTTCTGATCAATTTGGCGCTGTTCTGTTTAAGGATGTAAGCTAAATGGTGTTACTGAGCCACCACTATTCAATGTTCATGTTCAGGAACAGCACTGAGGTGGGATAGGTTGACACCTGAATGTTTATTTTTATTTTGTTTGTTTGTTTTTAGGTTAGCGTTTTGATTGATAAATATTAGATATATTTACATCATATCCTTATGATGTAAATATGTACATTGTTATTGCCTGTTCGACCAGGCTTGTGCAACAGGATGTAGAATTACAATTTGAATTAAAGGAAGTAGAATTAAAATTCATATGCATAATTTAAGGGTAGTGTTTAACAATGAAGTTTCACAATATATGTCAGATATGATCGCAACAAACACACAACTTATAATTGACAACAGTAACCAATTACATTTCCAAACTAACCTTCCCAAAACTGAATGTATGTGAGATTCAACACATTTGTCCTGTTGTGTGTTGCCATGAATTGAATTCCACTTCCTGTCATTCCAATTCAAATTCAACATTCTGTGGGGTGGGGCCAATTCAATTCAAATTCCAATTCATTAATTGAATGTAGGCCAATTCTAAAATTCGGAATTGTGCACAAGCCTGCGTTCAACAGAACTGATAAAAATATTTCAGTGTAACTGTATGAGATTTCTGATGTGTTTTCTGTGTGTTTTTCAGATGGCGCCTCCTAGCAAGCGGTCCAGGGCGGCCAAGAAGAGACAGGCTGACTTGAGGTCCACTGAGGTCAGGCTGTTGAGCTTAACTATCTGTCCTGATGTATTATGATTGTGTGTTTAATAAGAAACATGTAATGTTGGACACATTTGATATGTTTCTCCCAATTCTTATTTACAGTAGTTTTTATGTTTGCTTGAAATATGCCCTTACATTTTGAATGTATTTGATTTTAATGAAGGATGTGCTGCATGTCTAATTTAAAGGAGAAATCCAGCGAGTTCTTACATAGATCTACGTTTCTCAAGTATTGTCGGTACAAAAAATGAAAACGTTTGTTTTTACCGGTAGCTGCTGGTTGTAGCAACTCGAACTAGGAAAAACTGATTGTTTTGACTTTGTTTCATACCAACAGTACTCAGTGACCCATGAGAAACGGAGACCTATGTGAAAACTCGCCATATTTCCTTTTAAGAAGTTGCTGAATATTTATGATCTAAATATATATACATTACTGTTCTGAAAGTATGAGTATATTAGTTGCTTTAATGATGAAATTATTAAAGAAGTATGATATGTTAGACTTGGTAACCTTATGATGGGTTTTCTGTGTTACAGGTGCCGTGCAAGAGGTCCCCGGTGGCGCAGGTTGACTTGGTCTCCTGTGACGAGGTTGGGCGTCCTCGTAAAAAAGCCCACACACAGTCTTCGGACGCTATACAGTCTTCGGACTGCCAGTTACAATGCCAGTTACAATGCCAGTTACAATGCCAGTTACAGTCTTCGGACGCAATACAAGCAAACTCTACCAACTCTCAAACAAACTCTACCAACTCTCTGAATATGTGCCATGACAATAATGCTACTGATTGTTGTTCTTTGAATGAATCTGTTGACTTCCCAGAGAGATCTGTGCTGATGGGGTCTTTTCATCAAGGCGATTCACGGTTTGGAAATGTGCGCAACAAGCAGTGTGGTGCCATCAGTTTGACTGCTGTTTTGAAGTCCAAGATGAAGAACGTGTGGAGCTGGGAAACTGGAGATCTTGATGATGTTTTGATTAAGGGAACTGTTCTTTACAGGTCAATGAGTGCACAGGGTAAAATAAGAGACCAAGGAAGGGGTTACATTGCTGTGTCTGAATTGCCTAGACAATATGAAGTGTGGAATTGTGATTTCTCAATAAACTTTGCTGATTCTTACACTGGATTTATTCAGGTTGATGACTATGACGATGCTTTACGTGATGTTGCCATGCCTTTTGATGTAGCACTGCAGCGTGCGCTGTTTAGTAATGATGCTTGTTTGTTGACCATTTGTGCTAACACATGTGCTGTAGTGAATGCAGGAACAAGGTTTGCGTTTGTTGATTCACACGCTAACAGAAACGTCAACCAGAAAGGTGAGAGGACAAGTTGTGTTGCATACTTCAGCTCTATACACTCCCTGGTCACATTTGTTTACGACTTTGCACGAGCTTTTGGCATAAGCACACCAAGGTTTGAGGTAACTGGAGTCACAGTAATAACTAATGCCAACGCCCAGATGGACGATTCAACGAGCTCTGCAAGTTGCTGTCCACTCTACAGCGATGTGGTGAAGCGTAAGCCTAAAGTGTGTGAACGAGTTGTAAGTGGGTCGTCTACAGTTGCAGCTAATTTCACAAGTAGCACAGAATGTTCACAGACCATACCAGACACAAATGCTTGTTCTAATGTAAACAGTAGACCACTGTACAGTGACGTTTTGAGACAAGTTCCCAGTAAGGGTGTTAAGCGAAACAACATTGCAACAGACTATGTCATTCTTATTGATGCAGGTGCGCACGAACAGTCTTTTCAACCTTTACAGTGTGATGTGCAAGCAAATTATGTCATTATAAGTGATATAAGATTTCACAAACAGGCTTTTAAACCTTTAACTCGTCAAGACCAAGATGCACTGTGCACGCGTTTAGAGCTTCAACATGAAAATGTTGATTTGAGCTTAATGGCAACCATTGATCTCGATGACATGGGATCTCCCTGTAAGATAAAAAGCATAAAACCTGATGGGAATTGCTTTTACCGTAGCCTAGCCTTTAGCATTTGTCACAATGAAGACAAGCATTTGAAAATAAGACGGGCTGTCGTGAAACACCTTCAGAGAAACAGCGCCAAATTTGAAACATATCTGAGGGAAGAATACACATCTGTGCAGGATTATGTGAGTAAATCAAGAATCTACTACTGTGGTTCATGGGCAAAAGAGATTGATATTTTTGCTGCTGCTGACTTATTGCAAACAACTATATTTACTTTCAATGATGGAAGATGGAATATGCACAGACCTACAGACTCACAGACATGTAGAGAGAATTGCATTTATTTAAATCACACTGGCAGTCATTATGAGGTTGTAATATGTGTTCAACACAAAGATGCAAGAAGTTGCGCAGGAATATGCCAGCCTGTAAAGATTGATGACAAGTTGAGGTCAACACGAAAAAGAAAGCTGAACGATGAATCAGAAAATGTGAAAGCAAAGAAAGATCGCCAGCGATATCACAATGACAGCGATTACAGAGAGAGAAAGCGTGCACGTGTTCGGAATAAGTATACATCTGATCCTGAATATCAAGAATTGCTACGTGACTACTCTAAAATGACATATAGGAAAAGTGCTTCCTTCCAAGCAATGGTACGCGAGTATTCTAGTGTCAAATATAAGACAAACAAGAGCTTTCAGACTTATGTGCGTGATTACTCCAAAGCCAAATATAAGACAAACGGGCCATTCCAGAATCTTGTCCGTGACTACAGTCATACAAAATACAAGAAAAACATTGGATTCCAGAACAAAATTAAAGAGCATAATAAGTGGAAGTATCAAGAAAATGAAAACATCCGTGTAAACAAAATCAAAAAAGGTTGTGAAAATTATTCAACATGGCAGAAGAAACAGGGAGACATTGATTTGGCTATTGATCATTTTCGTCAGGAGGTCAGCCGTGGTCCTGAATATGTATGCTCAGTCTGTCATCGTTTACTCTTCAGGAAGCAGGTGGTTGAGTGTAAAAGACATTACTATGAAAGCAAAGGAGCAGAAGTGGCTGCATTGGCTAATAGATGCATAACATTGCAATATTTACATGTGTGTGATGATGAATGTGAACAGAAATGTCATTTGTCTGATAGTCCATTAAGCAAATTATGGATTTGCCATACATGTCATCGTAAAATACTTGGAGGAAAACTTCCCGAAGAGAGTGTCACAAACAACATGCATTTGGATGATATTCCACCGGAACTTAAATGTCTGAACTCTTTGGAACAACATCTCATTGCACGTCACATTCCCTTCATGAAGCTGTTGTGTTTGCCTCGAGGCCGCCAGAGAGCTTGCCATGGTCCTTGCGTCTCTGTTCCTGTTAATAACACAAATGTGACAAATATACTCCCAAGAAATGAATGTGATGACAAGATGATAAGAGTGAAACTGAAACGCAAGTTGACATATAAAGGTCATTACGAGTACATGTATGTCCACACTGATCGTGTCAGAAATGCACTGAGGTATTTGATGGCAAACAATAAATGGTATGGTGATGTGACTATGAATGACGAATGGGTAAACTCTCTGAATGGCACTGACCAGCATGAGGAAAGCACCAAACAGGAAACACCTGCTAACAGTGATGATGACAATGTTCCTGAAGAGCAAGCAGAGGAAGATGTGACTTATATCAAAGACCAGAATGGGCTTTTGTCAGATACATCATTACAACCTGTCGATCTGGGTTCAGAGATCATTGATCAGAATTTTCAGGACATACTTAATGTGGCACCAGGTGAAGGTAACAGTCCAGTGAGGCTGCTGTCCGATAAAACCAACGAGGCAAAATGTTTCCCTGTTTTGTTTCCATCTGGTGGACCTACATTCCATGATGAAAGAGAGTCCAAAATAACTCTGTCTCGGTACCTGAATACACGCATTCTGAATGCAGATGGGCGTTTTGCACAGAACACAGACTTCATTTTTTACGCACAATACATATCAGAGGTGCATCAAGTTGTATCTGGTGTATCAGTGGCGTTACGCAAAGGTGGCGGCAACTCCCCTCTGAAAGACGCATCACCAGACATGTTGTTGAACTCAGACTCCTTGGGTAAAATATTGCGCAATGACGAAGGATACAAGTTCTTACGAGGAATTCGTGGCACACCTCCATACTGGATGTCAGTTCAGAAAGATTTATTTGCCATGATAAGACAACTCTCCATACCCACATTCTTTGCATCTTTTAGCTCTGCAGATTTGAGATGGCCTGAAATGCTGAACTCTATTCTAAGAATAGAAGGTAAACAAACGTCTGTTGACGATCTTGACTGGTCTGACAAATGTGGACTCATACGCCAAAACCCTGTGACAGCGGCAAGAATGTTTGATCACCGATGGCATTGCTTTCTCCGTGATGTAATCATGTCGCCAGCAGAACCCATAGGGAAAATAAAGGACTACTTTTATCGTGTTGAATTTCAACAACGTGGTTCTCCTCATGTCCACTGTCTTTTTTGGGTTGAAAATGCTCCCAAGATTGATAAAGAGAGTGATGATGAAGTGGCACAGTTCATAGATACATACATCACCTGTGAAATTCCACCAGAAACAGATGCAGAGCTTTATGAGGTTGTGAGCAGCGTACAGAGGCACAGCACAAGACACTCTAAGACTTGCCGCAAGAAAAACACAGTGTGCAGGTTCAACTTCCCACGGCCACCATCAAGCTGTACTTTCATCACAAGAGGCGGTAACTGTGAGGACTTGAATGGCAATGATGACAATACAAGTGCGAGTGCAATAATAAAGAATGTTAAAACTGCGTTGACCATGCCTGACATGGATTTTGATACAGCCGATGCATTTTTTGAGTCTCTTGGGATAGATCAAGATTTGTTTGAAAAGGCGTACAACATATGTTCCAAAAAGAAAAGCATTGTCCTGAAACGAAGTCCTGGAGACATTTGGGTGAACCAGTACAACAAAGACTTACTCCGTGCTTGGCAAGGCAATATGGATATCCAGTATGTCACAGATGCCTTTTCAGTTGTGGTCTACATACTGTCGTACATCACAAAAGCAGAACAAGAAATGGGTTTGCTCTTACAACGTGCCCAAGACGAGTCAATGAATGGCAACCTTGATGCAAAAGCAGCATTCAAACAGCTTGGAAGTGTATACCTACACAACAGAGAAGTTTCAGCCCAAGAGGCAGTTTATCGATTAACACACATGCACTTGAAAGAATGCTCTCGCGACGTACAGTTCATTCCAGTTGGTGATAATCCTGTTAGGATGAGTTTACCTCTGCATTTACTCCAAAGTAAAGCCCAATTCCAACAGTGTAATGATGAAAGCAGCATTTGGATGACCAATGTGGTTGAGAGGTATAAGAGCAGACCCCAGAATGCACAATTTGAGGATTTATGCCTGGCCAGTTTTTGTTCTGAATACAGAGTTCTACCAAAGTCACAGGTTCCGGCTGAAAGAGATTCACATGACATTGTACAGCTCAACAACAACTGTGGCTTTGTGAAACGAAGGACCCGAACTGAACCTGCTGTCGTGAGGTATCCCAGATTTTCTCCCACAAAAAACCCCGAAAAGTACTTCCATTCATTGCTGCAACTGTTTTTGCCTTACTATGAAGACTGTCACCTCAAACCGCCCCAGTTTGATACATATGAGGATTTCTATAAAAATGGTGCAGTGAAATGTGGTGTTGATGTTCAAAGAGTGCAGTCGATTGTGGATACCAACAAAGCTTTATTTGAAAAAGAAAGTGATGAGATTGATAGAGCTAAACAGTTGCTGGAAGACAAAATTGATCTAGAAGATGCCTGGGCTCAGATATGTCCTGAAACAGAAAGGGAACGTCTTCGTTGTTTGAATCTGATGAAAAAAAAGGTTGTAGATGATGAAGGTGATGATGATGACAAACTCATTCCTGACCTGACAGCAAACCCACAGACTACATGCACTTTGGAAACAAATCATGTGTCAATGCCCAGACAAGATGCATTACATTTATTGCGATCATTAAATGAAGAACAGTCTGCCATATTCTATGCTGTTCGTAAGTGGTGTTTGCAGAAACTGTTTGGACAAAATCCTGAACCATTGCGATTATTCATTACTGGTGGAGCAGGAACAGGGAAAAGCCATTTAATCAAAGCGATACATTACGAATCTACCAGGCTGTTGTCACAGATTGCTGAAAATCCTGAGGATCTCACTGTGCTTCTAACAGCACCTACAGGAGTGGCTGCATATAACATTGGTGCTGCAACAATTCACAATACATTCTCCATTGGTGCAAATGTCAAACTGCCATATCAACCACTAGGTGATGAGAAAGTCAATTCTTTGCGAACCAAAATGGGCAGCTTGCAAATTCTGATCATTGATGAAGTGTCCATGGTCGACCACCGTCTTTTGGCCTACATTCATGGTAGACTGCGTCAAATTAAGCAGACTGGTGATTATTCCTTGTTTGCCAAAGTTTCCCTGATTTGTGTGGGTGATTTTTTTCAACTCAAGCCCGTGAAAGGCACGCCTCTTTTTGCTGAAAACAAAGGAGCCAACCTGTGGGACAACAACTTTGAGGTTGCAGAACTGACTAAAGTTGTTAGACAAGAAAATGCAGCATTTGCGGAAATGCTTAATCGTCTCAGAGTCCGTAAAAAGAACGAACCTCTCACCGACTGTGATGTTCTCACACTGAGGCAGCGTGAAACTGGTGAGGAATCTACAGACATTCATGTGTATGCTACAAATGCAGAGGTTGATGAATATAACGTGAAGAGACTGCAAGAGACCTGCCCAGACGCAATCAGCATACGTGCTCAAGACTTTGTCCGAAATCCCAAAACTGGAAGAATGGAACGGAAATTTGGCTTTCACACAAAAGTTTTCAACTCTTGCTTGCCTAAATGTGTTTCCTTGGGTGTTGGAGCAAGGGTCATGTTGAAGAAAAACATAGATGTGTCTGATGGCCTTGTCAATGGAGCATGTGGCACAGTCGTGGAAATCATTCAAAGTCAACAAGACGATGACATGCCTGCAGCTATCCATGTGGACTTTGAAGACCCTAATGTAGGAAAGATCCAGAGGTCAAAAGCAAAAAGGGTTTCTGAACGTTCAACGATAGTGGAAGTGCAAGAGGAACAAGTGGCTAATAATGGTGGAGTACGAAGGCAACTGCCGATTAGCCTGGCCTGGTCAGTAACTGTACACAAATGTCAAGGGCTTACTGTTGAAAGGGCTGTTGTATCACTCAAGAAGATCTTTGCTCCAGGGCAAGCATACGTTGCATTGAGTCGCGTGAGAACTCTTGGTGGGCTGATAATTGAGGACTTCAAAGAATCTGCCATATTTTGTGATAACAAAGTAGATTCAGCTATGAAAAGCTTGCCTGAGTTTAACTTTGGAATGTCTGTTTTATCCAACATGAACCCTGTGTGCACAGTAGCACTTCACAATGTGCAGAGTTTGAATGCTCACATTCAGGATGTTCAATCCCATAAAGCCCTCATGAATGCTGACTGTATTTGCTTAACAGAGACGTGGCTCAATGTAGACACTGATGAAGAGCCACAACTTCCAGGATACGTCTTCAAACACAATCCGAGAGGAAACTGTTACAATGACTCCGAGCCAGCCTTTGCAGCGCTGAAACAACAACAAAGAGGTGGAGTTGGTCTGTTTTGTTCAGAAAACGTTGACGTGCAGGTGTCAATTCCAGAAAGATGCAATTTGGAATGTCTGTATTTTGAAATACCACATGCAAATTTGACTGCTGCTGTGTTGTACAGGCCCAGCTCTTATAAGATTGACATGTTTCGAGAACAGTTATTACAGGTCATCTTTGAACTTGAAAAGCATCCTGGGAGGAAACTCATCATGGGAGACTTCAATGAGGACATCTTTGTATCGTCTACAATTCTCAAGTTATTGGAACGGCATGGATACACTCAACATGTGCAAGCAGCCACAACTGAAAAAGGTACATTAATAGATCATGTCTACATTAAAGGCACAGAAGATGTTGTTGTTGAAGTTGTGCAGACATACTACAGTTTTCATGAAGCGATACTGATCTCACTGTTGTAATGTTTTCTGTGATTAATGATATTTGTCTTTGAATAGGTAGGCATTTATATTCTGGCTGTTACACATGACGTCATTATGAGTTCACTTCATATTCCGTCCGCTAAGTGGGGTTTGGGTGGGTGGGTGGTGGCAAGGAGAGAGCATAACACTGGACGGTCCTTGCAAGGGATGGGAGGGGTATGGGGGCCATTTTCCAAAAGAAGTTGCAAATAACGGTAAAGATATACAGATGAATATGTAAATATCAGGGAGCTATACAGTTGATTTATTATATAGGCAACTAACATTTTTTTAAAGTCAGCGGACCATTCCTTAATTGTCTAAAGCATTTTAGACTATGTCTTGTTAATGTTTGTCAAATTATTTCATTTTGGTTACATTACACCACCATTACACAAAGTTATGCGTAATGCATTTAAATGCTAAAAAGAGTCCAAATTAAAGTTTTAATTAATGGACAGACATAGCACTATATAGCTAATGGAATGATTTTATCTTTACCGTCATAGTAAAACCTTAACATTATCAGTGAATTACAGTTAAGACGATAACAGTCAATAACAGCAAACACAGCTGTTCAATTTTAGCCTACAAATAAAATTGATAACAGTAAAATAAAATTAAGCATATTATTTTACACATTATTTTTTTGTCATATATTACAGTCAGTTGAAGACTGGTATTATTATTGCAACACTGAGTTAAAGGACAATATCTTAAATCTTCAATGAAGTGAAAGAATAAATTATGTATGAATGAATTGTCCCGAGATTATGTAAGAATGATGAAAACAAACTAAGAAAACCAATCAAGCCAAGTGCAACTTCTTTTGGAAAATGGCCCCCATACAGGGAACTTTTTTGTTCAACATTTTTATGAATTATAGAATTATACCAAGTGGACAGTCATGCTACAGTTTTCAACATATACAGTTGTGTGACACAAAAAGTGTTCCTGCTTCACCCTTATTGGTGTCATACTGACAAATGCTTTGGTACAGTAAAGTGATGATACCTTGTGTACAAGATCACTTGAGATAGTGCTGATTACATACAAACTCTGTCATTTACTGTGGGATCAGTTCTGTTCCCTTTAAGCTGACACAGGTCAGAGGCCCAGCCTCATCTCGCTGCAACACCAGTTTTTCTTATAAAAGGGCAGAATCTCAAAGGACATTCTGTTTGGTGGAGTTGCCACCAGCACCAGGGCAGTTGAAGGACATGAAAGCCATGGACAGCAATGCAGTCTGCTGAGACAAGCATGTGAGTAAACACGCTAACTGGAGACAGGTGATGTGTAAAGGGGGAAATTCAGAGGACACATTCAGAAGAATACCATTTGGATAAAAAAAAACAGCAGCAACAGCCATTATTCCTGTGTCGGACTACACAGCCATTTTTAGCAGTGATTTCTATGTCTACGAGACTGACAAGTGGCATCTTAGCACTGTGTATCTTTCATACCAATTGAACTGATTAATAATAATAATAATAATATGTTTATTTTATATATAACGCCTTTCTCAAACCCAAGGTCGCTTTACATAGTAGAAGGAAAAGACCTTACCATTTTTGTCTGAGTGATGAAAATACATGTTAGCAGTCATTTACATATTCAGCACTGTCCACTTGGTATGCAGTTCTGTAAACAGGGTCTAATACACATGGTGAATAAAACTAAATTGCATTGTTAAAGTAGTTAAAATATGCATCAGTTGGTCATTTCATTTACAAATGTGTTACAATATATTGACAGACTTTAGATAATTATTTTGTTTATGTAAAAATGCTGTGTTTTGACATGAAGAATTCAGAGAAGGAAGTTTGTTTTTGTTTCTAAGTTTTAGATTGGGTGAGGACAATTCAGTTGGCTACTTAATCAACCCAGGACAATTTTCAGCCATTACTACTGTACAACTACTTGAAATAAGACATATTTAATGGTTTAAGTTTTATTTTTTCTGCCTGTGTAATGCGTTGTTTGTTTTTCATTTCAGACCTGATTTTGTATTAGGCTGTTCTTTTGTGTTCTGTTCTTTTTTGTGGGACTGATTTGTTTTAGCTGCGACTGTACTTTAAGTGTTTTGTTATCATACCAAGGACTAATTTAGATGGTGTGTAACATGATACTTTACTTGTTGATACATTGAACAAACTATTCTTATTTTGTTTTGTTTTGTTATATTATTATCAATTATTGTGAAGTATGTTTTGGCATGGATAATTACAAAGAAGGAAAAAGAAGGAAGATTTATTGATATTATATCAGAAAAGTTACTTATGTTCTATGAATAATGGCATATGGAATCTGTTTACTAACATATTGCTAAATTTCACTGCTGGATCTGTACCACCACAAAACAATGGACTGAATTTGGACTGCAAGAAGTTTTACTTTGTAAGACAAAACTGAACCAAGCACTACAGAGGTTTGGAGTCGGAAATGCTGTCATGATCTTCTGACATATTAACATTATGTGAGTACCCATTATATTTAATTGTACATTTTTTCAAAGACAGGCATCCTAATTCTGATTCATGCACATTTGACAGGATGTAAACTTTAAGAAAAAGACATGTTGGTTTATTTTACCTGTGTAACAATATCATGTAGACTTTTATTGTAAATGTACATCTGCTGTCAAATGACCATACAGAAAATGTTGGCCAAGGCCCAGCAACGTAGCCTTTCGAGTGACCTGCACCAGACACAGGGCATGCTGGGGATCACGGACATCCACCAGCCTCACAGCCTTCCGAGTGACCTGCACCAGTCCTGCTGCGGATCACAGACATCTGCCAGTAACGCAGCCTTCCGAGTGACCTGCACCAGTCCTGCTGAGGATCACGGACATCCACCAGCAACATAGCCTTCCCAATGAACTTCACCAGTCACAGAGCCTGCTGCGGATCACGGACATCTGCCAGCCATGCAGCCTTCCGAGTGACCTGCACCGGTCCTGCTGCTGATCACGGACATCCACCAGCAACATAGCCTTCCCAATGAACTGCACCAGTCACAGAGCCTGCTGCGGATCATGGACACCAGCCAGCAACGCACTCTTCGAGTGACCTGCACTGGTCCTGTTGCTGATCATGGACATCTGCCAGCAACGCACTCTTTGAGTGACCTGCACCAGACACAGGGCCTGTTGAAGATCACATACATCCGCCAGCAACGCAGCCTTCTGAGTGATTTGCACCAGACACAGACATCCGCCAGCCATGCAGCCTTCTGAGTGACCTGCACCAGTCTTGCTGCGGATCACGGACATCCACCAGCAACGCAGCCTTCCCAAAGAACAGCACCGGTCACATCTGCCAGCCATGCAGCCTTCCGAGTGACCTGCACCAGACACAGGGCCTGCTGAGGATCACGGATATCCTCCAGGAAGGCAGCCTTGTGAGGGACCTGCACCAATCACAGGGCCTGCTAAGGATCACAGACATCCACCAGCAACACAGCCTATCAAGATCTTATGTGAGTATCCGTGTTTTTCTTTCTCCAAAAGATGCAATCTAAATGTTTATGCATAGTTTAGTAGGATGTAGCCTACATCACACTGTTAACAAATAGACATTTTGCTTTCTTAAACCTGTAGAACAAAATAATGTATACTTTTATTGTAAATTTACATCTGCTCTAAAATTACCTTACAGATAATGTTTTCCCAGTTTCAAAGAATATACCTTCTGAGATGTTTCAAAGCTGTGGTGTGGCCACTGCCACAGGTATGCACAGAACTGGTCCATACGTCTGTTCCATGGGACACACCAATGGTTAGGACTGTTGAGGCTCATGGACATTCACAAGCCACACAGCCTATCCAACCACCTGTACCAGATGGACAGCCTGCTGAGACTCATTGTCCTTTTCCCTTGGTGGTTGTGGTGGTGCAGACTTGTACTTGTCAGAGTGTCTGTTGAGGTTCATGGACCCTCACCAGCCTTGTCACCTGCTGAGGCTCATAGCTGATCTTGGCAATCTACAACAGCACTACAGGACAGCATTACAAGGCCAATGAGTTGTACATGTGGCCATCTACTGACTAAGGGCTGACAAGCCTGGTTAAAAATATTGACTTTGTGCTGTAGATTATTATTATATGTTCATATCACATAGTCATATTTATTCATATCACATAGCCTTATTTATTCTGCTCTTATAAAATATCTGCTAATACACTGCACATATTTATATCTAATTTATATTATTATAAACCACCTTCTGTAAACAAACTGCATACTGTCTACACTGCACTATATTTCTTGTTGTGCTTATGCTCCACCTGTCTATACTTTGTATATCACATTGCACTTTTCTGCTTTTTTGTACTTCTGGTTAGACGTAAACTGCATTTTGTTGACTTTGTACTTCTACTCTGCACAATGACAATAATGTTGAATCTAATCTAATGATAGGACCATTTAGTAATACAAGGGAAATGTAAGTAATTGGGGATTTAATGACTTCATGTTTTTTCTCAGTTTTATTTTTTACTATTTTGGACATCTTTGCTTTTTGTTTCACCATTTTATGTCATCATTTTATGTCATACTATCTAGGAGGGTAGCTTTCAGGGTATTTGTTTGCATAACATCATGCAATTTATACCTCTTCAGTTTGAACACTTATTGTTAATAATGTTAAGATGTTTATATATTAAGTATAGAAAAGATGTGATGATGTGAATCACATGACAAAAAGTGTCTACCACAGAGTTGTAGCAGATTGTCAATGACTGCAGTAATGACTTTTAGTCCATAAATAGCCTGAAAGTGAACAGACTAACCAGTCAGGGATTAACTAGCCTACATTTTGAGATTTGTAAATCTATGTAAAATTGAATTACACATCACTAGCTATGCTATAATGAAATTGTAATTAATAAAGTACAAATGTTTTTTTGCCTTAAATTTCTTTACTTAAAAAAGACTTTGAGTACTCAGTGAATTTTTAAATGAATGAACTTAAAGTCATGAAAACACATGAAGACTTACAAGCCAAATGCATTTCTGCAAATTGCAGTGCCCTCTATAGGTTAAAGGTCATCACATTTCTTGAACCTTCGGCCTTTGGTTTTGATACATGAAAGGGTTGCTATGATAGCTGACTTTATGTTTGATTGGCTGTGTTGGGCAAACGGTTCTGAATATGGCTTCAAAAATAAGGACGTATGTAAGGTTCAGTCTGAAGATTGTCTGTGCCAACTTTGTGACAAACAGACAAAATCTACAGAAAGTAATGTATTGATAAGGCATGGTCTGAAGATAGTCTGTGCCAATTTTGGTGAAGATGAGATATGTGACCTATGAAAATTGTTTAGCGTTTTTGATTAAATCCAATATGGCAGCCTATTCAACTTCGTTGTTGTCACAAGTTGTCATCTGTCAGCCTAAGGACCTTCCACAGTATTACCAGACACCACTAGCAAGTTTTAATTATAAGCACAACAGCAGCTACAGGCCAAAAGGCATGTTTCTAAATTACAGTGCCCTCTAGAGGTAAAAGGTCACCAGATTTCTTGAGTGTCCCCCTGATCGGATCCTGAGTCCATGTACTAAGTTTGGCTTTGATACATGCAAGGGTTGTTGAGATATGAGCTCACTACCTGTTTAGCGGCTTTGCCACAAATTTCGATTGGCTGTTACAGCCGAATGCTTCTGTCAATTGTTCCAGAAAGCAATGCAATGATAAGGCATAGTCTGAAGATGGTCTCTGCCAATTTTGGTGAGGATCCGCTGAAATTTGTGACCTGCGAAAACTTGTACGGGTTTTTGATTAAATCCAATATGGAGGCCGAATCAATGACGATGACATCATCGTCAACAGCAGCTACAGGCCAAAAGGCATGTTTCTTAATTACAGCGCCCCCTAGAGGTCAAAGGTCAACAGATTTCTTGAGCTTCCCCCTGATTGGGTCCTGAGTCCATGGACTAAGTTTGGTTATGATAGATCAATGGGTTGCTGCGATATGAGCTCACTTCCTGTTTGGCGGCTTCGCCGCAAATTTCAATTGGCTGTTACGCGTGAACGGTTTTAGTTCCAAAGACAAAAAGCAATGCATTAATGAGGCATGGTCTGTAGATGATATCTGTGAAGTTTGGTGTCGATCGGACAAAATTTGTGACCTCTGATACGTTTTAAGAGATTTTGATGAAATCCAAAATGGCGGAAAATCCATCATGGCGGAAATTGAAGTCATAGGGTGCGTTGAACTCGACTTGGTCCAAGGATTCCAACGATACCTCATTTTTGACAATTGGCCATACGGCTCAAAAGTTACGTACGTGAACGCACGTCCAACTTTGGCCTGTTGGTGGCGCTAGAGTGCTTGAGGTGCCATCATGAAACTTGGTGACTTTAATCATGGGACTGTCCCTAATCATCAGGTATATAGCATTAAGCAGTCACAGCAAGTTCCATGCCAAACAACCCAAGATTGGCTGAGTTACAAGGTAATTTCCTGTTTGGCGGCTTCGCCACCAATTTCGATTGGCTGTTACGGGCGAATGCTTTTGTCAATCGTTCCAGAAAATTAAACACTGATAAGGCATGGTCTGAAGATGGTGTGTGCCAATTTTGGTGAAAATCAGAAGAAATTTGTGACCTGTGAAAACTTTTTAGTGTTTTTGATTAAATTCAATATGGCGGCCGAATCAATTATGTTGACATCACAAGTGTGCCTGGGTCAGCCTGAGGACATCCAAAAGTACTACCAGACACCACTAGTATGTTTTAATTCCAAACACATCAACAGCTACAGGCCAAAATGCATTTTCGCTAATTACATTGCCCCCTAGAGGTCAAAGGTCACCAGACTTTTTGAGTGGCCTACTGATGGGGTTATAAGTCCATGTACTAAGTTTGGTTATGACAGATGAAAGGGTTGCTGAGATATGAGCTCACTTCCTGTTTGGCGGCTTCGCCGCATATTTCGTTTGGCTGTTACGGGAAAACGGTTTTAGTTCCGAAGATGGAAATCGATAACTTTTGTGCGGCTTGGTCTGAAGATGTTATGTGCTAAGTTTTGTGAAAATCAGACAAACTATGTGAGGCGTGAAACTTTTTAAAGGTTTTTGACAAAATCCAAAATGGCGGAAAATCCATCATGGCGGAAATTGACGTCATAGGGTGCGTTGAACTCGGCTTTGTCCAAGGATTCCAACGATAACTCATTTTTGACAATCGGGTCAACAGGTCAAAAGTTACGTCCGTGAACACAAGTCCAACTTTGGCCTGTTGGTGGCGCTAGAGCGCTTGAGGTGCCGGCATGAAACTTGGTGAAATGAATTATTGGACTGTCCCCAATTAGTGTGCAAAATTGTATAACTTTTTACCAGACGGTTCTATGGGCTGCCATTGACTTCCATTGCAAAATAATGCGCATCAGCAACTACTGGCCAAAATGCATTTTTGTCAATTACGGAGCCCCCTAGAGGTCAAATGTCACCAAATTTCTTGAGCGTCCTCCCGATGTGGTCTGAGGTACATGTACTAAGTTTGGTTTTGATACATGAAAGCATTGCTGAGATATGAAATCACTTCCTGTTTGGCGGCTTCGCCACAAATTTTTATTGGCTGGTACAGGCCAAAGCTTCTGTCAATTGTTCCAGAAAGCAATGCACTCATCAGGCATGGTCTGAAGATGGTCTCTGCCAATTTTGGTGAGGAACAGATGAAATTTGTGACCTGCCAAAACTTTTTTGTGTTTTTGATTTAATCCAATATGGCGGCCGAATCAATTACGATGACATCACAAGTTGGCTTGGGTCGGCCTAAGGACCTTCAACAGTAGTAGCAGACACCACTAGTGGGTTTTAATTCTAAGCACAACTGTTGCTACAGGCCAAAAGGCATGTTTCTTAATTACAGCGCCCCCTAGAGGTCAAAGGTCACCAGATTTCTTGAGCGTCCCCCTGATTGGGTCCTGAGTCCATGGACTAAGTTTGGTTATGATAGATCAATGGGTTGCTGAGATATGAGCTCACTTCCTGTTTGGCGGCTTCGCCGCAAATTTCGATTGGCTGTTACGCGCGAACGGTTTTAGTTCCGAAGACGAAAAGCAATGCATTAATGAGGCATGGTCTGTAGATGATATCAATGAAGTTTGGTGTCGATCGGACAAAATTTGTGACCTCTGATACGTTTTAAGAGATTTTGATGAAATCCAAAATGGCGGAAAATCCATCATGGCGGAAAATGACGTCATAGGGTGCGTTGAACTCGGCTTGGTCCAAGGATTCCAACGATACCTCATTTTTGACAATCGGGTAAACAGGTCAGAAGTTACGTGTGTGAACGCAAGTCCAACTTTGGCCTGTTGGTGGCGCTAGAGCGCGGGAGGTGCCGACATGCAACTTGGTGACATTAATCATTGGACTGTCTCCAATCAGTGTGCCAAATTTCACAACTTTTTGCCAGACGGTTCTATGGGCTGCCATAGACTTCCATGGCGGAATAATAATAATAATAAGAAAACTAACAAACACAATGGTTGCCTCGCAGCTTCGCTGCTTGGCCCCCAAATATAGCTGCAAGCAGCAATGAGGGGGCCAAGCAGTATAGGCCGGAGTAGCCACGGCGACAAGATAGAACTCAGCAGACACTCGCGATCAACACTTTCAACAAGTGTCACATCAAACATAACTGATTTTGTAGGGCTGAAACAGGGCTGAGTACTGCCACCGCCTCCGCCAGCCAGCCCCCCCACCTAATCACCCCTGCCCATCCCACCCCGTCCCGCCCCGCCCTACCACGCACGCATTAGAATGACTGGATGGAATATGTTGTCATCTGTTTCACATCCAAAAATAAAAGATCGATAAAACACATCGCAACTACAGATCAAAATGCAACATTGCTAATTGCAGCACCCCCTACAGGTCAAAGGTCACCAAATTTCTTGAGCGTCCTCCTAATGGGGTCATGAATATATGTAGTAAGTTTGGTGATGATACATGGCAGGGTTGCTGAGATATGAGCTCACTTCCTGTTTGGCGGCTTCGCCGCAAGTTTCGATTGGCTGTTACAGCCGAATGCTACTGTCAATCGTTCCAAAAAGCGATGCACTGATAAGGCATGGTCTGAAGATGTTCTGTGCCAATTTTGGTGAGGATCCGCTGAAATTTGTGACCTGCGAAAATTCGTACGTGTTTTTGATTAAATCCAATATGGTGGCCGAATCAATTATGATGACATCACAAGTTGGCCTGGGTCGGCCTAAGGACCTCCAACAGTATTACCAGACACCACTAGTGCGTTTTAATTCTAAGCACAACAGCAGCTACAGGCCAAAAGGCATGTTTCTTAATTACAGCGCCCCCTAGAGGTCAAAGGTCACCAGATTTCTTGAGCGTCCCCCTGATTGGGTCCTGAGTCCATGCACCAAGTTTGGCTTTGATACATGCAAGGGTTGCTGAGATATGAGCTCACTTCCTGTTTGGCGGCTTCGCCGCATATTTCGATTGGCTGTTACGGGCGAACGGTTTGAGTTCCGAAGACGAAAATGAATAACTTTTGTGAGGCTTGGTCTGAAGATCAAGTGTGTCAGATTTGGTGTCGATCGGACAAAATTTGTGACCTTTGAAGACTTTTTAGTGTTTTTGATGAAATCCAAAATGGCGGAAAATCCATCATGGCGGAAATTGACGTCATAGGGTGCGTTGAACTCGGCTTGGTCCAAGGATTCTAACAATACCTAATTTTTGACAATCGGATCAACGGGTCAAAAGTTACGTGCGTGAACGCACATCCATCTTTGGCCTGTTGGTGGCGCTAGAGCGCTCAAGGTGCCGGTATGAAACTTGGTGAAATTAATCATGAGACTGTCCCCAATCAGTGTGCCAAATTTCAGAACTTTTCACCAGACGGTTCTATGGGCTGCCATTGACTTCAATGACGGAAGCGTAATAATAATAATAATAATAATAAATATAGCTGCAAGCAGCAATGAGGGGGCCAAGCAGTATAGGCCGGAGTAGCCACGGCGACAAGATAGAACTCAGCAGACAGTCGCGATCAACACTTTCAACAAGTGTCACATCAAACATAACTGATTTTGTAGGGCTGAAACAGGGCTGAGTATTGCCACCGCCTCCGCCAGCCAGCCCCCCCACCTAATCACCCCTGCCCGTCCCACCCCGTCCCGTCCCGCCCCGCCCTACCACACCACGCACGCATTAGAATGAACTGGATGGAATATGTTGTCATCTGTTTCACATCCAAAAATAAATGATTGATAAAACACATCGCAACTACAGATCAAAATGCAATATTGCTAATTGCAGCACCCCCTACAGGTCAAAGGTCAACACATTTTTTGAGCGTCCTCCTAATGGGGTCCTGAACCTTTGTAGTAAGTTTGGTTATGATACATGGCAGGGTTGCTGAGATATGAGCTCACTTCCTGTTTGGCGGCTTCGCCGCAAATTTCGATTAGCTGTTACAGCCGAATGCTTCGGTCAATTGTTCCAGAAAGCAATGCACTGATAAGGCATGGGCTGAAGATGGTCTCTGTCAATTTTGGTGAGGATCCGCTAAAATTTGTGACTTGCAAAAACTTGTACGTGTTTTTGATTCAATCCAATATGGCGGCCGAATCAATTACGATGACATCACAAGTTGGCTTGGGTCGGCCTAAGGACCTCCAACAGTATTACCAGACACCACTAGTGTGTTTTAATTCTTAGCACAACAGCAGCTACAGGCCAAAAGGCATGTTTCTAAATTACAGCGCGCCCTAGAGGTCAAAGGTCACCAGATTTCTTGAGCGTCCCCCTGATTGGGTCCTGAGTCCACGTACAAAGTTTGGTTATGATAGATTAATTGGTTGCTGAGATATGAGCTCACTTCCTGTTTGGCGGCTTCGCCACAAATTTGATTGGCTGTTACGGGCAAACGGTTTTAGTTCCGAAGATGAAAAGGAGTATCTTTTGTGAGGCTTATTCTGAAGATCATGTGTGTCAGGTTTGGTGTCGATTAGACAAAATTTGTGACCTGTGAAAACTTTTTAGTGTTTTTGATTAAATCCAAAATGGCGGAAAATCCATCATGGCGGAAAATAACATCATAGGGTGCTTTGAACTCGGCTTGGTCCAAGGATTCCAACGATACCTCATTTTTGACAATCGGCCATACGGGTCAAAAGTTACGTGCGTGAACGCACGTCCAACTTTGGCCTGTTGGTGGCGCTAGAGTGCTCTAGGTGCCATCATGAAACTTGGTGACATTAATCATGGGACTGTCCCTAATCAGTGTGCCAAACTTCACAACTTTTCACCAGACGGTTCTATGGGCTGCCATTGACTTCCATTGCAAAATAATGCGCATCAGCAACTACTGGCCAAAATGCATTTTTGTCAATTACGGTGCCCCCTAGAGGTCAAATGTCACCAAATTTCTTGAGCGTCCTCCCGATGGGGTCTGAGGTACATGTACTAAATTTGGTTTTGATACATGAAAGCGTTTCTGAGATATGAAATCACTTCCTGTTTGGCGGCTTCGCCGCAAATTTCGATTGGCTGGTACAGGTCAATGCTTCTGTCAATTGTTCCAGAAAGCAATGCACTCATCAGGCATGGTCTGAAGATGGTCTCTACCAATTTTGGTGAAGAACAGATGGAATTTGTGACCTGCGAAAACTTGTACGTGTTTTTGATTAAATTCAATATGGCGGCCGAATAAAATACGATGACATCACAAGTTGGCTTGTGTCGGCCTAAGGACCTCCAACAGTATTATCAGACACCACTAGTGCGTTTTAAATCTAAGCACAACAGCAGCTACAGGCCAAAAGGCATGTTTCTTAATTACAGCGCCCCCTAGAGGTCAAAGGTCACCAGATTTCTTGAGCGTCCCCCTGATTGGGTCCTGAGTCCATGGACTAAGTTTGGTTATGATAGATGAATGTGTTGCTGAGATATGAGCTCACTTCCTGTTTGGCGGCTTCGCCGCAAATTTCGATTGGCTGTTACGCGCGAACGGTTTTAGTTCCGAAGACGAAAAAGAATAACTTTTGTGCAGCTTGGTCTGAAGAGCATGTGTGTCAAGTTTGGTGACGATCAGACAAAATTTGTGACTTGTGAAGTTTTAGTTTCACTTTCACTAAAATCCAATATGGCGGAAAATCCATCATGGCGGAAAATGACGTCATAGGGTGCGTTGAACTCGGCTTGGTCCAAGGATTCCAACGATACCTCATTTTTGACAATCGGGTCAACAGGTCAGAAGTTACGTGCGTGAACGCAAGTCCAACTTTGGCCTGTTGGTGGCGCTAGAGTGCTCTAGGTGCCATCATGAAACTTGGTGACATTAATCATGGGACTGTCCCTAATCAGTGTGCCAAATTTCACAACTTTTCACCAGACGGTTCTATGGGCTGCCATTGACTTCAATGGCGGAATAATAATAATAATAATAAGAACAAATAGAAACACAATGGTTGCCTCGCAGCTTCGCTGCTTGGCCCCCAAATATAGCTGCAAGCAGCAATGAGGGGGCCAAGCAGTGAGATCAGCAGGCCAGATTTGCCATGTAAGTCAATGCTGTTGCATCAGACATATAGCCTTAAGCAGTCACAGCAAGTTCCATGCCATACAACCCAAGATTGGCTGACTTACAAGGTCAAGTTTCACATCAAAACATAACTGATTTTGTGGGGCTGAACCAGGGCTGAGTGTCGCCGCCCCCTCCCCCTGCCAGCCCACCGCCGCAACCGCCCCTGCCCATCCCACCCCGTCCCACCCTTGCACGCACACATTAGAATGAACTAGATGGAACTTGCTGTCATCAGTTTCACATCAAAAATAAAAAATTGACTGAGATATGATCACACTTGCTGTGATTTAAACACAGAGGTCAAAAATTGACGTCATAGGGTGTGTTGAACTCTTGGCCCAAGGATTCCAATGATACCTCATTTTGCCATTCGGGTCAACAGTTCAAAAGTTACGTCCGTGAACACAAGTCCAACTTTGGCCTGTTGGTGGCGCTAGAGCGCTTGAGGTGCCGGCATGAAACTTGGTGAAATGAATTATTGGACTGTCCCCAATTAGTGTGCAAAATTGTATAACTTTTTACCAGACGGTTCTATGGGCTGCCATTGACTTCCATTGCAAAATAATGCGCATCAGCAACTACTGGCCAAAATGCATTTTTGTCAATTACGGAGCCCCCTAGAGGTCAAATGTCACCAAATTTCTTGAGCGTCCTCCCGATGTGGTCTGAGTTACATGTACTAAGTTTGGTTTTGATACATGAAAGCGTTCCTGAGATATGAAATCACTTCCTGTTTGGCGGCTTCGCCACAAATTTTGATTGGCTGGTACAGGCCAAAGCTTCTGTCAATTGTTCCAGAAAGCAATGCACTCATCAGGCATGGTCTGAAGATGGTCTCTGCCAATTTTGGTGAGGATCCGCTGAAATTTGTGACCTGCCAAAACTTATATGTGTTTTTGATTAAATCCAATATGGCGGCCGAATCAATTACGATGACATCACAAGTTGTCCTGGGTTGGCCTAAGGACCTCCAACAGTATTATCAGACACCACTAGTGTGTTTTAATTCTAAGCACAACTGCTGCTACAGGCCAAAAGGCATGTTTCTTAATTACAGCGCCCCCTAGAGGTCAAAGGTCACCAGATTTCTTGAGCGTCCCCCTGATTGGGTCCTGAGTCCATATACTAAGTTTGGTTATGATAGATGAATGGGTTGCTGAGATATGAGCTCACTTCCTGTTTGGCGGCTTCGCCGCATATTTCGATTGGCTGTTACGGTCAAACGGTTTGAGTTCCGAAGACGAAAAGTGATAACTTTTGTGCGGCTTGGTCTGAAGAGCATGTGTGTCAAGTTTGGTGACGATCGGATAAAATTTGTGACCTTTGAAGTTTTAGTTTCACTTTCACTAAAATCCAATATGGCGGAAAATCCATCATGGCGGAAAATGACGTCATAGGGTGCGTTGAACTCGGCTTGGTCTAAGGATTCCAACGGTACTTCATTTTTCAAAATCGGATCAACAGGTCAAAAGTTACGTGCGTGAACGCACGTCCAACTTTGGCCTGTTGGTGGCGCTAGAGCCCTCGAGGAGCCGACATGAAACTTGGTGAAATTAATCATGGGACTGTCCCCAATCGGTGTGCCAAATTTCACAACTTTTTACCAGACGGTTCTATGGGCTGCCATAGACTCCCATGGCGGAAGAAAGATGTTAAATAATAATAATAGTAAGAAATCATAGAAACACAATGGGGCTTCGCAGCTTCGCTGCTTGGCCCCCAAATATAGCTGCAAGCAGCAATGAGGGGGCCAAGCAGAATGGGCCGGAGTAGCCACGGCGACAAGTTAGAACTCAGCAGACACCCGCGATCAACACTTTCAACAAGTGTCACATCAAAACATAACTGACTTTGTAGGGCTGAAACAGGGCTGAGTATTGCCGCCGCCTCCGCCAGTCAGCCACCCCACCTAATCACCCCTGCCCGTCCCACCCCGTCCTGCCCTGCCCTGCCCTTGCACGTACGCATTAGAATTAACTGGATGGAACATGTTGTCATCAGTTTCACATCAAAAAATAAAAGATTGATAAAACACATCAGCAACTACAGATCAAAATGCAATATTGCTAATTGCAGCACCCCCTACAGGTCAAAGGTCACCAAATGTTTTGAGCGTCCTCCTAATGGGGTCATGAATATATGTAGTAAGTTTGGTGATGATGCATGGCAGGGTTGCTGAGATATGAGCTCACTTCCTGTTTGGCGGCTTCGCCACAAATTTCGATTGGCTGTTACGGGCGAATGCTTCTGTCAATTGTTCCAGAAAGCAATGCACTGATAAGGCATGGTCTGAAGATGGTCTCTGCCAATTTTGGTGAGGATCCGCTGAAATTTGTGACCTGCGAAAACTTATATGTGTTTTTGATTAAATCCAATGGCGGCCGAATCAATTACGATGACATCACAAGTCGGCTTGGGTCGGCCTAAGGACCTCCAACAGTATTACCAGACAGCACTAGTGCATTTTAATTCTAAGAACAGCAGCTACAGGCCAAAAGGCATGTTTATTAATTACAGCGCCCCCTAGAGGTCAAAGGTCACCAGATTTCTTGAGCGTCCCCCTGATTGGGTCCTGAGACCATGGACTAAGTTTGGTTATGATAGATGAATGGGTTGCTGAGATATGAGCTCACTTCCTGTTTGGCGGCTTCGCCGCAAATTTCGATTGGCTGTTACGCGCGAACGGTTTGAGTTCCGAAGACGAAAAGGAATAACTTTTTTGAGGCTTGATGTGAATATCAAGTGTGTCAAGTTTGGTGTTGATCGGACAAAATTTGTGACCTTTGAAGACTTTTTAGTGTTTTTGATGAAATCCAATATGACGGAAAATCCATCATGGCGGAAATTTACGTCATAGGGTGCGTTGAACTCGGCTTGGTCCAAGGATTCCAACGATACCTCATTTTTGACAATCGGTCATACGGGTCAAAAGTTACGTGCGTGAACGCACGTCCAACTTTGGCCTGTTGGTGGCGCTAGACTGCTCTAGGTGCCATCATGAAACTTGGTGACATTAATCATGGGACTGTCCCTTATCAGTGTGCCAAATTTCACAACTTTTCACCAGACGGTTCTATGGGCTGCCATTGACTTCCTTTGCAAAATAATGCGCATCAGCAACTACTGGCCAAAATGCATTTTTGTCAATTACGGAGCCCCCTAGAGGTCAAATGTCACCAAATTTCTTGAGCGTCCTCCCGATGTGGTCTGAGGTACATGTACTAAGTTTGGTTTTGATACATGAAAGCGTTGCTGAGATATGAAATCACTTCCTGTTTGGCGGCTTCGCCGCAAATTTTGATTGGCTGGTACAGGCCAAAGCTTCTGTCAATTGTTCCAGAAAGCAATGCACTCATCAGGAATGGTCTGAAGATGGTCTCTGCCAATTTTGGTGAGGATCCGCTGAAATTTGTGACCTGCGAAAACTTGTACGTGTTTTTGATTAAATCCAATATGGCGGCCGAATCAATTACGATGACATCACAAGTTGGCTTGGGTCGGCCTAAGGACCTTCAACAGTAGTACCAGACACCACTAATGGGTTTTAATTCTAAGCACAACTGCTGCTACAGGCCAAAAGGCATGTTTCTTAATTACAGCGCCCCCTAGAGGTCAAAGGTCACCAGATTTCTTGAGCGTCCCCCTGATTGGGTCCTGAGTCCATGGACTAAGTTTGGTTATGATAGATGAATGGGTTGCTGAGATATGAGCTCACTTCCTGTTTGGCGGCTTCGCCGCAAATTTCGATTGGCTGTTACGCGCGAACGGTTTCAGTTCCGAAGACGAAAAGGAATAACTTTTGTGCGGCTTGGTCTGAAGAGCATGTGTGTCAAGTTTGGTGACGATCGGACAAAATTTGTGACCTGTGAAGTTTTAGTTTCACTTTCACTAAAATCCAATATGGCGGAAAATCCATCATGGCGGAAAATGACGTCATTGGGTGCGTTGAACTCGGCTTGGTCCAAGGATTCCATCGATACCTCATTTTTGACAATCGGCCATACGGGTCAAAAGTTACGTGCGTGAACGCACGTCCAACTTTGGCCTGTTGGTGGCGCTAGAGTGCTCTAGGTGCCATCATGAAACTTGGTGACATTAATCAAGGGACTGTCCCTAATCAGTGTGCCAAATTTCAAAACTTTTCACCAGACAGTTCTATGGGCTGCCATAGACTTCCATGGCGGAATAATAATAATAATAGGGAAGAAAACATAGAAACACAATGAGGTCCTCGCAGCTTCGCTGCTTGGCCCCCAATCATAGAAACACAATGGGTGCCTTCGCAGCTTCGCTGCTTGGCCCCCAAATATAACCGCAAGCGGTGATTTACGGGGTCCGAGCAAAACGAACATGAGGTAGCATAGCTTTTTAGTTTTACATATGCTTTGATTGTTTGGGCCCAATTGTTCAAAAGAAACATGATTGTATTTTGGTTATCGGATTTCAATTACCGGATTTCGGCTATCGGATTGGATCAAATCTTGAAAATGGCTTGTTCAAAGGGAAACAAGGATCCTGAAATTGGATTAGATCACATAATCTATTCTTGGTTTTGATCTGGATAAAACCTTCACTTTGTGTTGTTCAAAACTTTTGAGTTGGATTGGAATAAATTTGATGCATAAAATTAGGATTACCCTGTGCTGTAACGTTATAGTGTGCTAACCTCCACAACCTAATAGTATTCTAACAATACCCTATTCTAGTGTGCTAACCTCCACAACCCAACAGTATTCTAACAGTAGTATTCTAGTGCGCTAATCTCCACAACTCAATAGTATTCTAACAATACTCTATTCTACAGGACTATGCATTTGTCATGGATAAGATGAAGGCAGTGTTTCCCACAGAATGGAATTGTATTTGTGGTGGTAGGTGAAGGGGGGTGGGGGTGGGTTCTGTGTTGGAGTCAATAAGATGAACAACCTATAATTATGCAGTTATACTTGCCTTGCACGACAAGTCCTGTCAAGTAGCTGTAACGTTATAGTGTGCTAACCTCCACAACCCAACAGTATTCTTAACAGTATTCTATTCTAGTATGCTAACCTCCACAACCCAGCTGAAGGAACTGTAGGGGGCGATGTGGGTCGAGGTAGAGGGAGTGTGTAGCGAGCAGGCAGAGCCTCGGTCAGAAGGCTCAATGGTATGAAGTGATGACACGGAGATGGCAGGTTTCGGTGCAACACAAGTGAACTTTATTTGAGTTTCAATTCATCTGTTCTTTTGTTCTTTACTTGTATGTGTGCTGCATCAAAGAGGAAACAAACAGAAAATGGAGTAATCAGTGAAATGGGGTAAATCAGTACAGATCCCAACTCACAAACAAACCAATTGACATTTGAACAATAAACTGAAATCATATGGCTATATAAGGTACAACTAAACAATACTTGACATCCCAAGTCAACCAACATCACCTAATCATCTCTCACATGGGACTCCAACACACCAAACCAACAAACAAAGACCTTAACTATACACATGATGGCAGAGCTACTCTACAAACTGATAAACATCACAAAAGTCATAGTGAGGGTCATTAAAGTGATGACTTACGCTAACTCAAAGACGCACACAAAGCAGGACACACTGGAGTGCTGGGTTGAGATGAACAAAAGAGTGAACTGAGGGCGAGCAAACAATTTATCCTGGTCTGAGCCCCTGCTCCGGAGCTACAGGGTTTCCCAGCAGGTAAACTGGGTGTGGTTTGGTGACAGAGCCAAACAATCCAGCGATTTCTCCACAGCACCTCCTTACACTGACAGACTTTGGAAAGATTTGCAAAGATTTGGAAAAGATTTTTGAAAGACTACAGTCTCAGACCCTCTCACATCTAAAGACAAGTAGTAGAGTTTTAAGTCACAGACTATGATTTTGCAATGACTAGGGATCTTGCAGGGTCACTATTTACAAGACTGCAACACGATTCCTTTAAATTATTACCCATCGTGCAATAGATAAACAGGAACTGAAAAATTATAGCCTACTAAACTCAAAGTCGTATTTTCGTGTTTCTGCAGCATTGTTTCATGCGTGACATCCTTAACCGATACAGAGTTGTTCTGTCAAGTGGAAGAGCCGACTAAATATGTATAAGAAATTACAAATATTATAAGAATAACAAATAATTATAGGCTACAGCTGTGTCGGAGTCAATAAGAAAAACAGCCTATAATTATACAGTTACACTACAAGTCCATATTGAAAAGTAGCTGTAATGTAATAGTGTGCTAACATCCACAACCCAACAGCATTCTATTGTAGTATGCTAACATCCACAACCCAACAGTATTCTAACACTAATGCTTCAAGTGGGATTTGAACTCTCAACCTAAGGATCACCAGTACAGGCATTATCTCACTGAGCCACTGTCAATCCTACATGTTGGCCAGTCACATTCACATGGTGAAAATGTGTATTGGTAAACACACAACAAGAAAAACTCTAAGCATACATTTGACAATAAAATGAAGGGCTTTCCTGAAAGAGTACACCTGAAAACTTTTTGAAATTCTGGGGCAATTAGACATTTGTAGAGAAGAACACTAATGGATGAAATATAAATATGATAGACTTAATGATGAAGGAAAAATAGTAAACAAAGAAGTTCCCCTAAATGTCAGAGTGTCTCGGCATTCTGATTCTTGGCAACTAATGACTGTGTATGTTGATTGCCTGATGTCATTCAGGTGCTGTTCAATGGTGTGAATCTTCAATAACCAATAGTATTCGAGCTAGAGCCTAAAGCACTACCAGGAATTCGAACTCTCAACCTAACAAACATCAGCACTAGGCATTATCCCACTGAGCCACTGACAATCCTACATATTTGGCAGTCACATTCACATGGTGAAAATGTGTATTGGTAAACACACAACAAGAAAAACTCTAAGCATACATTTTTACAATAAAATGAAGGGCTTTCCTAAAAGAGTACACCTGAAAACTTTTTGAAATTCTGGGGCAATAAGACATTTGTAGAGAAGAATACTAATGGATGAAATATAAATATGATAGACTTTATGATGAAGGAAAAATAGTAAACAAAGAAGTTCCCCTGAATGTCATAGAGTGTCTCGGCATTGTGATTCTTGGTAACTGATGAGTGTGAATGTTGATTGACTAATGTCATTCAGGTGCTGTTCAATGGTGTGAATCTTAAATGACAAATCCTAAAGCTTTAACAGGGATTTGAACACTCAACCTAAGAAACACCAGTACAAGGCATTATCCCACTGAGCCACTAACAATCATACACATTGGGCAGTCACATTCACATGTGAAAATGTGTGTTGGTAAACACAAGAAAAACTCCAAGCATACATTTGACAATAAAATGAAGGGCTTTCCTAAAACAGTACACCTGAAATCTTTTTGAAATTCTGGGGCAATTAGACATTTGTAGAGAAGAACACTAATGGATGAAATATAAATATGATAGACTTAATGATGAAGGAAAAATAATGAACAAAGAAGTTCCCCTAAATGTCAGAATGTCTCGGCGTTCTGATTCTTGGCAACTAATGACTGTGGATGTTGATTGCCTGATGTCATTCAGGTGCTGTTCAATCTTCAGTAACCAATAGCATGTGCAGCTTGATCCTGAAGTTCTAATGGGGATTCGAACACTCAACCTAAGAAACACCAGTACAAGGCATTATCCCACTGAGCCACTAACAATCATACACATTGGGCAGTCACATTCACATGTGAAAATGTGTGTTGGTAAACACAAGAAAAACTCCAAGCATACATTTGACAATAAAATGAAGGGCTTTCCTAAAACAGTACACCTGAAATCTTTTTGAAATTCTGGGGCAATTAGACATTTGTAGAGAAGAACACTAATGGATGAAATATAAATATGATAGACTTAATGATGAAGGAAAAATAGTGAACAAAGAAGTTCCCCTAAATGTCAGAGTGTCTCGGCATTCTGATTCTTGGCAACTAATGACTGTGTATGTTGATTGCCTGATTACATTCAGGTGCTGTTCAATGGTGTGAATCTTCAATAACCAATAGTATTCGAGCTAGAGCCTAAAGCACTACCAGGGATTCGAACTCTCAACCTAACAAACATCAGCACTAGGCATTATCCCACTGAGCCACTGACAATCCTACATATTTGGCAGTCACATTCACATGGTGAAAAGGTGCGTTGGCAAACACACAACATCAAGAAAATTCCTAGCATACATTTGACAATAGAATTAAGGGCTTTATAAAAAAGAGTACAGATCTGAAAATGTGCACTGTTAATGGTATCCACATAATGATGGTTGTATGGTTGTTCACCAAGGAAAAAAAATTACTCATATAGGAATATAGGTGATATAGGAGAAATGGGCTGAGTGGTCGAACTTTATTGGTCTATATCTCTGAAATGGAAAAACATATCCAAATTATTTTGATAACTTTTGTGAGGCTTTGTCTAAACATTGTCTGTGAGAATTTTGGTGAAGATTTGATAATTTTTGAAGTATGTGAAACTTTTTATGATGTTTGGCTTTTCTCTGAAATTGTGGCAAAAGTAAACATTTTTAGAGCATAAGACCAGGGTGAAAAAGATGCATCTGAATGTAGAGATTAATATCATGAAAGAATTTTGAGTCTAGGTCAATCTGGTAAGGAGAAATAAGCATTTTTGACAAGAGCGCCACCTTTGGGTGCAGTACCCCAAATTTTGGGTTATGGGTAGTAGGGGGTACTGGTAACAATACTTGAAAATGTTTAGTTTCTAGGACTTACGGTTTATAGGAATATAGGTGATCTAGGAAAAATGGCCTAAGTGGTCTAACTTTATTAGCCTATATCTCTGAAATGGAACAAAATATCAAAATTCTGATCCATAACTTTTGTGAGGCTTGGTCTAAACATTGTCTGTGAGAATTTTGGTGAAGATTTGATTATTTTTGAAGAGTGTGAAACTTTTTATAATGTTTGGCTTTTCCATGAAATTGTGTCAAAAATAAACATTTTTAGACCATAAGACCAGGGCCAAAAAGATGCATCTGAGTTTAGAGATTAATATTATGAAAGAATTTTGAGTCTAGGTCAATCTGGTAAGGAGAAATTAGCATAATTAACTTTTTTTTCCAACAGCGCCACCTTTGGGTGCAGTACCCCAAATTTTGGGTTATGGGCAGAGGGGGGTACTGGTAACCATACCTGAAAATTTGAAGAGTTTTGGAGTTACGGTTTAGGCAGCAGTATGACTTTTACAGAATTTTGGCCAAAAATGAACGGTACAGAAACAATAGGGGTCCTGCAGCTACGCTGCTCGGACCCCTAAATATAGCTGCAAGCAGCAATGAGGGGGCCAAGCAGAATAGGCCGGAGTAGCTACGGCGACAAGATAGAACTCAGCAGACACCCGTGATCAACAGGGCTGAAACAGGGCTGAGTATTGCCACGCCTCCGCCAGCCAGCCCCCCCACCTAATCACCCCAGCCCGTCCCACCCCATCCTGCCATGCCCTTGCACGCACGCATTAGAATTAACTGGATGGAACATGTTGTCATCAGTTTCACATCAAAAAATAAAAGATTGATAAAACACATCAGCAACTACACATCAAAATGCAATATTGCTAATTGCAGCACCTCCTACAGGTCAAAGGTCACCAAATTTTTTGAGCGTCCTACTAATGGGGTCATGAATCCATATAGTAAGTTTGGTTATGATACATGGCAGGGTTGTTGAGATATGAGCTCACTTCCTGTTTAGCGGCTTCGCCACCAATTTTGATTGACTGTTACAAGCGAATGCTTTTGCCAATTGTTCCAGAAAGCAAGATATTGATAGATTATGGTCTGAAGATGGTCTCTGCCAATTTTGGTGAGAATCCGCTGAAATTTGTGACCTGTGAAAACTTGTACGTGTTTTTGATTAAATCCAATATGGCGGCCGAATCAATTACGATGACATCACAAGTTCACTTGGGTCGGCCTAAGGACCTCCAACAGTGTTACCAGACACCACTAGTGCATTTTAATTCCAAACACAACAGCAGCTACAGGCCAAAAGGCATGTTTGTTAATTACAGCGCCCCCTAGAGGTCAAAGGTCACCAGATTTATTGAGTGTCCCCCTGATTGGGTCCTGAGTCTATGCACCCAGTTTGGCTTTGATACATGCAAGGGTTGCTGAGATATGAGCTCACTTCCTGTTTGGCGGCTTCGCCGCAAATTTCGATTGGCTGTTACAGCCGAATGCTTCTGTCAATTGTTCCAGAAAGCAATGCACTGATAAGGCATGGTCTGAAGATGATCTCTGCCAATTTTGTTGAGGATCCACTGAAATTTGTGACCTGCGAAAATTCGTACGTGTTTTTGATTAAATCCAATATGGCGGCCGAATCAATTACGATGACATCACAAGTTGGCTTGGGTTGGCCTAAGGACCTCCAACAGTATTACCAGACACCACTAGTGCGTTTTAATTCTAAGCACAACTGCTGCTACAGGCCAAAAGGCATGTTTCTTAATTACAGCGCCCCCTAGAGGTCAAAGGTCACCAAATTTCTTGAGCGTCCCCCAGATTGGGTCCTGAGTCCATGGAATAAGTTTGGTTATGATAGATCAATGGGTTGCTGAGATATGAGCTCACTTCCTGTTTGGCGGCTTCGCCGCATATTTCGATTGGCTGTTACGGGCGAACGGTTTGATTTCCGAAGACGAAAAGGAGTATCTTTTGTGAGGCTTGGGCTGAAGATCATGTGTGTCAAGTTTGGTGACGATCGGACAAAATTTGTGACCTGTGAAGTTTTAGTTTCACTTTCACTAAAATCCAATATGGCGGAAAATCCATCATGGCGGAAAACGACGTCATAGGGTGCGTTGAACTCGGCTTGGTCCAAGGATTCCAACGATACCTCATTTTTGACAATCGGGTCAACAGGTCAGAAGTTACGTGCGTGAACGCAAGTCCAACTTTGGCCTGTTGGTGGCGCTAGAGTGCTTGAGGTGCCATCATGAAACTTGGTGACATTAATCATGGGACTGTCCCTAATCAGTGTGCCAAATTTCACAACTTTTCACCAGACGGTTCTATGGGCTGCCATTGACTTTAATGGCGGAATAATAATAATAATAATAATAAATATAGCTGCAAGCAGCAATGAGGGGGCCAAGCAGAGAGATCAGCAGGCCAGAATAACCATGTAAATCAATGCCGTTGCATCAGACATATAGCCTTAAGCAGTCACAGCAAGTTCCATGCCATACAACCCAAGATTGGCTGAGTTACAAGGTCAAGTTTCACATCAAAACATAACTGATTTTGTGGGGCTGAACCAGGGCTGAGTGTCGCCGCCCCCTCCCCCAGCCAGCCCACCGCCGCAACCGCCCCTGCCCATCCCACCCCGTCCCACCCTTGCACGCACACATTAGAATGAACTAGATGGAACTTGCTGTCATCAGTTTCACATCAAAAATAAAAGATTGACTGAGATATGATCACACTTGCTGTGATTTAAACACAGAGGTCAAAAATTGACGTCATAGGGTGTGTGGGGGTGTGAACTTGGCTTGGCCCAAGGATTCCAATGATACCTCATTTTGCCATTCGGGTCAACAGGTCAAAAGTTACGTCCGTGAACACAAGTCCAACTTTGGCCTGTTGGTGGCGCTAGAGCGCTTGAGGTGCCGGCATGAAACTTGGTGAAATGAATTATTGGACTGTCCCCAATTAGTGTGCAAAATTGTATAACTTTTTACCAGATGGTTCTATGGGCTGCCATTGACTTCCATTGCAAAATAATGCGCATCAGCAACTACTGGCCAAAATGCATTTTTGTCAATTACGGTGCCCCCTAGAGGTCAAATGTCACCAAATTTCTTGAGCGTCCTCCTAATGGGGTCATGAACATATGTAGTAAGTTTGGTGATGATACATGGCAGGGTTGCTGAGATATGAGCTCACTTCCTGTTTGGCCGCTTCGCTGCAAGTTTCGATTGGCTGTTACAGCCGAATGCTACTGTCAATCGTTCCAAAAAGCGATGCACTGATAAGGCATGGTCTGAAGATGTTCTCTGCCAATTTTGGTGAGGATCCGCTGAAATTTGTGACCTGCGAAAATTCGTACGTGTTTTTGATTAAATCCAATATGGCGGCCGAATCAATTACGATGACATCACAAATTGGCCTGGGTCGGCCTAAGGACCTCCAACAGTATTACCAGACACCACTAGTGCGTTTTAATTCTAAGCACAACAGCAGCTACAGGCCAAAAGGCATGTTTCTTAATTACAGCGCCCCCTAGAGGTCAAAGGTCACCAGATTTCTTGAGCGTCCCCCTGATTGGGTCCTGAGTACATGCACCAAGTTTGGCTTTGATACATGCAAGGGTTGCTGAGATATGAGCTCACTTCCTGTTTGGCGGCTTCGCCGCAAATTTCGATTGGCTGTTACGCGCGAACGGTTTTAGTTCCGAAGACGAAAAATAATAACTTTTGTGCGGCTTGGTCTGAAGAGCATGTGTGTCAAGTTTGGTGTTGATCGGACAAAATTTGTGACCTGTGAAGTTTTAGTTTCACTTTCACTAAAATCCAATATGGCGGAAAATCCATCATGGCGGAAATAGACGTCATAGGGTGCGTTGAACTCGGCTTGGTCCAAGGATTCCAACGATACCTCATTTTTGACAATCGGCCATACGGGTCAAAAGTTACGTGCGTGAACGCACGTCCAACTTTGGCCTGTTGGTGGCGCTAGAGTGCTCTAGGTGCCATCATGAAACTTGGTGACATTAATCATGGGACTGTCCCTAATCAGTGTGCCAAATTTCACAACTTTTCACCAGACGGTTCTATGGGCTGTCATTGACTTCAATGGCGGAATAATAATAATAATAAATATAGCTGCAAGCAGCAATGAGGGGGCCAAGCAGTGAGATCAGCAGGCCAGATTTGCCATGTAAGTCAATGCCGTTGCATCAGACATATAGCCTTAAGCAGTCACAGCAAGTTCCATGCCATACAACCCAAGATTGGCTGAGTTACAAGGTCAAGTTTCACATCAAAACATAACTGATTTTGTGGGGCTGAACCAGGGCTGAGTGTCGCCGCCCCCTCCCCCTGCCAGCCCACCGCCGCAACCGCCCCTGCCCATCCCACCCCGTCCCACCCTTGCAAGCACACATTAGAATGAACTAGATGGAACTTGCTGTCATCAGTTTCACATCAAAAATAAAAAATTGACTGAGATATGATCACACTTGCTGTGATTTAAACACAGAGGTCAAAAATTGACGTCATAGGGTGTGTTGAACTCGGCTTGGCCCAAGGATTTCAATGATACCTCATTTTGCCATTCGGGTCAACAGGTCAAAAGTTACGTCCGTAAACACAAGTCCAACTTTGGCCTGTTGGTGGCGCTAGAGCGCTTGAGGTGCCGGCATGAAACTTGGTGAAATGAATTATTGGACTGTCCCCAATTAGTGTGCAAAATTTGATAACTTTTTACCAGACGGTTCTATGGGCTGCCATTGACTTCCATTGCAAAATAATGCGCATCAGCAACTACTGGCCAAAATGCATTTTTGTCAATTACGGTGCCCCCTAGAGGTCAAATGTCACCAAATTTCTTGAGCGTCCTCCCGATGGGGTCTGAGGTACATGTACTAAATTTGGTTTTGATACGTGAAAGCGTTGCTGAGATATGAAATCACTTCCTGTTTGGCGGCTTCGCCGCAAATTTCGATTGGCTGGTACAGGTCAATGCTTCTGTCAATTGTTCCAGAAAGCAATGCACTCATCAGGCATGGTCTGAAGATGGTCTCTACCAATTTTGGTGAAGAACAGATGAAATTTGTGACCTGCGAAAACTTGTACGTGTTTTTGATTAAATTCAATATGGCGGCCGAATCAATTACGATGACATCACAAGTTGGCTTGGGTCGGCCTAAGGACCTCCAACAGTATTACCAGACACCACTAGTGCGTTTTAATTCTAAGCACAACTGCAGCTACAGGCCAAAAAGCATGTTTCTTAATTACAGCGCCCCCTAGAGGTCAAAGGTCACCAAATTTCTTGAGCGTCCCCCTGATTGGGTCCTGAGTCCATGGACTAAGTTTGGTTATGATAGATGAATGGGTTGCTGAGATATGAGCTCACTTCCTGTTTGGCGGCTTCGCCGCAAATTTCGATTGGCTGTTACGCGCGAACGGTTTTAGTTCCGAAGACGAAAAAGAATAACTTTTGTGCGGCTTGGTCTGAAGAGCATGTGTGTCAAGTTTGGTGACGATCGGACAAAATTTGTGACCTGTGAAGTTTTAGTTTCACTTTCACTAAAATCCAATATGGCGGAAAATCCATCATGGCGGAAAATGACGTCATAGGGTGCGTTGAACTCGGCTTGGTCCAAGGATTCCAACGATACCTCATTTTTGACAATCGGGTCAACAGGTCAGAAGTTACGTACGTGAACGCAAGTCCAACTTTGGCCTGTTGGTGGCGCTAGAGCGCTCAAGGTGCCGGTATGAAACTTGGTGAAATTAATTATGGGACTATCCCTAATCAGTGTGCCAAATTTCACAACTTTTCACCAGACGGTTCTATGGGCTGCCATTGACTTCAATGGCGGAATAATAATAATAATAATAAATATAGCTGCAAGCAGCAATGAGGGGGCCAAGCAGTGAGATCAGCAGGCCAGATTTGCCATGCAACTCAATGCCGTGGCATCAGGCATATAGCATTAAGCAGTCACAACAAGTTCCATGTTAAACAACCCAGGATTGGCTGAGTTACAAGGTCAAGTTTCACATCAAAACATAACTGATTTTATGGGGCTGAACCAGGGCTGAGTGTCGCCGCCCCCTCCCCCAGCCAGCCCACCGCCGCAACCGCCCCTGCCCATCCCACCCCGTCCCACCCTTGCACGCACACATTAGAATGAACTAGATGGAACTTGCGGTCATCAGTTTCACATCAAAAATAAAAGATTGACTGAGATATGATCACACTTGCTGTGATTTAAACACAGAGGTCAAAAATTGACGTCATAGGGTGTGTGGGGGTGTGAACTCGGCTTGGCCCAAGGATTCCAATGATACCTCATTTTGCCATTCGGGTCAACAGGTCAAAAGTTACGTCCGTGAACACAAGTCCAACTTTGGCCTGTTGGTGGCGCTAGAGCGCTTGAGGTGCCGGCATGAAACTTGGTGAAATGAATTATTGGACTGTCCCCAATTAGTGTGCAAAATTGTATAACTTTTTACCAGACGGTTCTATGGGCTGCCATTGACTTCCATTGCAAAATAATGCACATCAGCAACTACTGGCCAAAATGCATTTTTGTCAATTACGGAGCCCCCTAGAGGTCAAATGTCACCAAATTTCTTGAGCGTCCTCCCGATGTGGTCTGAGGTACATGTACTAAGTTTGGTTTTGATACATGAAAGCGTTGCTGAGATATGAAATCACTTCCTGTTTGGCGGCTTCGCCGCAAATTTTGATTGGCTGGTACAGGCCAAAGCTTCTGTCAATTGTTCCAGAAAGCAATGCACTCATCAGGCATGGTCTGAAGATGGTCTCTGCCAATTTTGGTGAGCGACAGATGAAATGTGTGACCTGCCAAAACTTTTTTGTGTTTTTGATTTAATCCAATATGGCGGCCGAATCAATTACGATGACATCACAAGTTGGCTTGGGTCGGCCTAAGGACCTTCAACAGTAGTAGCAGACACCACTAGTGGGTTTCAATTCTAAGCACAACTGCTGCTACAGGCCAAAAGGCATGTTTCTTAATTACAGCGCCCCCTAGAGGTCAAAGGTCACCAAATTTGTTGAGCGTCCCCCTGATTGGGTCCTGAGGCCATGGACTAAGTTTGGTTATGATAGATCAATGGGTTGCTGAGATATGAGCTCACTTCCTGTTTGGCGGCTTCGCCGCAAATTTCGATTGGCTGTTACGCACGAACGGTTTTAGTTCCGGAGACAAAAAGCAGTGCCTTAATGAGGCATGGTCTGTAGATGATATCTGTGAAGTTTGGTGTCGATCGGACAAAATTTGTGACCTCTGATACGTTTTAAGACATTTTGATGAAATCCATCATGGCGGAAAATCCATCATGGCGGAAATTGACGTCATAGGGTGCGTTGAACTCGGCTTGGTCCAAGGATTCTAACAATACCTAATTTTTGACAATCGGATCAACAGGTCAAAAGTTACGTGCGTGAACGCACATCCAACTTTGGCCTGTTGGTGGCGCTAGAGCGGTCAAGGTGCCAGTATGAAACTTGGTGAAATTAACCATGAGAATGTCCCCAATCAGTGTGCCAAATTTCAGAATTTTTCACCAGACGGTTCTATGGGCTGCCATTGACTTCAATGACGGAAGCGTAATAATAATAATAATAATAATAAGAAAACATAGAAACACAATGGGGCTTCGCAGCTTCGCTGCTTGGCCCCCAAATATAGCTGCAAGCAGCAATGAGGGGGCCAAGCAGTATAGGCCGGAGTAGCCACGGCGACAAGATAGAACTCAGCAGACAGTCGCGATCAACACTTTCAACAAGTGTCACATCAAACATAACTGATTTTGTAGGGCTGAAACAGGGCTGAGTACTGCCACCGCCTCCGCCAGCCAGCCCCCCCACCTAATCACCCCTGCCCATCCCACCCCGTCCCGCCCCGCCCTACCACACACGCATTAGAATGACTGGATGGAATATGTTGTCATCTGTTTCACATCCAAAAATAAAAGATCGATAAAACACATCGCAACTACAGATCAAAATGCAACATTGCTAATTGCAGCACCCCCTACAGGTCAAAGGTCACCAAATTTCTTGAGCGTCCTCCTAATGGGGTCATGAATTTATGTAGTAAGTTTGGTGATGATACATGGCAGGGTTGCTGAGATATGAGCTCACTTCCTGTTTGGCGGCTTCGCCGCAAGTTTCGATTGGCTGTTACAGCCGAATGCTACTGTCAATCGTTCCAAAAAGCGATGCACTGATAAGGCATGGTCTGAAGATGTTCTGTGCCAATTTTGGTGAGGATCCGCTGAAATTTGTGACCTGCGAAAATTCGTACGTGTTTTTGATTAAATCCAATATGGCGGCCGAATCAATTACGATGACATCACAAGTTGGCCTGGGTCGGCCTAAGGACCTCCAACAGTATTACCAGACACCACTAGTGCGTTTTAATTCTAAGCACAACAGCAGCTACAGGCCAAAAGGCATGTTTCTTAATTACAGCGCCCCCTAGAGGTCAAAGGTCACCAGATTTCTTGAGCGTCCCCCTGATTGGGTCCTGAGTCCATGCACCAAGTTTGGCTTTGATACATGCAAGGGTTGCTGAGATATGAGCTCACTTCCTGTTTGGCGGCTTCGCCGCATATTTCAATTGGCAGTTACGGGCGAACGGTTTGAGTTCCGAAGACGAAAATGAATAACTTTTGTGAGGCTTGGTCTGAAGATCAAGTGTGTCAGATTTGGTGTCGATCGGACAAAATTTGTGACCTTTGAAGACTTTTTAGTGTTTTTGATGAAATCCAAAATGGCGGAAAATCCATCATGGCGGAAATTGACGTCATAGGGTGCGTTGAACTCGGCTTGGTCCAAGGATTCTAACAATACCTAATTTTTGACAATCGGATCAACGGGTCAAAAGTTACGTGCGTGAACGCACATCCAACTTTGGCCTGTTGGTGGCGCTAGAGCGCTCAAGGTGCCGGTATGAAACTTGGTGAAATTAATCATGAGACTGTCCCCAATCAGTGTGCCAAATTTCAGAACTTTTCACCAGACGGTTCTATGGGCTGCCATTGACTTCAATGACGGAAGCGTAATAATAATAATAATAATAATAATAATAAGAAAACTAACAAACACAATGGGTGCCTTCGCAGCTTCGCTGCTTGGCCCCCAAATATAGCTGCAAGCAGCAATGAGGGGGCCAAGCAGAGAGATCAGCAGGCCAGATTTGTCATGTAAGTCAATGTTGTTGCATCAGACATATAGCCTTAAGCAGTCACAGCAAGTTCCATGCCATGCAACCCAAGATTGGCTGAGTTACAAGGTCAAGTTTCACATCAAAACATAACTGATTTTGTGGGGCTGAACCAGGGCTGAGTGTCGCCGCCCCCTCCCCCAGCCAGCCCACCGCCGCAACCGCCCCTGCCCATCCCACCCCGCCCCACCCTTGCACGCACGCATTAGAATTAACTGGATGGAACTCGCTGTCATCAGTTTCACATCAAAAATAAAAGATTGACTGAGATATGATCACACTTGCTGTGATTTAAACACAGAGGTCAACAATTGACGTCATAGGGTGTGTTGAACTCGGCTTGGCCCAAGGATTCCAATGATACCTCATTTTGCCATTCGGGTCAACAGGTCAAAAGTTACGTCCGTAAACACAAGTCCAACTTTGGCCTGTTGGTGGCGCTAGAGCGCTTGAGGTGCCGGCATGAAACTTGGTGAAATGAATTATTGGACTGTCCCCAATTAGTGTGCAAAATTTTATAACTTTTTACCAGACGGTTCTATGGGCTGCCATTGACTTCCATTGCAAAATAATGCGCATCAGCAACTACTGGCCAAAATGCATTTTTGTCAATTACGGTGCCCCCTAGAGGTCAAATGTCACCAAATTTCTTGAGCGTCCTCCCGATGGGGTCTGAGGTACATGTACTAAATTTGGTTTTGATACATGAAAGCGTTGCTGAGATATGAAATCACTTCCTGTTTGGCGGCTTCGCCGCAAATTTCGATTGGCTGGTACAGGTCAATGCTTCTGTCAATTGTTCCAGAAAGCAATGCACTCATCAGGCATGGTCTGAAGATGGTCTCTACCAATTTTGGTGAAGAACAGATGAAATTTGTGACCTGCGAAAACTTGTACGTGTTTTTGATTAAATCCAATATGGCGGCCGAATCAATTACGATGACATCACAAGTTGGCTTGGGTCGGCCTAAGGACCTCCAACAGTATTAAAAAACACCACTAGTGCATTTTAATTCTAAACACAACTGCAGCTACAGGCCAAAAGGCATGTTTCTTAATTACAGCGCCCCCTAGAGGTCAAAGGTCACCAGATTTCTTGAGCGTCCCCCTGATTGGGTCCTGAGTACATGTACTAAGTTTGGTTATGACAGATGAATGGGTTGCTGAGATATGAGCTCACTTCCTGTTTGGCGGCTTCGCCGCAAACTTCGATTGGCTGTTACGCGCGAACGGTTTTAGTTCCGAAGACAAAAAACAATGCATTAATGAGGCATGGTCTGAAGATCATGTGTGTCAAGTTTGGTGACGATCGGACAAACTATGTGAGGCGTGAAACTTTAGTTTCACTTTCGATAAAATCCAATATGGCGGAAAATCCATCATGGCGGAAAATGACGTCATAGGGTGCGTTGAACTCGGCTTGGTCCAAGGATTTCAACGATACCTCATTTTTGACAATCGGACAAACGGGTCAAAAGTTACTTGCGTGAACGCACGTCCAAATTTGGCCTGTTGGTGGCGCTAGAGTGCTTGAGGTGCCATCATGAAACTTGGTGACATTAATCATGGGACTGTCCCTAATCAGTGTGCCAAATTTCACAACTTTTTACCAGACGGTTCTATGGGCTGCCATTGACTTCCATGGCGGAAGAAAGTTGCATAATAATAAGAAAAGATAGAAAAACAATGGGTGCCTTCGCAGCTTCGCTGCTTGGCCCCCAATAATAAGAACAAATAGAAACACAATGGGTGCCTTCGCAGCTTCGCTGCTTGGCCCCCAATAAGAACAAATAGAAACACAATGGTTGCCTCGCAGCTTCGCTGCTTGGCCCCCAAATATAGCTGCAAGCAGCAATGAGGGGGCCAAGCAGTGAGATCAGCAGGCCAGATTAACCATGTAAATCAATGCCGTTGCATCAGACATATAGCCTGAAGCAGTCACAGCAAGTTCCATGCCATACAACCCAAGATTGGCTGAGTTACAAGGTCAAGTTTCACATCAAAACATAACTGATTTTGTGGGGCTGAACCAGGGCTGAGTGTCGCCGCCCCCTCCCCCAGCCAGCCCACCGCCGCAACCGCCCCTGCCCATCCCACCCCGTCCCACCCTTGCACGCACACATTAGAATGAACTAGATGGAACTCGCTGTCATCAGTTTCCCATCAAAAATAAAAGATTGACTGAGATATGATCACACTTGCTGTGATTTAAACACAGAGGTCAAAAATTGACGTCATAGGGTGTGTGGGGGTGTGAACTCGGCTTGGCCCAAGGATTCCAATGATACCTCATTTTGCCATTCGGGTCAACAGGTCAAAAGTTACGTCCGTGAACACAAGTCCAACTTTGGCCTGTTGGTGGCGCTAGAGCGCTTGAGGTGCCGGCATGAAACTTGGTGACATTAATCATGGGACTGTCCCTTATCAGTGTGCCAAATTTCACAACTTTTCACCAGACGGTTCTATGGGCTGCCATTGACTTCCATTGCAAAATAATGCGCATCAGCAACTACTGGCCAAAATGCATTTTTGTCAATTACGGAGCCCCCTAGAGGTCAAATGTCACCAAATTTCTTGAGCGTCCTCCCGATGTGGTCTGAGGTACATGTACTAAGTTTGGTTTTGATACATGAAAGCGTTGCTGAGATATGAAATCACTTCCTGTTTGGCGGCTTCGCCGCAAATTTTGATTGGCTGGTACAGGCCAAAGCTTCTGTCAATTGTTCCAGAAAGCAATGCACTCATCAGGCATGGTCTGAAGATGGTCTCTGCCAATTTTGGTGAAGAACAGATGAAATTTGTGACCTGCGAAAACTTGTACGTGTTTTTGATTAAATTCAATATGGCGGCCGAATCAATTTCGATGACATCACAAGTTGGCTTGGGTCGGCCTAAGGACCTTCAACAGTAGTAGCAGACACCACTAGTGGGTTTCAATTCTAAGCACAACTACTGCTACAGGCCAAAAGGCATGTTTCTTAATTACAGCGCCCCCTAGAGGTCAAAGGTCACCAAATTCGTTGAGCGTCCCCCTGATTGGATCCCGAGTCCATGGACTAAGTTTGGTTATGATAGGTGAATGGGTTGCTGAGATATGAGCTCACTTCCTGTTTGGCGGCTTCGCCGCATATTTCGATTGGCTGTTACGGGCGAACGGTTTGAGTTCCGAAGACGAAAATGAGTATCTTTTGTGAGGCTTGGGCTGAAGATCATGTGTGTCAAGTTTGGTGACGATCGGACAAAATTTGTGACCTGTGAAGAATTAGTTTCACTTTCACTAAAATCCAAAATGGCGGAAAATCCATCATGGCGGAAAATGATGTCATATGGTGCGTTGAACTTGGCTTGGTCCAAGGATTCCAACGATACCTCATTTTTGACAATTGGGCCTATGGGTCAAAAGTTACGTGTGTGAACGCACGTCCAACTTTGGCCTGTTGGTGGCGCTAGAGCGCTCAAGATCCCGGCATGAATCTTGGTGAAATTAATCATTGGCCTGTCCCCAATCAGTGTGCCAAATTTCACAACTTTTCACCAGACGGTTCTATGGGCTGCCATAGACTCCAATGGCAGAGGAAAGATGTTAAATAATAATAATAATAATAATAAGAAATCATAGAAACACAATGGGTGCCTTCGCAGCTTCGCTGCTTGGCCCCCAAATATAGCTGCAAGCAGCAATGAGGGGGCCAAGCAGTGAAATCAGCAGGCCAGATTTGCCATGTAAGTCAATGCCGTTGCATCAGACATATAGCCTTAAGCAGTCACAGCAAGTTCCATGCCATACAACCCAAGATTGGCTGAGTTACAAGGTCAAGTTTCACATCAAAACATAACTGATTTTGTGGGGCTGAACCAGGGCTGAGTGTCGCCGCCCCCTCCCCCAGCCAGCCCACCGCCGCAACCGCCCCTGCCCATCCCACCCCGCCCCACCCTTGCACGCACACATTAGAATGAACTAGATGGAACTTGCGGTCATCAGTTTCACATAAAAAATAAAAGATTGACTGAGATATGATCACACTTGCTGTGATTTAAACATAGAGGTCAACAATTGACGTCATAGGGTGTGTTGAACTCGGCTTGGCCCAAGGATTCCAATGATACCTCATTTTGCCATTCGGGTCAACAGGTCAAAAGTTACGTCCGTAAACACAAGTCCAACTTTGGCCTGTTGGTGGCGCTAGAGCGCTTGAGGTGCCGGCATGAAACTTGGTGAAATGAATTATTGGACTGTCCCCAATTAGTGTGCAAAATTGTATAACTTTTTACCAGACGGTTCTATGGGCTGCCATTGACTTCCATTGCAAAATAATGCGCATCAGCAACTACTGGCCAAAATGCATTTTTGTCAATTACGGTGCCCCCTAGAGGTCAAATGTCACCAAATTTCTTGAGCGTCCTCCCGATGGGGTCTGAGGTACATGTACTAAATTTGGTTTTGATACATGAAAGCGTTGCTGAGATATGAAATCACTTCCTGTTTGGCGGCTTCGCCGCAAATTTCGATTGGCTGGTACAGGTCAATGCTTCTGTCAATTGTTCCAGAAAGCAATGCACTCATCAGGCATGGTCTGAAGATGGTCTCTACCAATTTTGGTGAAGAACAGATGAAATTTGTGACCTGCGAAAACTTGTACGTGTTTTTGATTAAATCCAATATGGCGGCCGAATCAATTACGATGACATCACAAGTTGGCTTGGGTCGGCCTAAGGACCTCCAACAGTATTAACAGACACCACTAGTGCATTTTAATTCTAAACACAACTGCAGCTACAGGCCAAAAGGCATGTTTCTTAATTACAGCGCCCCCTAGAGGTCAAAGGTCACCAGATTTGTTGAGCGTCCCCCTGATTGGGTCCTGAGTACATGTACTAAGTTTGGTTATGACAGATGAATGGGTTGCTGAGATATGAGCTCACTTCCTGTTTGGCGGCTTCGCCGCAAACTTCGATTGGCTGTTACGCGCGAACGGTTTTAGTTCCGAAGACGAAAAGTGATAACTTTTGTGCGGCTTGGTCTGAAGAGCATGTGTGTCAAGTTTGGTGACGATCGGACAAAATTTGTGACCTGTGAAGTTTTAGTTTCACTTTCACTAAAATCCAATATGGCGGAAAATCCATCATGGCGGAAAATGACGTCATAGGGTGCGTTGAACTCGGCTTGGTCCAAGGATTCCAACGATACCTCATTTTTCAAAATCGGGTCAACAGGTCAAAAGTTACGTGCGTGAACGCACGTCAAACTTTGGCCTGTTGGTGGCGCTAGAGCCCTCGAGGTGCCGACATGAAACTTGGTGAAATTAATCAATGTACTATCCCCAATCAGTGTGCCAAATTTCACAACTTTTTACCAGACGGTTCTATGGGCTGCCATAGACTTCAATGGCAGAGGAAAGATGTTAAATAATAATAATAAGAAATCATAGAAACACAATGGGTGCCTTCGCAGCTTCGCTGCTTGGCCCCCAAATATAGCTGCAAGCAGCAATGAGGGGGCCAAGCAGAATAGGCCGGAGTAGCCACGGAGACAAGATAGAACTCAGCAGACACCCACGATCAACACTTGCAACAAGTGTCACATCAAAACATAGCTGATTTTGTAGGGCTGAAACAGGGCTGAGTATTGCCACCGCCTCCGCCAGCCAGCCCCCACCACCTAATCACCACTGCCCGTCCCACCCCGTCCTGCCCTGCCCTGCCCTTGCACGCACGCATTAGAATTAACTGGATGGAATATGTTGTCATCTGTTTCACATCCAAAAATAAATGATCGATAAAACACATCGCAACTACAGATCAAAATGCAATATTGCTAATTGCAGCACCCCCTACAGGTCAAAGGTCAACACATTTTTTGAGCGTCCTCCTAATGGGGTCCTGAACCTTTGTAGTAAGTTTGGTTATGATACATGGCAGGGTTGCTGAGATATGAGCTCACTTCCTGTTTGGTGGCTTCGCCGCAAATTTCGATTAGCTGTTACAGCCGAATGCTTCGGTCAATTGTTCCAGAAAGCAATGCACTGATAAGGCATGGGCTGAAGATGGTCTCTGTCAATTTTGGTGAGGATCCGCTAAAATTTGTGACTTGCAAAAACTTGTACGTGTTTTTGATTAAATCCAATATGGCGGCCGAATCAATTACGATGACATCACAAGTTGGCTTGGGTCGGCCTAAGGACCTCCAACAGTATTACCAGACACCACTAGTGTGTTTTAATTCTTAGCACAACAGCAGCTACAGGCCAAAAGGCATGTTTCTAAATTACAGCGCCCCCTAGAGGTCAAAGGTCACCAGATTTCTTGAGCGTCCCCCTGATTGGGTCCTGAGTCCACGTACAAAGTTTGGTTATGATAGATTAATTGGTTGCTGAGATATGAGCTCACTTCCTGTTTGGCGGCTTCGCCACAAATTTGATTGGCTGTTACGGGCAAACGGTTTTAGTTCCGAAGATGAAAAGGAGTATCTTTTGTGAGGCTTGTTCTGAAGATCATGTGTGTCAGGTTTGGTGTCGATTAGACAAAATTTGTGACCTGTGAAAACTTTTTAGTGTTTTTGATTAAATCCAAAATGGCGGAAAATCCATCATGGCGGAAAATAACGTCATAGGGTGCTTTGAACTCGGCTTGGTCCAAGGATTCCAACGATACCTCATTTTTGACAATCGGCCATACGGGTCACTAGTTACGTGCGTGAACGCACGTCCAACTTTGGCCTGTTGGTGGCGCTAGAGTGCTCTAGGTGCCATCATGAAACTTGGTGACATTAATCATGGGACTGTCCCTAATCAGTGTGCCAAACTTCACAACTTTTCACCAGATGGTTCTATGGGCTGCCATTGACTTCCATTGCAAAATAATGCGCATCAGCAACTACTGGCCAAAATGCATTTTTGTCAATTACGGTGCCCCCTAGAGGTCAAATGTCACCAAATTTCTTGAGCGTCCTCCCGATGGGGTCTGAGGTACATGTACTAAATTTGGTTTTGATACATGAAAGCGTTCCTGAGATATGAAATCACTTCCTGTTTGGCGGCTTCGCCGCAAATTTTGATTGGCTGGTACAGGTCAATGCTTCTGTCAATTGTTCCAGAAAGCAATGCACTCATCAGGCATGGTCTGAAGATGGTCTCTACCAATTTTGGTGAAGAACAGATAAAATTTGTGACCTGCGAAAACTTGTACGTGTTTTTGATTAAATTCAATATGGCGGCCGAATCAATTACGATGACATCACAAGTTGGCTTGGGTCGGCCTAAGGACCTCCAACAGTATTACCAGACACCACTAGTGCGTTTTAATTCTAAGCACAACTGCAGCTAAAGGCCAAAAAGCATGTTTCTTAATTACAGCGCCCCCTAGAGGTCAAAGGTCACCAAATTTCTTGAGCGTCCCCCTGATTGGGTCCTGAGTCCATGGACTAAGTTTGGTTATGATAGATGAATGGGTTGCTGAGATATGAGCTCACTTCCTGTTTGGCGGCTTCGCCGCATATTTCGATTGGCTGTTACGGTCAAACGGTTTGAGTTCCGAAGACGAAAAGTGATAACTTTTGTGCGGCTTGGTCTGAAGAGCATGTGTGTCAAGTTTGGTGACGATCGGACAAAATTTGTGACCTGTGAAGTTTTAGTTTCACTTTCACTAAAATCCAATATGGCGGAAAATCCATCATGGCGGAAAATGACGTCATAGGGTGCGTTGAACTCGGCTTGGTCCAAGGATTCCAACGATACCTCATTTTTCAAAATCGGGTCAACAGGTCAAAAGTTACGTGCGTGAACGCACGTCAAACTTTGGCCTGTTGGTGGCGCTAGAGCCCTCGAGGTGCCGACATGAAACTTGGTGAAATTAATCAATGTACTATCCCCAATCAGTGTGCCAAATTTCACAACTTTTTACCAGACGGTTCTATGGGCTGCCATAGACTTCAATGGCAGAGGAAAGATGTTAAATAATAATAATAAGAAAATATAGCTGCAAGCAGCAATGAGGGGGCCAAGCAGGCAGTTCAGCAGTCCAGAAGTCCAGATTTGCCATGCAACTCAATGCCGTGGCATCAGGCATATAGCATTAAGCAGTCACAACAAGTTCCATGTCAAACAACCCAAGATTGGCTGAGTTACAAGGTCAAGTTTCACATCAAAACATAACTGATTTTGTGTGGCTGAACCAGGGCTGAGTGTCGCCGCCCCCTCACCCAGCCAGCCCACCGCCGCAACCGCCCCTGCCCGTCCCACCCCGCCCCACCCTTGCACGCACGCATTAGAATTAACTGGATGGAACTCGCTGTCATCAGTTTCACATCAAAAATAAAAGATTGACTGAGATATGATCACACTTGCTGTGATTTAAACATAGAGGTCAACAATTGACGTCATAGGGTGTGTTGAACTCGGCTTGGCCCAAGGATTCCAATGATACCTCATTTTGCCATTCGGGTCAACAGGTCAAAAGTTACGTCCGTAAACACAAGTCCAACTTTGGCCTGTTGGTGGCGCTAGAGCGCTTGAGGTGCCGGCATGAAACTTGGTGAAATGAATTATTGGACTGTCCCCAATTAGTGTGCAAAATTGTATAACTTTTTACCAGACGGTTCTATGGGCTGCCATTGACTTCCATTGCAAAATAATGCGCATCAGCAACTACTGGCCAAAATGCATTTTTGTCAATTACGGTGCCCCCTAGAGGTCAAATGTCACCACATTTCTTGAGCGTCCTCCCGATGGGGTCTGAGGTACATGTACTAAATTTGGTTTTGATACATGAAAGCGTTGCTGAGATATGAAATCACTTCCTGTTTGGCGGCTTCGCCGCAAATTTCGATTGGCTGGTACAGGTCAATGCTTCTGTCAATTGTTCCAGAAAGCAATGCACTCATCAGGCATGGTCTGAAGATGGTCTCTACCAATTTTGGTGAAGAACAGATGAAATTTGTGACCTGCGAAAACTTGTACGTGTTTTTGATTAAATCCAATATGGCGGCCGAATCAATTACGATGACATCACAAGTTGGCTTGTGTTGACCTAAGGACCTTCAACAGTAGTACCAGGCACCACTAGTGTGTTTTAATTCTAAGCACAACTGCTGCTACAGGTCAAAAGCCATGTTTCTTAATTACAGCGCCCCCTAGAGGTCAAAGGTCACCAAATTTCTTGAGCATCCCTCTGATTGGGTCCTGAGTCCATGTACTTAGTTTGGTTATGATAGATGAAAGGGTTGCTGAGATATGAGCTCACTTCCTGTTTGGCGGCTTCGCCGCATATTTCGATTGGTTGTTACGGGCGAACGGTTTTAGTTCCGAAGACAAAAATCGATAACTTTTGTGCGGATTGGTCTGAAGATCATATGTATTAAGTTTCGTTAAAATCGGACAAACTATGTGAGGCGTGAAACTTTAGTTTCACTTTCGATAAAATCCAATATGGCGGAAAATCCATCATGGCGGAAAATGACGTCATAGGTTGCGTTGAACTCGGCTTGGTCCAAGGATTCCAACGATACCTCATTTTTGACAATCGGACAAACGGGTCAAAAGTTACTTGCGTGAACGCACGTCCAAATTTGGCCTGTTGGTGGCGCTAGAGTGCTTGAGGTGCCATCATGAAACTTGGTGACATTAATCATGGGACTGTCCCTAATCAGTGTGCCAAATTTCACAACTTTTTACCAGACGGTTCTATGGGCTGCCATTGACTTCCATGGCGGAAGAAAGTTGCATAATAATAAGAAAAGATAGAAAAACAATGGGTGCCTTCGCAGCTTCGCTGCTTGGCCCCCAATCATAGAAACACAATGGGTGCCTTCGCAGCTTCGCTGCTTGGCCCCCAAATATAGCTGCAAGCAGCAATGAGGGGGCCAAGCAGTGAGATCAGCAGGCCAGATTAACCATGTAAGTCAATGCCGTTGCATCAGACATATAGCCTTAAGCAGTCACAGCAAGTTCCATGCCATACAACCCAAGATTGGCTGAGTTACAAGGTCAAGTTTCACATCAAAACATAACTGATTTTGTGAGGCTGAACCAGGGCTGAGTGTCGCCGCCCCCTCCCCCAGCCAGCCCACCGCCGCAACCGCCCCTGCCCATCCCACCCAGTCCCACCCTTGCACGCACATATTAGAATGAACTAGATGGAACTTGCTGTCATCAGTTTCACATCAAAAATAAAAGATTGACTGAGATATGATCACACTTGCTGTGATTTAAACACAGAGGTCAAAAATTGACGTCATAGGGTGTGTGGGGGTGTGAACTCGGCTTGGCCCAAGGATTCCAATGATACCTCATTTTGCCATTCGGGTCAACAGGTCAAAAGTTACGTCCGTAAACACAAGTCCAACTTTGGCCTGTTGGTGGCGCTAGAGCGCTTGAGGTGCCGGCATGAAACTTGGTGAAATGAATTATTGGACTGTCCCCAATTAGTGTGCAAAATTGTATAACTTTTTACCAGACGGTTCTATGGGCTGCCATTGACTTCCATTGCAAAATAATGCGCATCAGCAACTACTGGCCAAAATGCATTTTTGTCAATTACGGTGCCCCCTAGAGGTCAAATGTCACCAAATTTCTTGAGCGTCCTCCCGATGTGGTCTGAGGTACATGTACTAAGTTTGGTTTTGATACATGAAAGCGTTGCTGAGATATGAAATCACTTCCTGTTTGGCGGCTTCGCCGCAAATTTCGATTGGCTGGTACAGGTCAATGCTTCTGTCAATTGTTCCAGAAAGCAATGCACTCATCAGGCATGGTCTGAAGATGGTCTCTACCAATTTTGGTGAAGAACAGATGAAATTTGTGACCTGCGAAAACTTGTACGTGTTTTTGATTAAATTCAATATGGCGGCCGAATCAATTACGATGACATCACAAGTTGGCTTGGGTTGACCTAAGGACCTTCAACAGTAGTACCAGACACCACTAGTGTGTTTTAATTCTAAGCACAACTGCTGCTACAGGCCAAAAGGCATGTTTCTTAATTACAGCGCCCCCTAGAGGTCAAAGGTCACCAAATTTCTTGAGCGTCCCCCTGATTGGGTCCTGAGTCCATGTACTTAGTTTGGTTATGATAGATCAATGGGTTGCTGAGATATGAGCTCACTTCCTGTTTGGCGGCTTCGCCGCAAATTTCGATTGGCTGTTACGCGCGAACGGTTTTAGTTCCGAAGACAAAAAGCAATGCATTAATGAGGCATGGTCTGTAGATGATATCTATGAAGTTTGGTGTCGATCGGACAAAATGTGTGACCTCTAATACGTTTTAAGTGATTTTGATGAAATCCAAAATGGCGGAAAATCCATCATGGCGGAAAATGACGTCATAGGGTGCGTTGAACTCGGCTTGGTCCAAGGATTCCAACGGTACCTCATTTTTCAAAATCGGATCAACAGGTCAAAAGTTACGTGCGTGAACGCACGTCCAACTTTGGCCTGTTGGTGGCGCTAGAGCCCTCGAGGAGCCGACATGAAACTTGGTGAAATTAATCATGGGACTGTCCCCAATCGGTGTGCCAAATTTCACAACTTTTTACCAGACGGTTCTATGGGCTGCCATAGACTCCCATGGCGGAAGAAAGATGTTAAATAATAAATATAGCTGCAAGCAGCAATGAGGGGGCCAAGCAGTATAGGCCGGAGTAGCCACGGTGACAAGATTGAATTCAGCAGATACCCGCCATCAACACTTTCAACAAGTTTAATATGAAAACATACTTGATTTTGTAGGGCTGAAACAGGGCTGAGTATTGTCATTGCCTCCGCCAGCCAGCCCCCCACCTAATCATCCCTGCCCGTCCCACCCCGTCCTGGCACGCCCCGCCCCGCCCTTGCACGCACGCATTAGAATGAACTGGATGGAACATGTTGTCATCAGTTTCACATCAAAAAATAAAAGATCGATAAAACACATCAGCAACTATAGATCAAAATGCAATATTGCTAATTGCAGCACCCCCTACAAATCATAGATCACCAAAGTTTTTGAGTGTCCTCCTATTGGGGTGATGAATCCATGTAGTAAGTTTGGTTATGATACATGGCAGGGTTGCTGAGATATGAGCTCACTTCCTGTTTGGCGGCTTCGCCGCAAATTTCGATTGGCTGTTACGCACGAACGGTTTTAGTTCCGAAGACAAAAAGCAATGCATTAATGAGGCATGGTCTGTAGATGATATCTATGAAGTTTGGTGTCGATCGGACAAAATGTGTGACCTCTGATACGTTTTAAGTGATTTTGATGAAATCCAAAATGGCGGAAAATACATCATGGCGGAAAATGACGTCATAGGGTGCGTTGAACTCGGCTTGGTCCAAGGATTCCAACGGTACCTCATTTTTCAAAATCGGATCAACAGGTCAAAAGTTACGTGTGTGAACGCACGTCCAACTTTGGCCTGTTGGTGGCGCTAGAGCGCTGGAGGTGCCGGCATGAAACTTGGTGAAATGAATTATTGGACTGTCCCTAATTAGTGTGCCAAATTGTATAACTTTTTACCAGACGGTTCTATGGGCTGCCATTGACTTCCATTGCAAAATAATGCGCATCAGCAACTACTGGCCAAAATGCATTTTTGTCAATTACGGAGCCCCCTAGAGGTCAAATGTCACCAAATTTCTTGAGCGTCCTCCCGATGTGGTCTGAGGTACATGTACTAAGTTTGGTTTTGATACATGAAAGCGTTGCTGAGATATGAAATCACTTCCTGTTTGGCGGCTTCGCCGCAAATTTTGATTGGCTGGTACAGGCCAAAGCTTCTGTCAATTGTTCCAGAAAGCAATGCACTCATCAGGCATGGTCTGAAGATGGTCTCTGCCAATTTTGGTGAGGAACAGATGAAATTTGTGACCTGCCAAAACTTTTTTGTGTTTTTGATTTAATCCAATATGGCGGCCGAATCAATTAGGATGACATCACAAGTTGGCTTGGGTCGGCCTAAGGACCTTCAACAGTAGTACCAGACACCACTAGTGGGTTTTAATTCTAAGCACAACTGCTGCTACAGGCCAAAAGGCATGTTTCTTAATTACAGCGCCCCCTAGAGGTCAAAGGTCACCAAATTTCTTGAGCGTCCCCCTGATTGGGTCTTGAGTCCATGGAATAAGTTTGGTTATGATAGATCAATGGGTTGCTGAGATATGAGCTCACTTCCTGTTTGGCGGCTTCGCCGCAAATTTCGATTGGCTGTTACGCGCGAACGGTTTTAGTTCCGAAGACAAAAAGCAATGCATTAATGAGGCATGGTCTGTAGATGATATCTATGAAGTTTGGTGTCGATCGGACAAAATGTGTGACCTCTGATACGTTTTAAGTGATTTTGATGAAATTCAAAATGGCGGAAAATCCATCATGGCGGAAAATGACGTCATAGGGTGCGTTGAACTCTGCTTGGTCCAAGGATTCCAACGGTACCTCATTTTTCAAAATCGGATAAACAGGTCAAAAGTTACGTGCGTGAACGCACGTCCAACTTTGGCCTGTTGGTGGCGCTAGAGCCCTCGAGGAGCCGACATGAAACTTGGTGAAATTAATCATGGGCCTGTCCCCAATCGGTGTGCCAAATTTCACAACTTTTTACCATACGGTTCTATGGGCTGCCATAGACTCCCATGGCGGAAGCGTAATAATAATAATAGGGAAGAAAACATAGAATCACTATGGGTTGCCTCGCAGCTTCGCTGCTTGGCCCCCAATAATAATAGTAAGAAATCATAGAAACACAATGGGGCTTCGCAGCTTCGCTGCTTGGCCCCCAAATATAGCTGCAAGCAGCAATGAGGGGGCCAAGCAGTGAGATCAGCAGGCCAGATTAACCATGTAAGTCAATGCCGTTGCATCAGACATATAACCTTAAGCAGTCACAGCAAGTTCCATGCCATACAACCCAAGATTGGCTGAGTTACAAGGTCAAGTTTCACATCAAAACATAACTGATTTTGTGGGGCTGAACCAGGGCTGAGTGTCGCCGCCCCCTCCCCCAGCCAGCCCACCGCCGCAACCGCCCCTGCCCATCCCACCCCGTCCCACCCTTGCACGCACACATTAGAATGAACTAGATGGAACTTGCTGTCATCAGTTTCACATCAAAAATAAAAGATTGACTGAGATATGATCACACTTGCTGTGATTTAAACATAGAGGTCAACAATTGACGTCATAGGGTATGTTGAACTCGGCTTGGCCCAAGGATTCCAATGATACCTCATTTTGCCATTCGGGTCAACAGGTCAAAAGTTACGTCCGTAAACACAAGTCCAACTTTGGCCTGTTGGTGGCGCTAGAGCGCTTGAGGTGCCGGCATGAAACTTGGTGAAATGAATTATTGGACTGTCCCCAATTAGTGTGCAAAATTTTATAACTTTTTACCAGATGGTTCTATGGGCTGCCATTGACTTCCATTGCAAAATAATGCGCATCAGCAACTACTGGCCAAAATGCATTTTTGTCAATTACGGTGCCCCCTAGAGGTCAAATGTCACCAAATTTCTTGAGCGTCCTCCTAATGGGGTCATGAACATATGTAGTAAGTTTGGTGATGATACATGGCAGGGTTGCTGAGATATGAGCTCACTTCCTGTTTGGCCGCTTCGCTGCAAGTTTCGATTGGCTGTTACAGCCGAATGCTACTGTCAATCGTTCCAAAAACCGATGCACTGATAAGGCATGGTCTGAAGATGTTCTCTGCCAATGTTGGTGAGGATCCGCTGAAATTTGTGACCTGCGAAAATTCGTACGTGTTTTTGATTAAATCCAATATGGCGGCCGAATCAATTACGATGACATCACAAATTGGCCTGGGTCGGCCTAAGGACCTCCAACAGTATTACCAGACACCACTAGTGCGTTTTAATTCTAAGCACAACAGCAGCTACAGGCCAAAAGGCATGTTTCTTAATTACAGCGCCCCCTAGAGGTCAAAGGTCACCAGATTTCTTGAGCGTCCCCCTGATTGGGTCCTGAGTCCATGCACCAAGTTTGGCTTTGATACATGCAAGGGTTGCTGAGATATGAGCTCACTTCCTGTTTGGCGGCTTCGCCACAAATTTCGATTGGCTGTTACGCGCGAACGGTTTTAGTTCCGAAGACGAAAAGGAATAACTTTTGTGCGGCTTCGTCTGAAGAGCATGTGTGTCAAGTTTGGTGTTGATCGGACAAAATTTGTGACCTGTGAAGTTTTAGTTTCACTTTCACTAAAATCCAATATGGCGGAAAATCCATCATGGCGGAAATTGACGTCATAGGGTGCGTTGAACTCGGCTTGGTCCAAGGATTCCAACGATACCTCATGTTTGACAATCGGCCACACGGGTCAAAAGTTACGTGCGTGAACGCACGTCCAACTTTGGCCTGTTGGTGGCGCTAGAGTGCTCTAGGTGCCATCATGAAACTTGGTGACATTAATCATGGGACTGTCCCTAATCAGTGTGCCAAATTTCACAACTTTTCACCAGACGGTTCTATGGGCTGCCATTGACTTCAATGGCGGAATAATAATAATAAATATAGCTGCAAGCAGCAATGAGGGGGCCAAGCAGAATAGGCCGGAGTAGCTACGGCGACAAGATAGAACTCAGCAGACACCCGCGATCAACAGGGCTGAAACAGGGCTGAGTATTGCCACGCCTCCGCCAGCCAGCCCCCCCACCTAATCACCCTAGCCCGTCCCACCCCGTCCTGCCATGCCCTTGCACGCACGCATTAGAATTAACTGGATGGAACATGATGTCATCAGTTTCACATCAAAAAATAAAAGATTGATAAAACACATCAGCAACTACACATCAAAATGCAATATTGCTAATTGCAGCACCTCCTACAGGTCAAAGGTCACCAAATTTTTTGAGCGTCCTCCTAATGGGGTCATGAATCCATATAGTAAGTTTGGTTATGATACATGGCAGGGTTGTTGAGATATGAGCTCACTTCCTGTTTGGCGGCTTCGCCACCAATTTTTATTGACTGTTACAAGCGAATGCTTTTGCCAATTGTTCCAGAAAGCAATATATTGATAGATTATGGTCTGAAGATGGTCTCTGCCAATTTTGGTGAGAATCCGCTGAAATTTGTGACCTGTGAAAACTTGTACGTGTTTTTGATTAAATCCAATATGGCGGCCGAATCAGTTACGATGACATCACAAGTTCACTTGGGTCGGCCTAAGGACCTCCAACAGTGTTACCAGACACCACTAGTGCATTTTAATTCCAAACACAACAGCAGCTACAGGCCAAAAGGCATGTTTCTTAATTACAGCGCCCCCTAGAGGTCAAAGGTCACCAGATTTATTGAGTGTCCCCCTGATTGGGTCCTGAGTCAATGCACCCAGTTTGGCTTTGATACATGAAAGGGTTGCTGAGATATGAGCTCACTTCCTGTTTGGCGGCTTCGCCGCAAATTTCAATTGGCTGTTACAGCCGAATGCTTCTGTCAATTGTTCCAGAAAGCAATGCACTGATAAGGCATGGTCTGAAGATGATCTCTGCCAATTTTGGTGAGGATCCACTGAAATTTGTGACTTGCGAAAATTTTTACGTGTTTTTGATTAAATCCAATATGGCGGCCGAATCAATTACGATGACATCACAAATTGGCTTGGGACGGCCTAAGGACCTCCAACAGTATTACCAGACACCAGTAGTGCGTTTTAATTCTAAGCACAACAGCAGCTACAGGCCAAAAGGCCTGTTTCTTAATTATAGCGCCCCCTAGAGGTCAAAGGTCACCAGATTTCTTGAGCGTCCCCCTGATTGGGTCCTGAGTCCATGTACTAAGTTTGGTTATGTTAGATGATTGGGTTGCTGAGATATGAGCTCACTTCCTGTTTGGCGGCTTCGCCACATATTTCGATTGGCTGTTACGGGCGAACGGTTTGAGTTCCGAAGACGAAAATGAATAACTTTTGTGAGGATTGGTCTGAAGATCAAGTGTGTCAGATTTGGTGTCGATCGGACAAAATTTGTGACCTTTGAAGACTTTTTAGTGTTTTTGATGAATTCCAAAATGGCGGAAAATCCATCATGGCGGAAATTGACGTCATAGGGTGCGTTGAACTCAGCTTGGTCCAAGGATTCCAGCGATACCTCATTTTTGACAATCGGGTCAACGGGTCAGAAGTTACGTGCATGAACGCAAGTCCAACTTTGGCCTGTTGGTGGCGCTAGAGCGCTAGAGGTACCGACATGAAACTTGGTGAAATTAATCATTGGACTGTCTCCAATCACTGTGCCAAATTTCAGAACTTTTTGCCAGACGGTTCTATGGGCTGCCATTGACTTCAATGGCAGAGGAATAATAATAATAAATATAGCTGCAAGCAGCAATGAGGGGGCCAAGCAGTATAGGCCGGAGTAGCCACGGCGACAAGATAGAACTCAGCAGACGCTCGCGATCAACACTTTCAACAAGTGTCACATCAAACATAACTCATTTTGTAGGGCTGAAACAGGGCTGAGTACTGCCACCGCCTCCGCCAGCCAGCCCCCCCACCTAATCACCCCTGCCCGTCCCACCCCGTCCCGCCCCGCCCTACCACGCACGCATTACAATGACTGGATGGAATATGTTGTCATCTGTTTCACATCCAAAAATAAAAGATCGATAAAACACATCGCAACTACAGATCAAAATGCAACATTGCTAATTGCAGCACCCCCTACAGGTCAAAGGTCACCAAATTTCTTGAGCGTCCTCCTAATGGGGTCATGAATATATGTAGTAAGTTTGGTGATGATACATGGCAGGGTTGCTGAGATATGAGCTCACTTCCTGTTTGGCGGCTTCGCCGCAAGTTTCGATTGGCTGTTACAGCCGAATGCTACTGTCAATCGTTCCAAAAAGCGATGCACTGATAAGGCATGGTCTGAAGATGTTGTCTGCCAATTTTGGTGAGGATCCGCTGAAATTTGTGACCTGCGAAAATTCGTACGTGTTTTTGATTAAATCCAATATGGCGGCCGAATCAATTACGATGACATCACAAGTTGGCTTGGGTCGGCCTAAGGACCTTCAACAGTAGTACCAGACACCACTAATGGGTTTTAATTCTAAGCACAACTGCTGCTACAGGCCAAAAGGCATGTTTCTTAATTACAGCGCCCCCTAGAGGTCAAAGGTCACCAGATTTCTTGAGCGTCCCCCTGATTGGGTCCTGAGTCCATGGACTAAGTTTGGTTATGATAGATGAATGGGTTGCTGAGATATGAGCTCACTTCCTGTTTGGCGGCTTCGCCGCAAATTTCGATTGGCTGTTACGCGCGAACGGTTTTAGTTCCGAAGACGAAAAGGAATAACTTTTGTGCGGCTTGGTCTGAAGAGCATGTGTGTCAAGTTTGGTGACGATCGGACAAAATTTGTGACCTGTGAAGTTTTAGTTTCACTTTCACTAAAATCCAATATGGCGGAAAATCCATCATGGCGAAAAATGACGTCATAGGGTGCGTTGAACTCGGCTTGGTCCAAGGATTCTAACGATACCTCATTTTTGACAATCGGGTCAACAGGTCAGAAGTTACGTGCGTGAACGCAAGTCCAACTTTGGCCTGTTGGTGGCGCTAGAGCGCTCAAGGTGCCGGTATGAAACTTGGTGAAATGAATTATTGGACTGTCCCCAATTAGTGTGCAACATTTTATAACTTTTTACCAGACGGTTCTATGGGCTGCCATTGACTTCCATTGCAAAATAATGCGCATCAGCAGCTACTGGCCAAAATGCATTTTTGTCAATTACGGTGCCCCCTAGAGGTCAAATGTCACCAAATTTCTTGAGCGTCCTCCCGATGGGGTCTGAGGTACATGTACTAAATTTGGTTTTGATACATGAAAGCGTTGCTGAGATATGAAATCACTTCCTGTTTGGTGGCTTCGCCGCAAATTTCGATTGGCTGGTACAGGTCAATGCTTCTGTCAATTGTTCCAGAAAGCAATGCACTCATCAGGCATGGTCTGTTGATGGTCTCCGCCAATTTTGGTGAGGATCCGCTGAAATTTGTGACCTGCAAAAACGTGTACGTGTTTTTGATTAAATCCAATATGGCGGCCGAATCAATTACGATGACATCACAAGTCGGCTTGGGTCGGCCTAAGGACCTCCAACAGTATTACCAGACACCACTAGTGCATTTTAATTCTAAGCAAAACAGCAGCTACAGGCCAAAAGGCATGTTTCTTAATTACAGCGCCCCCTAGAGGTCAAAGGTCACCAAATTTCTTGAGTGTCCCCCTGATTGGGTCCTGAGTCCATGGACTTAGTTTGGTTATGATAGATCAATGGGTTGCTGAGATATGAGCTCACTTCCTGTTTGGCGGCTTCGCCGCAAATTTCGATTGGCTGTTACGCGCGAACGGTTTTAGTTCCGAAGACGAAAAAGAATAACTTTTGTGCGGCTTGGTCTGAAGAGCATGTGTGTCAAGTTTGGTGACGATCGGACAAAATTTGTGACCTGTGAAGTTTTAGTTTCACTTTCACTAAAATCCAATATGGCGGAAAATCCATCATGGCGGAAAATGACGTCATAGGGTGCGTTGAACTCGGCTTGGTCCAAGGATTCCAACGATACCTGATTTTTGACAATCGGGTCAACAGGTCAGAAGTTACGTGCGTGAACGCAAGTCCAACTTTGGCCTGTTGGTGGCGCTAGAGCGCTCAAGGTGCCGGTATGAAACTTGGTGAAATTAATTATGGGACTATCCCTAATCAGTGTGCCAAATTTCACAACTTTTCACCAGACGGTTCTATGGGCTGCCATTGACTTCAATGGCGGAATAATAATAATAATAATAATAAGAACAAATAGAAACACAATGGTTGCCTCGCAGCTTCGCTGCTTGGCCCCCAATAAGAAATCATAGAAACACAATGGGGCTTCGCAGCTTCGCTGCTTGGCCCCCAATAAGAACAAATAGAAACACAATGGTTGCCTCGCAGCTTCGCTGCTTGGCCCCCAATAAATATAGCTGCAAGCAGCAATGAGGGGGCCAAGCAGGCAGTTCAGCAGTCCAGAAGTCCAGATTTGCCATGCAACTCAATGCCGTGGCATCAGGCATATAGCATTAAGCAGTCACAACAAGTTCCATGTCAAACAACCCAAGATTGGCTGAGTTACAAGGTCAAGTTTCACATCAAAACATAACTGATTTTGTGTGGCTGAACCAGGGCTGAGTGTCGCCGCCCCCTCACCCAGCCAGCCCACCGCCGCAACCGCCCCTGCCCGTCCCACCCCGCCCCACCCTTGCACGCACGCATTAGAATTAACTGGATGGAACTCGCTGTCATCAGTTTCACATCAAAAATAAAAGATTGACTGAGATATGATCACACTTGCTGTGATTTAAACATAGAGGTCAACAATTGACGTCATAGGGTGTGTTGAACTCGGCTTGGCCCAAGGATTCCAATGATACCTCATTTTGCCATTCGGGTCAACAGGTCAAAAGTTACGTCCGTAAACACAAGTCCAACTTTGGCCTGTTGGTGGCGCTAGAGCGCTTGAGGTGCCGGCATGAAACTTGGTGAAATGAATTATTGGACTGTCCCCAATTAGTGTGCAAAATTGTATAACTTTTTACCAGACGGTTCTATGGGCTGCCATTGACTTCCATTGCAAAATAATGCGCATCAGCAGCTACTGGCCAAAATGCATTTTTGTCAATTACGGTGCCCCCTAGAGGTCAAATATCACCAAATTTCTTGAGCGTCCTCGCGATGGGGTCTGAGGTACATGTACTAAATTTGGTTTTGATACATGAAAGCTTTGCTGAGATATGAAATCACTTCCTGTTTGGCGGCTTCGCCACAAATTTCGATTGGCTGGTACAGGTCAATGCTTCTGTCAATTGTTCCAGAAAGCAATGCACTCATCAGGCATGGTCTGAAGATGGTCTCTACCAATTTTGGTGAAGAACAGATTAAATTTGTGACCTGCGAAAACTTGTACGTGTTTTTGATTAAATCCAATATGGCGGCCGAATCAATTACGATGACATCACAAGTTGGCTTGGGTCGGCCTAAGGACCTCCAACAGTATTAACAGACACCACTAGTGCATTTTAATTCTAAACACAACTGCAGCTACAGGCCAAAAGGCATGTTTCTTAATTACAGCGCCCCCTAGAGGTCAAAGGTCACCAGATTTCTTGAGCGTCCCCCTGATTGGGTCCTGAGTACATGTACTAAGTTTGGTTATGACAGATGAATGGGTTGCTGAGATATGAGCTCACTTCCTGTTTGACGGCTTCGGCGCAAACTTCGATTGGCTGTTACGCGCGAACGGTTTTAGTTCCGAAGACAAAAAACAATGCATTAATGAGGCATGGTCTGAAGATCATGTGTGTCAAGTTTGGTGACGATCGGACAAACTATGTGAGGCGTGAAACTTTAGTTTCACTTTCGATAAAATCCAATATGGCGGAAAATCCATCATGGCGGAAAATGACGTCATAGGGTGCGTTGAACTCGGCTTGGTCCAAGGATTCCAACGATACCTCATTTTTGACAATCGGACAAACGGGTCAAAAGTTACTTGCGTGAACGCACGTCCAAATTTGGCCTGTTGGTGGCGCTAGAGTGCTTGAGGTGCCATCATGAAACTTGGTGACATTAATCATGGGACTGTCCCTAATCAGTGTGCCAAATTTCACAACTTTTTACCAGACGGTTCTATGGGCTGCCATTGACTTCCATGGCGGAAGAAAGTTGCATAATAATAAGAAAAGATAGAAAAACAATGGGTGCCTTCGCAGCTTCGCTGCTTGGCCCCCAATAATAATAATAATAAGAAAAAATAGAAACACAATGGGTGCCTTCGCAGCTTCGCTGCTTGGCCCCCAATAATAATAAGAACAAATAGAAACACAATGGTTGCCTCGCAGCTTCGCTGCTTGGCCCCCAAATATAGCTGCAAGCAGCAATGAGGGGGCCAAGCAGTGAGATTAGCAGGCCAGATTTGCCATGTAAGTCAATGCCGTTGCATCAGACATATAGCCTTAAGCAGTCACAGCAAGTTCCATGCCATACAACCCAAGATTGGCTGAGTTACAAGGTCAAGTTTCACATCAAAACATAACTGATTTTGTGGGGCTGAACCAGGCCTGAGTGTCACCGCCCCCTCCCCCAGCCAGCCCACCGCCGCAACCGCCCCTGCCCATCCCATCCCGTCCCACCCTTGCACGCACACATTAGAATGAACTAGATGGAACTTGCGGTCATCAGTTTCACATCAAAAATAAAAGATTGACTGAGATATGATCACACTTGCTGTGATTTAAACACAGAGGTCAAAAATTGACGTCATAGGGTGTGTGGGGGTGTGAACTCAGCTTGGCCCAAGGATTCCAATGATACCTCATTTTGCCATTCGGGTCAACAGGTCAAAAGTTACGTCGGTGAACACAAGTCCAACTTTGGCCTGTTGGTGGCGCTAGAGCGCTTGAGGTGCCGGCATGAAACTTGGTGAAATGAATTATTGGACTGTCCCCAATTAGTGTGCCAAATTGTATAACTTTTTACCAGACGGTTCTATGGGCTGCCATTGACTTCCATTGCAAAATAATGCGCATCAGCAACTACTGGCCAAAATGCATTTTTGTCAATTACGGAGCCCCCTAGAGGTCAAATGTCACCAAATTTCTTGAGCATCCTCCCGATGTGGTCTGAGGTACATGTACTAAGTTTGGTTTTGATACATGAAAGCGTTGCTGAGATATGAAATCACTTCCTGTTTGGCGGCTTCGCCGCAAATTTTGATTGGCTGGTACAGGCCAAAGCTTCTGTCAATTGTTCCAGAAAGCAATGCATTCATCAGGCATGGTCTGAAGATGGTCTCTGCCAATTTTGGTGAGGAACAGATGAAATTTGTGACCTGCCAAAACTTTTTTGTGTTTTTGATTTAATCCAATATGGCGGCCGAATCAATTACGATGACATCACAAGTCGGCTTGGGTCGGCCTAAGGACCTCCAACAGTATTACCAGACACCACTAGTGCATTTTAATTCTAAGCAAAACAGCAGCTACAGGCCAAAAGGCATGTTTCTTAATTACAGCGCCCCCTAGAGGTCAAAGGTCACCAGATTTTTTGAGCGTCCCCCTGATTGGGTCCTGAGGCCATGTACTAAGTTTGGTTATGATAGATGAATGGGTTGCTGAGATATGAGCTCACTTCCTGTTTGGCGGCTTCGCCGCATATTTCGATTGGCTGTTACGGTCAAACGGTTTGAGTTCCGAAGACGAAAAGTGATAACTTTTGTGCGGCTTGGTCTGAAGAGCATGTGTGTCAAGTTTGGTGACGATCGGACAAAATTTGTGACCTGTGAAGTTTTAGTTTCACTTTCACTAAAATCCAATATGGCGGAAAATCCATCATGGCGGAAAATGACGTCATAGGGTGCGTTGAACTCGGCTTGGTCCAAGGATTCCAACGATACCTCATTTTTCAAAATCGGGTCAACAGGTCAAAAGTTACGTGCGTGAACGCACGTCAAACTTTGGCCTGTTGGTGGCGCTAGAGCCCTCGAGGTGCCGACATGAAACTTGGTGAAATTAATCAATGTACTATCCCCAATCAGTGTGCCAAATTTCACAACTTTTTACCAGACGGTTCTATGGGCTGCCATAGACTTCAATGGCAGAGGAAAGATGTTAAATAATAATAATAAGAAAATATAGCTGCAAGCAGCAATGAGGGGGCCAAGCAGTGAGATCAGCAGGCCAGATTTGCCATGTAAGTCAATGCTGTTGCATCAGACATATAGCCTTAAGCAGTCACAGCAAGTTCCATGCCATACAACCCAAGATTGGCTGACTTACAAGGTCAAGTTTCACATCAAAACATAACTGATTTTGTGGGGCTGAACCAGGGCTGAGTGTCGCCGCCCCCTCCCCCTGCCAGCCCACCGCCGCAACCGCCCCTGCCCATCCCACCCCGTCCCACCCTTGCACGCACACATTAGAATGAACTAGATGGAACTTGCTGTCATCAGTTTCACATCAAAAATAAAAAATTGACTGAGATATGATCACACTTGCTGTGATTTAAACACAGAGGTCAAAAATTGACGTCATAGGGTGTGTTGAACTCGGCTTGGCCCAAGGATTCCAATGATACCTCATTTTGCCATTCGGGTCAACAGGTCAAAAGTTACGTCCGTGAACACAAGTCCAACTTTGGCCTGTTGGTGGCGCTAGAGCGCTTGAGGTGCCGGCATGAAACTTGGTGAAATGAATTATTGGACTGTCCCCAATTAGTGTGCAAAATTGTATAACTTTTTACCAGACGGTTCTATGGGCTGCCATTGACTTCCATTGCAAAATAATGCGCATCAGCAACTACTGGCCAAAATGCATTTTTGTCAATTACGGAGCCCCCTAGAGGTCAAATGTCACCAAATTTCTTGAGCGTCCTCCCGATGTGGTCTGAGTTACATGTACTAAGTTTGGTTTTGATACATGAAAGCGTTCCTGAGATATGAAATCACTTCCTGTTTGGCGGCTTCGCCACAAATTTTGATTGGCTGGTACAGGCCAAAGCTTCTGTCAATTGTTCCAGAAAGCAATGCACTCATCAGGCATGGTCTGAAGATGGTCTCTGCCAATTTTGGTGAGGATCCGCTGAAATTTGTGACCTGCCAAAACTTATATGTGTTTTTGATTAAATCCAATATGGCGGCCGAATCAATTACGATGACATCACAAGTTGGCCTGGGTTGGCCTAAGGACCTCCAACAGTATTATCAGACACCACTAGTGTGTTTTAATTCTAAGCACAACTGCTGCTACAGGCCAAAAGGCATGTTTCTTAATTACAGCGCCCCCTAGAGGTCAAAGGTCACCAGATTTCTTGAGCGTCCCCCTGATTGGGTCCTGAGTCCATATACTAAGTTTGGTTATGATAGATGAATGGGTTGCTGAGATATGAGCTCACTTCCTGTTTGGCAGCTTCGCCGCATATTTCGATTGGCTGTTACGGTCAAACGGTTTGAGTTCCGAAGACGAAAAGTGATAACTTTTGTGCGGCTTGGTCTGAAGAGCATGTGTGTCAAGTTTGGTGACGATCGGATAAAATTTGTGACCTGTGAAGTTTTAGTTTCACTTTCACTAAAATCCAATATGGCGGAAAATCCATCATGGCGGAAAATGACGTCATAGGGTGCGTTGAACTCGGCTTGGTCTAAGGATTCCAACGGTACTTCATTTTTCAAAATCGGATCAACAGGTCAAAAGTTACGTGCGTGAACGCACGTCCAACTTTGGCCTGTTGGTGGCGCTAGAGCCCTCGAGGAGCCGACATGAAACTTGGTGAAATTAATCATGGGACTGTCCCCAATCGGTGTGCCAAATTTCACAACTTTTTACCAGACGGTTCTATGGGCTGCCATAGACTCCCATGGCGGAAGAAAGATGTTAAATAATAATAATAATAGTAAGAAATCATAGAAACACAATGGGGCTTCGCAGCTTCGCTGCTTGGCCCCCAAATATAGCTGCAAGCAGCAATGAGGGGGCCAAGCAGTATAGGCCGGAGTAGCCACGGCGACAAGATAGAACTCAGCAGACACTCGCGATCAACACTTTCAACAAGTGTCACATCAAACATAACTGATTTTGTAGGGCTGAAACAGGGCTGAGTACTGCCACCGCCTCCGCCAGCCAGCCCCCCCACCAAATCAACCCTGCCCATCCCACCCCGTTCCGCCCCGCCCTACCACGCACGCATTAGAATGACTGGATGGAATATGTTGTCATCTGTTTCACATCCAAAAATAAAAGATCGATAAAACACATCGCAACTACAGATCAAAATGCAACATTGCTAATTGCAGCACCCCCTACAGGTCAAAGGTCACCAAATTTCTTGAGCGTCCTCCTAATGGGGTCATGAATATATGTAGTAAGTTTGGTGATGATACATGGCAGGGTTGCTGAGATATGAGCTCACTTCCTGTTTGGCGGCTTCGCCGCAAGTTTCGATTGGCTGTTACAGCCGAATGCTACTGTCAATCGTTCCAAAAAGCGATGCACTGATAAGGCATGGTCTGAAGATGTTCTGTGCCAATTTTGGTGAGGATCCGCTGAAATTTGTGACCTGCGAAAATTCGTACGTGTTTTTGATTAAATCCAATATGGCGGCCGAATCAATTACGATGACATCACAAGTTGGCCTGGGTCGGCCTAAGGAACTCCAACAGTATTACCAGACACCACTAGTGCGTTTTAATTCTAAGCACAACAGCAGCTACAGGCCAAAAGGCATGTTTCTTAATTACAGCGCCCCCTAGAGGTCAAAGGTCACCAGATTTCTTGAGCGTCCCCCTGATTGGGTCCTGAGTCCATGCACCAAGTTTGGCTTTGATACATGCAAGGGTTGCTGAGATATGAGCTCACTTCCTGTTTGGCGGCTTCGCCGCATATTTCGATTGGCTGTTACGGGCGAACGGTTTGAGTTCCGAAGACGAAAATGAATAACTTTTGTGAGGCTTGGTCTGAAGATCAAGTGTGTCAGATTTGGTGTCGATCGGACAAAATTTGTGACCTTTGAAGACTTTTTAGTGTTTTTGATGAAATCCAAAATGGCGGAAAATCCATCATGGCGGAAATTGACGTCATAGGGTGCGTTGAACTCGGCTTGGTCCAAGGATTCTAACAATACCTAATTTTTGACAATCGGATCAACGGGTCAAAAGTTACGTGCGTGAACGCACATCCAACTTTGGCCTGTTGGTGGCGCTAGAGCGCTCAAGGTGCCGGTATGAAACTTGGTGAAATTAATCATGAGACTGTCCCCAATCAGTGTGCCAAATTTCAGAACTTTTCACCAGACGGTTCTATGGGCTGCCATTGACTTCAATGACGGAAGCGTAATAATAATAATAATAATAATAATAATAAGAAAACTAACAAACACAATGGGTGCCTTCGCAGCTTCGCTGCTTGGCCCCCAAATATAGCTGCAAGCAGCAATGAGGGGGCCAAGCAGTGAGATCAGCAGGCCAGATTTGCCATGTAAGTCAATGCCGTTGCATCAGACATATAACCTTAAGCAGTCACAGCAAGTTCCATGCCATACAACCCAAGATTGGCTGAGTTACAAGGTCAAGTTTCACATCAAAACATAACTGATTTTGTGGGGCTGAACCAGGGCTGAGTGTCGCCGCCCCCTCCCCCAGCCAGCCCACCGCCGCAACCACCCCTGCCCATCCCACCCCGTCCCACCCTTGCACGCACACATTAGAATGAACTAGATGGAACTTGCTGTCATCAGTTTCACATCAAAAATAAAAGATTGACTGAGATATGATCACACTTGCTGTGATTTAAACACAGAGGTCAAAAATTGACGTCATAGGGTGTGTTGAACTCGGCTTGGCCCAAGGATTCCAATGATACCTCATTTTGCCATTCGAGTCAACAGGTCAAAAGTTACGTCCGTGAACACAAGTCCAACTTTGGCCTATTGGTGGCGCTAGAGCGCTTGAGGTGGCGGCATGAAACTTGGTGAAATGAATTATTGGACTGTCCCCAATTAGTGTGCCAAATTGTATAACTTTTTACCAGACGGTTCTATGGGCTGCCATTGACTTCCATTGCAAAATAATGCGCATCAGCAACTACTGGCCAAAATGCATTTTTGTCAATTACGGAGCCCCCTAGAGGTCAAATGTCACCAAATTTCTTGAGCGTCCTCCCGATGTGGTCTCAGGTACATGTACTAAGTTTGGTTTTGATACATGAAAGCGTTGCTGAGATATGACATCACTTCCTGTTTGGCGGCTTCGCCGCAAATTTTGATTGGCTGGTACAGGCCAAAGCTTCTGTAAATTGTTCCAGAAAGCAATGCACTCATCAAGCATGGTCTGAAGATGGTCTCTGCCAATTTTGGTGAGGAACAGATGAAATTTGTGACCTGCCAAAACTTTTTTGTGTTTTTGATTTAATCCAATATGGCGGCCGAATCAATTACGATGACATCACAAGTTGGCTTGGGTCGGCCTAAGGACCTCCAACAATAGTAGCAGACACCACTAGTGGGTTTCAATTCTAAGCACAACTGCTGCTACAGGCCAAAAGGCATGTTTCTTAATTACAGCGCCCCCTAGAGGTCAAAGGTCACCAAATTTCTTGAGCGTCCCCCTGATTGGGTCCTGAGTCCATGGACTAAGTTTGGTTATGATAGATCAATGGGTTGCTGAGATATGAGCTCACTTCCTGTTTGGCGGCTTCGCCGCAAATTTCGATTGGCTGTTACGCGCGAACGGTTTTAGTTCCGAAGACAAAAAGCAATGCATTAATGAGGCATGGTCTGTAGATGATATCTTTTAAGTTTGGTGTCGATCGGACAAAATTTGTGACCTCTGATACGTTTTAAGAGATTTTGATTAAATCCAAAATGGCGGAAAATCCATCATGGCGGAAAATGACGTCATAGGGTGCGTTGAACTCGGCTTGGTCCAAGGACTCCAACGATACCTCATTTTTGACAATCGGGCAAACGGGTCAAAAGTTACTTGCGTGAATGCACGTCCAACTTTGGCCTGTTGGTGGCGCTAGAGGGTTCGAGGTGCCGACAGGAAACTTGGTGAAATTAATCATTGGACTGTCCCCAATCAGTGTGCCAAATTTCACAACTTTTTACCAGACGGTTCTATGGGCTGCCATAGACTTCCATGGCGGAATAATAATAAATATAGCTGCAAGCAGCAATGAGGGGGCCAAGCAGTATAGGCCGGAGTAGCCACGGTGACAAGATTGAATTCAGCAGATACCCGCCATCAACACTTTCAACAAGTTTAATATCAAAACATACTTGATTTTGTAGGGCTGAAACAGGGCTGAGTATTGTCACTGCCTCCGCCAGCCAGCCCCCCACCTAATCACCCCTGCCCGTCCCACCCCGTCCTGGCACGCCCCGCCCCGCCCTTGCACGCACGCATTAGAATGAACTGGATGGAACATGTTGTCATCAGTTTCACATCAAAAAATAAAAGATCGATAAAACACATCAGCAACTATAGATCAAAATGCAATATTGCTAATTGCAGCACCCCCTACAAATCATAGATCACCAAAGTTTTTGAGTGTCCTCCTATTGGGGTCCTGAGTCCATGGACTAAGTTTGATTATGATAGGTGAATGGGTTGCTGAGATATGAGCTCACTTCCTGTTTGGCGGCTTCGCCGCAAATTTCGATTGGCTGTTACGCACGAACGGTTTTAGTTCCAAAGACAAAAAGCAATGCATTAATGAGGCATGGTCTGTAGATGATATCTATGAAGTTTGGTGTCGATCGGACAAAATGTGTGACCTCTGATACGTTTTAAGTGATTTTGATGAAATCCAAAATGGCGGAAAATACTTCATGGCGGAAAAGGACGCCATAGGGTGCGTTGAACTCGGCTTGGTCCAAGGATTCCAACGGTACCTAATTTTTCAAAATCGGATCAACAGGTCAAAAGTTACGTGTGTGAACGCACGTCCAACTTTGGCCTGTTGGTGGCGCTAGAGCGCTGGAGGTGCCGGCATGAAACTTGGTGAAATGAATTATTGGACTGTCCCTAATTAGTGTGCCAAATTGTATAACTTTTTACCAGACGGTTCTATGGGCTGCCATTGACTTCCATTGCAAAATAATGCGCATCAGCAACTACTGGCCAAAATGCATTTTTGTCAATTACGGAGCCCCCTAGAGGTCAAATGTCACCAAATATCTTGAGCGTCCTCCCGATGTGGTCTGAGGTACATGTACTAAGTTTGGTTTTGATACATGAAAGCGTTGCTGAGATATGAAATCACTTCCTGTTTGGCGGCTTCGCCGCAAATTTTGATTGGCTGGTACAGGCCAAAGCTTCTGTCAATTGTTCCAGAAAGCAATGCACTCATCAGGCATGGTCTGAAGATGGTCTCTGCCAATTTTGGTGAGGAACAGATGAAATTTGTGACCTGCCAAAACTTTTTTGTGTTTTTGATTTAATCCAATATGGCGGCCGAATCAATTACGATGACATCACAAGTTGGCTTGGGTCGGCCTAAGGACCTTCAACAGTAGTACCAGACACCACTAGTGGGTTTTAATTCTAAGCACAACTGCTGCTACAGGCCAAAAGGCATGTTTCTTAATTACAGCGCCCCCTAGAGGTCAAAGGTCACCAAATTTCTTGAGCGTCCCCCTGATTGGGTCCTGAGTCCATGGAATAAGTTTGGTTATGATAGATCAATGGGTTGCTGAGATATGAGCTCACTTCCTGTTTGGCGGCTTCGCCGCAAATTTCGATTGGCTGTTACGCGCGAACGGTTTTAGTTCCGAAGACAAAAAGCAATGCATTAATGAGGCATGGTCTGTAGATGATATCTATGAAGATTGGTGTCGATCGGACAAAATGTGTGACCTCTGATACGTTTTAAGTGATTTTGATGAAATTCAAAATGGCGGAAAATCCATCATGGCGGAAAATGACGTCATAGGGTGCGTTGAACTCGGCTTGGTCCAAGGATTCCAACGGTACCTCATTTTTCAAAATCGGATCAACAGGTCAAAAGTTACGTGCGTGAACGCACGTCCAACTTTGGCCTGTTGGTGGCGCTAGAGCGCTCGGGGTGCGGACTTGAAACTTGGTGAAATTAATCATGGGGCATTGCCTAATTAGTGTGCCAAATTTCACAACTTTTCACCAGACGGTTCTATGGGCTGCCATAGACTTCAATGGCAGAGGAAAGATGTGTAATAATAATAGGAAAAGCTAGAAACACAATGGGTGCCTTCGCAGCTTCGCTGCTTGGCCCCCAATAATAAGAAAACTAACAAACACAATGGGTGCCTTCGCAGCTTCGCTGCTTGGCCCCCAAATATAGCTGCAAGCAGCAATGAGGGGGCCAAGCAGAATGGGCCGGAGTAGCCACGGCGACAAGTTAGAACTCAGCAGACACCCGCGATCAACACTTTCAACAAGTGTCACATCAAAACATAACTGACTTTGTAGGGCTGAAACAGGGCTGAGTATTGCCGCCGCCTCCGCCAGTCAGCCACCCCACCTAATCACCCCTGCCCGTCCCACCCCGTCCTGCCCTGCCCTGCCCTTGCACGTACGCATTAGAATTAACTGGATGGAACATGTTGTCATCAGTTTCACATCAAAAAATAAAAGATTGATAAAACACATCAGCAACTACAGATCAAAATGCAATATTGCTAATTGCAGCACCCCCTACAGGTCAAAGGTCACCAAATGTTTTGAGCGTCCTCCTAATGGGGTCATGAATATATGTAGTAAGTTTGGTGATGATGCATGGCAGGGTTGCTGAGATATGAGCTCACTTCCTGTTTGGCGGCTTCGCCACAAATTTCGATTGGCTGTTACGGGCGAATGCTTCTGTCAATTGTTCCAGAAAGCAATGCACTGATAAGGCATGGTCTGAAGATGGTCTCTGCCAATTTTGGTGAGGATCCGCTGAAATTTGTGACCTGCGAAAACTTATATGTGTTTTTGATTAAATCCAATGGCGGCCGAATCAATTACGATGACATCACAAGTCGGCTTGGGTCGGCCTAAGGACCTCCAACAGTATTACCAGACAGCACTAGTGCATTTTAATTCTAAGAACAGCAGCTACAGGCCAAAAGGCATGTTTATTAATTACAGCGCCCCCTAGAGGTCAAAGGTCACCAGATTTCTTGAGCGTCCCCCTGATTGGGTCCTGAGACCATGGACTAAGTTTGGTTATGATAGATGAATGGGTTGCTGAGATATGAGCTCACTTCCTGTTTGGCGGCTTCGCCGCAAATTTCGATTGGCTGTTACGCGCGAACGGTTTGAGTTCCGAAGACGAAAAGGAATAACTTTTTTGAGGCTTGATGTGAATATCAAGTGTGTCAAGTTTGGTGTTGATCGGACAAAATTTGTGACCTTTGAAGACTTTTTAGTGTTTTTGATGAAATCCAATATGACGGAAAATCCATCATGGCGGAAATTTACGTCATAGGGTGCGTTGAACTCGGCTTGGTCCAAGGATTCCAACGATACCTCATTTTTGACAATCGGTCATACGGGTCAAAAGTTACGTGCGTGAACGCACGTCCAACTTTGGCCTGTTGGTGGCGCTAGACTGCTCTAGGTGCCATCATGAAACTTGGTGACATTAATCATGGGACTGTCCCTTATCAGTGTGCCAAATTTCACAACTTTTCACCAGACGGTTCTATGGGCTGCCATTGACTTCCTTTGCAAAATAATGCGCATCAGCAACTACTGGCCAAAATGCATTTTTGTCAATTACGGAGCCCCCTAGAGGTCAAATGTCACCAAATTTCTTGAGCGTCCTCCCGATGTGGTCTGAGGTACATGTACTAAGTTTGGTTTTGATACATGAAAGCGTTGCTGAGATATGAAATCACTTCCTGTTTGGCGGCTTCGCCGCAAATTTTGATTGGCTGGTACAGGCCAAAGCTTCTGTCAATTGTTCCAGAAAGCAATGCACTCATCAGGAATGGTCTGAAGATGGTCTCTGCCAATTTTGGTGAGGATCCGCTGAAATTTGTGACCTGCGAAAACTTGTACGTGTTTTTGATTAAATCCAATATGGCGGCCGAATCAATTACGATGACATCACAAGTTGGCTTGGGTCGGCCTAAGGACCTTCAACAGTAGTACCAGACACCACTAATGGGTTTTAATTCTAAGCACAACTGCTGCTACAGGCCAAAAGGCATGTTTCTTAATTACAGCGCCCCCTAGAGGTCAAAGGTCACCAGATTTCTTGAGCGTCCCCCTGATTGGGTCCTGAGTCCATGGACTAAGTTTGGTTATGATAGATGAATGGGTTGCTGAGATATGAGCTCACTTCCTGTTTGGCGGCTTCGCCGCAAATTTCGATTGGCTGTTACGCGCGAACGGTTTCAGTTCCGAAGACGAAAAGGAATAACTTTTGTGCGGCTTGGTCTGAAGAGCATGTGTGTCAAGTTTGGTGACGATCGGACAAAATTTGTGACCTGTGAAGTTTTAGTTTCACTTTCACTAAAATCCAATATGGCGGAAAATCCATCATGGCGGAAAATGACGTCATTGGGTGCGTTGAACTCGGCTTGGTCCAAGGATTCCATCGATACCTCATTTTTGACAATCGGCCATACGGGTCAAAAGTTACGTGCGTGAACGCACGTCCAACTTTGGCCTGTTGGTGGCGCTAGAGTGCTCTAGGTGCCATCATGAAACTTGGTGACATTAATCAAGGGACTGTCCCTAATCAGTGTGCCAAATTTCAAAACTTTTCACCAGACAGTTCTATGGGCTGCCATAGACTTCCATGGCGGAATAATAATAATAATAGGGAAGAAAACATAGAAACACAATGAGGTCCTCGCAGCTTCGCTGCTTGGCCCCCAATCATAGAAACACAATGGGTGCCTTCGCAGCTTCGCTGCTTGGCCCCCAAATATAACCGCAAGCGGTGATTTACGGGGTCCGAGCAAAACGAACATGAGGTAGCATAGCTTTTTAGTTTTACATATGCTTTGATTGTTTGGGCCCAATTGTTCAAAAGAAACATGATTGTATTTTGGTTATCGGATTTCAATTACCGGATTTCGGCTATCGGATTGGATCAAATCTTGAAAATGGCTTGTTCAAAGGGAAACAAGGATCCTGAAATTGGATTAGATCACATAATCTATTCTTGGTTTTGATCTGGATAAAACCTTCACTTTGTGTTGTTCAAAACTTTTGAGTTGGATTGGAATAAATTTGATGCATAAAATTAGGATTACCCTGTGCTGTAACGTTATAGTGTGCTAACCTCCACAACCTAATAGTATTCTAACAATACCCTATTCTAGTGTGCTAACCTCCACAACCCAACAGTATTCTAACAGTAGTATTCTAGTGCGCTAATCTCCACAACTCAATAGTATTCTAACAATACTCTATTCTACAGGACTATGCATTTGTCATGGATAAGATGAAGGCAGTGTTTCCCACAGAATGGAATTGTATTTGTGGTGGTAGGTGAAGGGGGGTGGGGGTGGGTTCTGTGTTGGAGTCAATAAGATGAACAACCTATAATTATGCAGTTATACTTGCCTTGCACGACAAGTCCTGTCAAGTAGCTGTAACGTTATAGTGTGCTAACCTCCACAACCCAACAGTATTCTTAACAGTATTCTATTCTAGTATGCTAACCTCCACAACCCAGCTGAAGGAACTGTAGGGGGCGATGTGGGTCGAGGTAGAGGGAGTGTGTAGCGAGCAGGCAGAGCCTCGGTCAGAAGGCTCAATGGTATGAAGTGATGACACGGAGATGGCAGGTTTCGGTGCAACACAAGTGAACTTTATTTGAGTTTCAATTCATCTGTTCTTTTGTTCTTTACTTGTATGTGTGCTGCATCAAAGAGGAAACAAACAGAAAATGGAGTAATCAGTGAAATGGGGTAAATCAGTACAGATCCCAACTCACAAACAAACCAATTGACATTTGAACAATAAACTGAAATCATATGGCTATATAAGGTACAACTAAACAATACTTGACATCCCAAGTCAACCAACATCACCTAATCATCTCTCACATGGGACTCCAACACACCAAACCAACAAACAAAGACCTTAACTATACACATGATGGCAGAGCTACTCTACAAACTGATAAACATCACAAAAGTCATAGTGAGGGTCATTAAAGTGATGACTTACGCTAACTCAAAGACGCACACAAAGCAGGACACACTGGAGTGCTGGGTTGAGATGAACAAAAGAGTGAACTGAGGGCGAGCAAACAATTTATCCTGGTCTGAGCCCCTGCTCCGGAGCTACAGGGTTTCCCAGCAGGTAAACTGGGTGTGGTTTGGTGACAGAGCCAAACAATCCAGCGATTTCTCCACAGCACCTCCTTACACTGACAGACTTTGGAAAGATTTGCAAAGATTTGGAAAAGATTTTTGAAAGACTACAGTCTCAGACCCTCTCACATCTAAAGACAAGTAGTAGAGTTTTAAGTCACAGACTATGATTTTGCAATGACTAGGGATCTTGCAGGGTCACTATTTACAAGACTGCAACACGATTCCTTTAAATTATTACCCATCGTGCAATAGATAAACAGGAACTGAAAAATTATAGCCTACTAAACTCAAAGTCGTATTTTCGTGTTTCTGCAGCATTGTTTCATGCGTGACATCCTTAACCGATACAGAGTTGTTCTGTCAAGTGGAAGAGCCGACTAAATATGTATAAGAAATTACAAATATTATAAGAATAACAAATAATTATAGGCTACAGCTGTGTCGGAGTCAATAAGAAAAACAGCCTATAATTATACAGTTACACTACAAGTCCATATTGAAAAGTAGCTGTAATGTAATAGTGTGCTAACATCCACAACCCAACAGCATTCTATTGTAGTATGCTAACATCCACAACCCAACAGTATTCTAACACTAATGCTTCAAGTGGGATTTGAACTCTCAACCTAAGGATCACCAGTACAGGCATTATCTCACTGAGCCACTGTCAATCCTACATGTTGGCCAGTCACATTCACATGGTGAAAATGTGTATTGGTAAACACACAACAAGAAAAACTCTAAGCATACATTTGACAATAAAATGAAGGGCTTTCCTGAAAGAGTACACCTGAAAACTTTTTGAAATTCTGGGGCAATTAGACATTTGTAGAGAAGAACACTAATGGATGAAATATAAATATGATAGACTTAATGATGAAGGAAAAATAGTAAACAAAGAAGTTCCCCTAAATGTCAGAGTGTCTCGGCATTCTGATTCTTGGCAACTAATGACTGTGTATGTTGATTGCCTGATGTCATTCAGGTGCTGTTCAATGGTGTGAATCTTCAATAACCAATAGTATTCGAGCTAGAGCCTAAAGCACTACCAGGAATTCGAACTCTCAACCTAACAAACATCAGCACTAGGCATTATCCCACTGAGCCACTGACAATCCTACATATTTGGCAGTCACATTCACATGGTGAAAATGTGTATTGGTAAACACACAACAAGAAAAACTCTAAGCATACATTTTTACAATAAAATGAAGGGCTTTCCTAAAAGAGTACACCTGAAAACTTTTTGAAATTCTGGGGCAATAAGACATTTGTAGAGAAGAATACTAATGGATGAAATATAAATATGATAGACTTTATGATGAAGGAAAAATAGTAAACAAAGAAGTTCCCCTGAATGTCATAGAGTGTCTCGGCATTGTGATTCTTGGTAACTGATGAGTGTGAATGTTGATTGACTAATGTCATTCAGGTGCTGTTCAATGGTGTGAATCTTAAATGACAAATCCTAAAGCTTTAACAGGGATTTGAACACTCAACCTAAGAAACACCAGTACAAGGCATTATCCCACTGAGCCACTAACAATCATACACATTGGGCAGTCACATTCACATGTGAAAATGTGTGTTGGTAAACACAAGAAAAACTCCAAGCATACATTTGACAATAAAATGAAGGGCTTTCCTAAAACAGTACACCTGAAATCTTTTTGAAATTCTGGGGCAATTAGACATTTGTAGAGAAGAACACTAATGGATGAAATATAAATATGATAGACTTAATGATGAAGGAAAAATAATGAACAAAGAAGTTCCCCTAAATGTCAGAATGTCTCGGCGTTCTGATTCTTGGCAACTAATGACTGTGGATGTTGATTGCCTGATGTCATTCAGGTGCTGTTCAATCTTCAGTAACCAATAGCATGTGCAGCTTGATCCTGAAGTTCTAATGGGGATTCGAACACTCAACCTAAGAAACACCAGTACAAGGCATTATCCCACTGAGCCACTAACAATCATACACATTGGGCAGTCACATTCACATGTGAAAATGTGTGTTGGTAAACACAAGAAAAACTCCAAGCATACATTTGACAATAAAATGAAGGGCTTTCCTAAAACAGTACACCTGAAATCTTTTTGAAATTCTGGGGCAATTAGACATTTGTAGAGAAGAACACTAATGGATGAAATATAAATATGATAGACTTAATGATGAAGGAAAAATAGTGAACAAAGAAGTTCCCCTAAATGTCAGAGTGTCTCGGCATTCTGATTCTTGGCAACTAATGACTGTGTATGTTGATTGCCTGATTACATTCAGGTGCTGTTCAATGGTGTGAATCTTCAATAACCAATAGTATTCGAGCTAGAGCCTAAAGCACTACCAGGGATTCGAACTCTCAACCTAACAAACATCAGCACTAGGCATTATCCCACTGAGCCACTGACAATCCTACATATTTGGCAGTCACATTCACATGGTGAAAAGGTGCGTTGGCAAACACACAACATCAAGAAAATTCCTAGCATACATTTGACAATAGAATTAAGGGCTTTATAAAAAAGAGTACAGATCTGAAAATGTGCACTGTTAATGGTATCCACATAATGATGGTTGTATGGTTGTTCACCAAGGAAAAAAAATTACTCATATAGGAATATAGGTGATATAGGAGAAATGGGCTGAGTGGTCGAACTTTATTGGTCTATATCTCTGAAATGGAAAAACATATCCAAATTATTTTGATAACTTTTGTGAGGCTTTGTCTAAACATTGTCTGTGAGAATTTTGGTGAAGATTTGATAATTTTTGAAGTATGTGAAACTTTTTATGATGTTTGGCTTTTCTCTGAAATTGTGGCAAAAGTAAACATTTTTAGAGCATAAGACCAGGGTGAAAAAGATGCATCTGAATGTAGAGATTAATATCATGAAAGAATTTTGAGTCTAGGTCAATCTGGTAAGGAGAAATAAGCATTTTTGACAAGAGCGCCACCTTTGGGTGCAGTACCCCAAATTTTGGGTTATGGGTAGTAGGGGGTACTGGTAACAATACTTGAAAATGTTTAGTTTCTAGGACTTACGGTTTATAGGAATATAGGTGATCTAGGAAAAATGGCCTAAGTGGTCTAACTTTATTAGCCTATATCTCTGAAATGGAACAAAATATCAAAATTCTGATCCATAACTTTTGTGAGGCTTGGTCTAAACATTGTCTGTGAGAATTTTGGTGAAGATTTGATTATTTTTGAAGAGTGTGAAACTTTTTATAATGTTTGGCTTTTCCATGAAATTGTGTCAAAAATAAACATTTTTAGACCATAAGACCAGGGCCAAAAAGATGCATCTGAGTTTAGAGATTAATATTATGAAAGAATTTTGAGTCTAGGTCAATCTGGTAAGGAGAAATTAGCATAATTAACTTTTTTTTCCAACAGCGCCACCTTTGGGTGCAGTACCCCAAATTTTGGGTTATGGGCAGAGGGGGGTACTGGTAACCATACCTGAAAATTTGAAGAGTTTTGGAGTTACGGTTTAGGCAGCAGTATGACTTTTACAGAATTTTGGCCAAAAATGAACGGTACAGAAACAATAGGGGTCCTGCAGCTACGCTGCTCGGACCCCTAAATATAGCTGCAAGCAGCAATGAGGGGGCCAAGCAGAATAGGCCGGAGTAGCTACGGCGACAAGATAGAACTCAGCAGACACCCGTGATCAACAGGGCTGAAACAGGGCTGAGTATTGCCACGCCTCCGCCAGCCAGCCCCCCCACCTAATCACCCCAGCCCGTCCCACCCCATCCTGCCATGCCCTTGCACGCACGCATTAGAATTAACTGGATGGAACATGTTGTCATCAGTTTCACATCAAAAAATAAAAGATTGATAAAACACATCAGCAACTACACATCAAAATGCAATATTGCTAATTGCAGCACCTCCTACAGGTCAAAGGTCACCAAATTTTTTGAGCGTCCTACTAATGGGGTCATGAATCCATATAGTAAGTTTGGTTATGATACATGGCAGGGTTGTTGAGATATGAGCTCACTTCCTGTTTAGCGGCTTCGCCACCAATTTTGATTGACTGTTACAAGCGAATGCTTTTGCCAATTGTTCCAGAAAGCAAGATATTGATAGATTATGGTCTGAAGATGGTCTCTGCCAATTTTGGTGAGAATCCGCTGAAATTTGTGACCTGTGAAAACTTGTACGTGTTTTTGATTAAATCCAATATGGCGGCCGAATCAATTACGATGACATCACAAGTTCACTTGGGTCGGCCTAAGGACCTCCAACAGTGTTACCAGACACCACTAGTGCATTTTAATTCCAAACACAACAGCAGCTACAGGCCAAAAGGCATGTTTGTTAATTACAGCGCCCCCTAGAGGTCAAAGGTCACCAGATTTATTGAGTGACCCCCTGATTGGGTCCTGAGTCTATGCACCCAGTTTGGCTTTGATACATGCAAGGGTTGCTGAGATATGAGCTCACTTCCTGTTTGGCGGCTTCGCCGCAAATTTCGATTGGCTGTTACAGCCGAATGCTTCTGTCAATTGTTCCAGAAAGCAATGCACTGATAAGGCATGGTCTGAAGATGATCTCTGCCAATTTTGTTGAGGATCCACTGAAATTTGTGACCTGCGAAAATTCGTACGTGTTTTTGATTAAATCCAATATGGCGGCCGAATCAATTACGATGACATCACAAGTTGGCTTGGGTTGGCCTAAGGACCTCCAACAGTATTACCAGACACCACTAGTGCGTTTTAATTCTAAGCACAACTGCTGCTACAGGCCAAAAGGCATGTTTCTTAATTACAGCGCCCCCTAGAGGTCAAAGGTCACCAAATTTCTTGAGCGTCCCCCAGATTGGGTCCTGAGTCCATGGAATAAGTTTGGTTATGATAGATCAATGGGTTGCTGAGATATGAGCTCACTTCCTGTTTGGCGGCTTCGCCGCATATTTCGATTGGCTGTTACGGGCGAACGGTTTGATTTCCGAAGACGAAAAGGAGTATCTTTTGTGAGGCTTGGGCTGAAGATCATGTGTGTCAAGTTTGGTGACGATCGGACAAAATTTGTGACCTGTGAAGTTTTAGTTTCACTTTCACTAAAATCCAATATGGCGGAAAATCCATCATGGCGGAAAACGACGTCATAGGGTGCGTTGAACTCGGCTTGGTCCAAGGATTCCAACGATACCTCATTTTTGACAATCGGGTCAACAGGTCAGAAGTTACGTGCGTGAACGCAAGTCCAACTTTGGCCTGTTGGTGGCGCTAGAGTGCTTGAGGTGCCATCATGAAACTTGGTGACATTAATCATGGGACTGTCCCTAATCAGTGTGCCAAATTTCACAACTTTTCACCAGACGGTTCTATGGGCTGCCATTGACTTTAATGGCGGAATAATAATAATAATAATAATAAATATAGCTGCAAGCAGCAATGAGGGGGCCAAGCAGAGAGATCAGCAGGCCAGAATAACCATGTAAATCAATGCCGTTGCATCAGACATATAGCCTTAAGCAGTCACAGCAAGTTCCATGCCATACAACCCAAGATTGGCTGAGTTACAAGGTCAAGTTTCACATCAAAACATAACTGATTTTGTGGGGCTGAACCAGGGCTGAGTGTCGCCGCCCCCTCCCCCAGCCAGCCCACCGCCGCAACCGCCCCTGCCCATCCCACCCCGTCCCACCCTTGCACGCACACATTAGAATGAACTAGATGGAACTTGCTGTCATCAGTTTCACATCAAAAATAAAAGATTGACTGAGATATGATCACACTTGCTGTGATTTAAACACAGAGGTCAAAAATTGACGTCATAGGGTGTGTGGGGGTGTGAACTTGGCTTGGCCCAAGGATTCCAATGATACCTCATTTTGCCATTCGGGTCAACAGGTCAAAAGTTACGTCCGTGAACACAAGTCCAACTTTGGCCTGTTGGTGGCGCTAGAGCGCTTGAGGTGCCGGCATGAAACTTGGTGAAATGAATTATTGGACTGTCCCCAATTAGTGTGCAAAATTGTATAACTTTTTACCAGATGGTTCTATGGGCTGCCATTGACTTCCATTGCAAAATAATGCGCATCAGCAACTACTGGCCAAAATGCATTTTTGTCAATTACGGTGCCCCCTAGAGGTCAAATGTCACCAAATTTCTTGAGCGTCCTCCTAATGGGGTCATGAACATATGTAGTAAGTTTGGTGATGATACATGGCAGGGTTGCTGAGATATGAGCTCACTTCCTGTTTGGCCGCTTCGCTGCAAGTTTCGATTGGCTGTTACAGCCGAATGCTACTGTCAATCGTTCCAAAAAGCGATGCACTGATAAGGCATGGTCTGAAGATGTTCTCTGCCAATTTTGGTGAGGATCCGCTGAAATTTGTGACCTGCGAAAATTCGTACGTGTTTTTGATTAAATCCAATATGGCGGCCGAATCAATTACGATGACATCACAAATTGGCCTGGGTCGGCCTAAGGACCTCCAACAGTATTACCAGACACCACTAGTGCGTTTTAATTCTAAGCACAACAGCAGCTACAGGCCAAAAGGCATGTTTCTTAATTACAGCGCCCCCTAGAGGTCAAAGGTCACCAGATTTCTTGAGCGTCCCCCTGATTGGGTCCTGAGTACATCCACCAAGTTTGGCTTTGATACATGCAAGGGTTGCTGAGATATGAGCTCACTTCCTGTTTGGCGGCTTCGCCGCAAATTTCGATTGGCTGTTACGCGCGAACGGTTTTAGTTCCGAAGACGAAAAATAATAACTTTTGTGCGGCTTGGTCTGAAGAGCATGTGTGTCAAGTTTGGTGTTGATCGGACAAAATTTGTGACCTGTGAAGTTTTAGTTTCACTTTCACTAAAATCCAATATGGCGGAAAATCCATCATGGCGGAAATTGACGTCATAGGGTGCGTTGAACTCGGCTTGGTCCAAGGATTCCAACGATACCTCATTTTTGACAATCGGCCATACGGGTCAAAAGTTACGTGCGTGAACGCACGTCCAACTTTGGCCTGTTGGTGGCGCTAGAGTGCTCTAGGTGCCATCATGAAACTTGGTGACATTAATCATGGGACTGTCCCTAATCAGTGTGCCAAATTTCACAACTTTTCACCAGACGGTTCTATGGGCTGTCATTGACTTCAATGGCGGAATAATAATAATAATAATAAGAACAAATAGAAACACAATGGTTGCCTCGCAGCTTCGCTGCTTGGCCCCCAAATATAGCTGCAAGCAGCAATGAGGGGGCCAAGCAGTGAGATCAGCAGGCCAGATTAACCATGTAAATCAATGCCGTTGCATCAGACATATAGCCTGAAGCAGTCACAGCAAGTTCCATGCCATACAACCCAAGATTGGCTGAGTTACAAGGTCAAGTTTCACATCAAAACATAACTGATTTTGTGGGGCTGAACCAGGGCTGAGTGTCGCCGCCCCCTCCCCCAGCCAGCCCACCGCCGCAACCGCCCCTGCCCATCCCACCCCGTCCCACCCTTGCACGCACACATTAGAATGAACTAGATGGAACTCGCTGTCATCAGTTTCCCATCAAAAATAAAAGATTGACTGAGATATGATCACACTTGCTGTGATTTAAACACAGAGGTCAAAAATTGACGTCATAGGGTGTGTGGGGGTGTGAACTCGGCTTGGCCCAAGGATTCCAATGATACCTCATTTTGCCATTCGGGTCAACAGGTCAAAAGTTACGTCCGTGAACACAAGTCCAACTTTGGCCTGTTGGTGGCGCTAGAGCGCTTGAGGTGCCGGCATGAAACTTGGTGACATTAATCATGGGACTGTCCCTTATCAGTGTGCCAAATTTCACAACTTTTCACCAGACGGTTCTATGGGCTGCCATTGACTTCCATTGCAAAATAATGCGCATCAGCAACTACTGGCCAAAATGCATTTTTGTCAATTACGGAGCCCCCTAGAGGTCAAATGTCACCAAATTTCTTGAGCGTCCTCCCGATGTGGTCTGAGGTACATGTACTAAGTTTGGTTTTGATACATGAAAGCGTTGCTGAGATATGAAATCACTTCCTGTTTGGCGGCTTCGCCGCAAATTTTGATTGGCTGGTACAGGCCAAAGCTTCTGTCAATTGTTCCAGAAAGCAATGCACTCATCAGGCATGGTCTGAAGATGGTCTCTGCCAATTTTGGTGAAGAACAGATGAAATTTGTGACCTGCGAAAACTTGTACGTGTTTTTGATTAAATTCAATATGGCGGCCGAATCAATTTCGATGACATCACAAGTTGGCTTGGGTCGGCCTAAGGACCTTCAACAGTAGTAGCAGACACCACTAGTGGGTTTCAATTCTAAGCACAACTACTGCTACAGGCCAAAAGGCATGTTTCTTAATTACAGCGCCCCCTAGAGGTCAAAGGTCACCAAATTCGTTGAGCGTCCCCCTGATTGGATCCCGAGTCCATGGACTAAGTTTGGTTATGATAGATCAATGGGTTGCTGAGATATGAGCTCACTTCCTGTTTGGCGGCTTCGCCGCAAATTTCGATTGGATATTACGGGTGAACGGTCATAGTTCCGGAGACAAAACACCACAACTTTTGTGAGGCTTGGTCTGAAGATCATGTATGTCAAGTTTGGTGACGATCGGACAAAATTTGTGACCTGTGAAAAATTAGTTTCACTTTCACTTAAATCCAATATGGCGGAAAATCCATCATGGCGGAAAATGACGTCATTGGGTGCGTTGAACTCGGCTTGGTCCAAGGATTCCAACGGTACCTCATTTTTCAAAATCGGATCAACAGGTCAAAAGTTACGTGCGTGAACGCACGTCCAACTTTGGCCTGTTGGTGGCGCTAGAGCGCTGGAGGTGCCGGCATGAAACTTGGTGCAATTAATTTTTGGCCTGTCCCCAATCAATGTGCCAAATTTCACAACTTTTTACCAGACGGTTCTATGGGCTGCCATAGACTCCCATGGCGGAAGAAAGATGTTAAATAATAATAATAAGAAATCATAGAAACACAATGGGTGCTTCGCAGCTTCGCTGCTTGGCCCCCAATAATAATAATAAGAACAAATAGAAAAACAATGGGTGCCTTCGCAGCTTCGCTGCTTGGCCCCCAATAATAAGAACAAATAGAAACACAATGGTTGCCTCGCAGCTTCGCTGCTTGGCCCCCAATAATAATAATAAGAAAACTAACAAACACAATGGGTGCCTTCGCAGCTTCGCTGCTTGGCCCCCAATAAGCAAACAATGAGTACCTAGTCCTATGTTAATAATTATAAGGCTATCACAATTAAAATAATAACCATATGGTAGTAGGCAGACAATCTGTTTTGTTTTGCGAGCAAATACATTTAGCAAATAGTTTATAAATGGAATAAGACCCCGTTTACACGAGCATGTGTATTTTTATAAACGAAGACATTTCCCTACGTTTGAGCCTTTCATTTAGACGCAAACGGAGAATTCGCCCCGTCCAAAAAAACTCCGGCCAAGGTGATTTTTTGGGAAAACTTTGTTTATGCGTTTGGTTGTAAACTGTGATAAACAGAGTTTTGGGCAGCCAACGTCACAGTATGCGACAGAAGTACACCAAATGTGCGACCAATGTTTACATTTACATGTTCTCACGTGCGACTTTTCAGGGTTCTGATTGGTTAATGTGAGCTTGAGCTTATCGTTAGACTGCCACTGTGGTTTGGCGTGCTCATGACAGCATGTATGTACTAGTGTTAATTTCGTCAGATGAGACGAGAGGAAAAATGTTCGTCAACAACCTTTTTTTCCATGACTAAGACGAGACGATGACGAGACTGCACTAATGTCCTGAAACACTGACTAAGACTATCTTACTTACCTGTGCATGTACTGACTGACAAAAAAATCAGAATGAGTAATTATAACAGTCGAGTAGCCCTGTGGACACACAATATTGTTAGAAAATTGAGATGTGTGGAACACTATTTGACTGAAATGGTAATCAGAAATAATTTGTTATAAAAAAAGACTAAAATGTTTTGACTAAAACTGACTGAGACTAAGATAGCTTTAGTTTTCTTTTGACTAAAACTAGACTATAAATGACAAGACTTTTAGTTGACTAAAACTTGACTGAAACTTGATTGACTTGAACAAAAATGATATTTGAATGACTAAATATGACAAAGACTAAAAAGGACATTTCGTCACAAGACTAAGACTAAATAAAAAATAGGTGACAAAATTAACACTACAGACATCATTTGGACAAAATATATAGCATATTAACCTCCGTTGTTCAGCCAAATGTCTTCTTGTTACGTCCTGTTATCATGGAGTTACAGGCGATAAATGATTTTTGATGGTCACAAGTTTACTTCATTAGTGTTTATTTTTTTGATTATTAAAGAGTGTTTTTCATTTAAAGGCTTGACTTCGTGCTTATTCAGTAGAGCATTTAGTGCTCTCCCCAATCCCAGACGTTCACATTGCATGTTTGTTTGTAATGGATGCAACCGCGAGATACGCTTGTCATAGCACCGATACCGTGGGTGCTCCGTCGCTCGAGCACCCATGGAAAACATCGAGCACCCACGTGTGCCAGCTTACAGTCCCGGCTAAATTTACATTTAACATCTAACCACCAATGAAAGCATCTCTCGTATGAAAATTCCTGACACTTCCCACCTGAAGAATTAACGCAAGGCAGCCCCGAATGTTCAAAATGTATATAGCCCTGTATATAGACTTGAAAAATCCGCAAATTTTTGCAAACTCCCTTCATTCAACCCTTGAAGACAACGCGGTCTGGTGCGCTATGTAGATCGTTTCTCGTACCATTTAATTTCTCAGAATTGTACTAGGCTTACAATAACGTCATCACCAAATACATATTTTATTTTTAGTTGATCAACCACAAAGAGTAGGCTAGCATAGGCCTACTGTGCACAGTGCACTGACGACTGTAGCAGCCCAAGGTAACCAGTTGTTGTAGATGAAGGGCAACCACTTGTTTCAGATAGCCTGGACAACATGTTACCTGGGTGTTGCCTACGTTATTAATTGATGGTAGCCTACAATAGTTAATGGTATCGCGTAACATATTAGTTGGCTCATGGAGTAGGGAATCAGGCTGGAGAGAGTCATGCGTGTGTTGCTTTTGCGGGATCGAATCCAGTTTAATGCTAGTTTTCAAAACATATATATTTTTACATGTCTTTTGTCCGAGTGGCTGTAATGTAGCCGAGCGCTCATGGCGTATGAAAAGTGACTTCAAACCGCCTAAAACTTGTTTGTGAATGTCTCACAACTGCTGCAGCGCATGCACGCGCAAGGAAATCAGTAGGTGGAGAAACCAGAAGACACACACCGGAACGATTTTAAGGCTATTTCGCATAGGCTACTCAATGGTGCTATTTATATATATATAAATATATTTAGGTTTCTAATTGATATTTGAAATAGCACCAAATTATTAATTTGCAAACAAATAACTGGCGTCAGTGACGTCTTTGACATGAAGATCCCCGGAACTATGCTTCTACTAGCATTCTTCCTCAGATCGAGAGGTGTAGTTGTAACTACTAGTGCTGTCAGTTAAACGCGTTATTAACGGCGTTAACGGAAACCTATTTTAACGGCGTCAATTTTTTTATCGCGTTCATTTTGGTGTAACAAACTTTGTAGTTTTTTCACATGCTGTTGCAACAACTAGTAACGTTAGAACAACTACAACACCACACCGATCTAGCCAGACCGGAAACTAAACAATACGCACTGACGAATGGAATGGAACGTTGTATGTGCTGCATACACGCCCCCTTTTAGGGGGAAGATGACTGATATAATGGAAGTCTATGCTGCATCAAAGTCGAGAGCAAAACGTGCTTATAGTAAACTTACTAAATCTTGAAACAAACATGAATAAAAGGCACAAAATAAGGTTGGTGTAAGAGTTGTCTGTGTGTTTATGGGATTAATGTGACCATGTTCCTATGTGTTGCTCTCTCCAGTTTACATTTCATTACATTACATTACATTACAATTCTCAACAATTTTAGGACAATTTAAAAACATTAGAGTGCAGTAAGAATAAGTGCATCAGTGAGTGCTGTTTTTAAGACGGTTGGTGAGTGCTAGGATCAGTAAGACTTGAAAGTGTTGCTATGAGAGGAGATGTTCTCTAAAGAGCTGGGTCTTTACGAGTTTACTAACAGGAGTGTCACGAATGTATCGATAGGCACAGTCAAACTGCCCGTGGCTGACTATAATTAAGTTCAGCAAGCTTAACTTTACATGTCATAACATCAACTAAACATAAGTCACACATTCATTCTATCACTTGTAATATGAATGTAGCCTATTTCCTACAACTAGGTGAGATAATTGGCTATGTTATACTGAAGTTCCACAGTTAGCTAGTTAGCAAGCTAACTGTTTTGCATGGGATATTATGGTAAGTGTACATGCTAAATTTGTATAATACATGGGGTATTGCAAACGAATTAGGTTGGTAATGTACATCGTTTCGACATGAGTAAGTTACATAAAAACAATTCTTCATAACTGCCGTAAAAATTATTATCAGTAAAATGATTGAATGTCCTGTGAATTAATAACTAGATGTAGCGTCAACGTGTGATTACTAGCTGTCATTCAATGACATAAGGATAACATGTCAAGTGACAGTGCACCATAGACTGTATGCCTATAAAATGGCAATGCACTCATGTTGAAAAGTTCCTTATTTTCAACTGAACTCAAAGATAATGAATATAATATTTTCTGTTTGTTATGCCCTTTATAATGTGTGTAGACCTACATTTTGTGCATGCACTTCTGCAGTAGCATTTATTTCAGTTTATATCAGCTATATTTCTGAAGAATATATTGTGTTGCCTCAGGTCTGCTGCACATCTTTTGAAATTTGATTTGAAATAATCAAATAGACCTATGTCTTAAAGTTCAGTTAATAAAGTAACTTGCTTTGCTTTCATTTGAATCCCAATCAAGATAAACCATAATTGCTTTATTGTTAATATGGACTCCTGGAAAGTCCAAAATGCAAAATAATAGAATTTTAAGGCGAGACACTACAGGTGAATAGGGTAAAAATTTTAAATAATAGACATCACCATGAAACTTCCTCAGTTGATTACTTACACAAGTATGAACAAAAAATGTATTAGAAGTTTTTGAAATTTGAATGTCTAATTATGCAAATTAGGCATTATCTCATTAAATATGTGCACATTTGCATATATTTTCGGTAGATAGATCTGAACATATGATAAAGCCAGGTACAAAATTATTTTTTCATTTTGTTTGCATATAAGATAAAAATAAAATTACAGAGGGATTTCAGGATAACTGCTTTCATTACCTAGGAAATCAGAATATACTGATCGAAAAAATCGATTTTTGCCATATATTTTTGATTAAAATGTCACATAAATCAGGCCAGGAATGATTTATTAACAAATCCCTCTGTAAATATCTTCAGAACACTGCTAAGTGTATATCTGGAAAGTTTGGTGTACATGGGTGCTACATAGGCTGAGATGTTTCTACTGGAAAATGAGAAAAATTTCAAAAATTTGAGAAAACAGCCTAGGAACACAGACAAGAGATTTCGTTCTCAGCCTAGACTCGCCTTTGAACTTTTCGCGATTGGTTGCGGTTACAAAGGAAGTGTCCATATTTGGATAGCACAACGTCATGCAGGAAAAACAGAGCTTTCCAACTGGTACTACACATGTTATGTTTTGTAGCACGGTCGCGGTGGAGCATGAAACGTTAGAAGACTAACTTTTGGTGAATTTAGGAGAAATATACAGGCACGAGTAGACAAAATGTAATGAAATAAACACCTAAATGTGTAAATCGGGCTTTGTTGTTGTAGTAGTGTGAAAGAATACATGCTAAGGTAGCAAATTAGCCCAAAATCTCGAAATTGACCAGTGCATGAAAAAAACGATGTTTTCACCTGCCGTGTCTCGCCTTAATCATATGATAAAATATGTGATTAATCGTGATTAACTATAGGAATTCAGCGATTAATCGTGATTAAAAATTGTAATCGTTTGACAGCACTAGTAACTACACAACTGTGGTTGCGAACGTTCGTTGCTACTATGGTTTTGGGAAACACTAACGTAGTGTAACGATGCATTGGACTATGTAAGTTTCAAATATGAATGTAATTCTGCGGCATAAAGCAGATGTATTTGTTTATTGTACAGAAAAATAAAAATGACATGTCAAGCAGTCAATTGACTACATTGCAGTCAAGAAGTAGGGCAAATTAATTTACGAAACCAAAACGTGGGTCATAGTTGTCTAAGCCTCTATTGCGTAGCCTGTTAAAAACGTCGCCAGATAGTATTAAATCGGCAACAACATTGTTTTCTGCAGAAGCCTACCCAAGGCTACAGATTAATTCTGAACAGTTATTTCTCTACTGGCTCAATTATCACACCACTGTTTTGATTTGCGTAGTTGCGTTACCCCCAACACTGACAATAATGTAGACAGCAAATTTCGATTTCGATTTTCGTTACCACCGTGTAGTCAAGCCTTAAGCCAAACCCAAGTAGCCTAAATCGAGGTAATGTTTAATTATGCATGATTTATTTTGTTATTGAATTCGTAGGCTGGGATTACTCTCGGCAACAATTATGTTTAATGGTAGCCTCCTGCTTTTTCAGAAGGGGCGGCAGGCAGAGCGATGTACAGTGGCAGAGCAACGCACAGTGGCTGAAAGTGGTACTAAAGCTTCACACAGCTTCACGCCTCGTAATGCGCGACTGAAGTGGTCATTTGAAAGCGATGCCCACTGTAGTGTCAGAGAGATGGCAGGAGGCAATGCACACACACACACACACACTGCATCGGGCAGTGTAGACTTGTTTGTGGGTATTGCCCAAATGGATTTTCCCCAAAGTAGATATTGCCCAAATGGATATTCCCCAAAGTAGATATGGCCCAAATGGATCTCCTCTAACAGTCCCATGGCACTAAATGTGGATAATTAATAGTGCTGTAGTCCAGTTTAATTTGGGCATCTGTCACTATTTGTGTCACAACAAACCTGATTACTGCACAGCTCCTGCTCACAAAAAAAGAAACACACACTCACACATGCATGAATGCACACACACACACACACACACACACATACATATGAATGCACACAAGCAGACACACACACACCAACGCCCCATATACAGACTCACTCACACACACACGCACGCGCGCACACAGAATGCCCCATATATGCACACAAACACCTTCCACACTCACACACACACACACAGTACTGTTTCTTCTAGCAGTTTAAAGTGCACATATTGAGCTGTAGAGTGTCTGCAGCAGTAATGAGAATTCAATACAGGTTCCTCTGCACAGTCAATCATTCTCAGTCTGTAACTGCTGCTATCCTGTTGATGCGCCTCTGACTGTCCTTCATCATTTCCTGTTTGGTAATAGCATCCTGCTTCTCTCCCTCTGAACAGCGTCTGCTCCTCACGTTCAGCAGAAACCTCATTTGGGTTGATTTCTGTTGGAGTGGATGAGTCACTCCAGAAACATTATTTAATGTCAGAAATAAAACGGATTACGATCCAGCTTCCCTTCTGGTCAGTATCGATCTGCTCAACACAGATCCAACTCTTCTGGTCAGTATCGATCTGATCAACACAGATCCAACTCTTCTGGTCAGTATTGATCTGCTCAACACAGATCCAACTCTTCTGGTCAGTATCGATCTGCTCAACACAGATCCAACTCTTCTGGTCAGTATCGATCTGATCAACACAGATCCAACTCTTCCTCTCCGTTCCTAGTTTTCCAGTTCAAATGAAATCCGCTTTAGAGTGGAGTTTGGCTTCCTCTGCTCCTAGATACACATAGATAAGTCAGTCTCTCTAGCAATACTATTGTTGTTATCTTATAAACAGCGCGTGTGAGTGTGTGTATGCGAAAATATAATATGTACATAAGTATTCACAGCCTTTGCTCAGTACTTTGTTGTGGCACCTTTGGTAGCAATTACAGCCTGAAGCCTCTTGGAATATGAAGCCACAAGCTTGGCACACCTATCTTTGGCCAGTTTGACCCATTCCTCTACAGAACCTCTCAAGCTCCATCAGGTTAGATGGGATGCGTCCGTGCACAGGCATTTTCAGATCCCTCCAGAGATGTTCAATGGGATTCAAGTCTGGGCTCTGGCTGGGCCACTCTAGGACATTGAGTAGTAGTGGAAGTGTGCACATCCCCCACTCTGCTAAAACTCCCATATATTTATTGTGTTGCAACGTGTCGACCCGGCTGGGTCTTCCTCAGGCAGATGTCATTTAGCAGTGGCTCAAGCGTATAAATAGAGCATATACCTGTGTGAGTTATGAGTTACATATACAGTTTACCCACTCTACGACATTCACAGAGTTGTCCTGAAGACACTCCATCGATATCTTGGCAGTGTGCGTAGGGTCGTTGTCCTGTTGAAAGAGGAACCGTCGCCCCAGTCTGAGGTCAGGAGCGCTCTGGAGCAGGTTTTCTTCCAGGATGGCTCTCTACATCGCTGCATTCATCTTCCCTCAATCCTGACTAGTCTCCCAGTTCCTGCCGCTGAAAAACATCCCCACAGCATGATGCTGCCACCACCATGCTTCACTGTAGGGATGGTATTCGCCTTATTCACCCGGCGGCCATTACTAGTCTGAGGGGTACACTTGCCATTACACCTCAGTCCAGCAGATGGTGGTGGTAATGCACTCCGTTTGCAAACCGCTTAAAAACAATTCACTGAAGAAGAAGAACAGGCCAGTGAACCCTTCTTCTTTAATCGGTGAGCTTTTTTTGGCGGTTTGCAAATGGAGTGCATTACCACCACCATCTGCTGGACTGAGGTGTAATGACAAGTGTACCCCTCAGCCTCGTTATGGCAGCCAGGTGAATAAGGCGAATTGGCCAGGTGATGAGCGGTGCCTGGTGTCCTCTAAACATAACGCTTGGCATTCACACCAAAGAGTTCGATCTTTGTCTCATCAGACCATAAACTTTTGCCATGTGCCTTTTACTAAGGAGTGGCTTCCGTCTGGCCAATCTACCATACAGGCTTGATTGGTAGAGTACTGCAGCGGTGATCGTCCTTCTGGAAGGTTCTCCTCTCTCCATAGAGGAACCCTGGAGCTCTGTCGGAGTGACCATCGGGTTATTGGTCACCCCTAACTAAAGCCCTTCTCCCCTTATCACTCAGGTTAGAGGGACGGCCAGCTCTAGGAAGAGTCCTGATGGTTCCAAACTTCTTCCATTTATGGATGATGGAGGCCACTGTGCTCATTGGGACCTTAGAGGCCACTGTGCTCATTGGGACCTTAGAGGCCACTGTGCTCATTGGGACCTTTAAAGCAGCAGAATGTTTTCTGTACACTTCCCCAGATCTGTGCCTCGAGTCAATCCCGTCTCGGAAGTCTACAAACAATTCCTTCAACTTCCTGCTTGTTTTGTGGTCTGACATGCACTGTTAGCTGCGGGACCTTATATAAACAGGTGAGTGCCTTTCCATATCATGTCCAATCAACTGAATTTACCACAGGTGGACTCCAGTTAAGCTGTAGAAACATCTCAAAGATAGAATAAAGAGAAGGAGACAGAATCAGGGATGGATTACTGCACGGGCCTACCGGGCCCAGGCCCAGGGGCCCAAGGGGTCAGGGGGCCCTGAAGCCCAAGCCTTTGCATGGAATCATTGCCTCAATTTCAACAAATCAGGATGTAGGCTATGAATCTGATTGAATTTAGTATTGGCCATCCCCAAAATGCACCAGAATACAGGAAATCACATCAAACAAATTAAAAAAATTCTGGGGGAGGACCCCCAACCCCCCCCTCCCACATATACGACAATTAGTGGGGGGCCCTTAATACATCTGGGCCCAGGGGCCCAAAAGTTCATAATCCGCCCATGGACAGAACCTGAGCTCAATTTTGAGTTTGATCGCAAAAGCTGTGAATAGAGATGATGTACAAGTGATTTCTTTGTTTGTTATTTGTAATAAATTTGCACAAATCTCAAACAAAGTTGTCATTATAGAGGTATTGTGTGTAGAATTTTGAGGGAAAATAAATGTAATCCATTGTGGAATAAGGTTGTAAACAAAATGTGGAAAAAGTGAAGCGCTGTTAATACTTTCAGTGTATCTCTCTCTCTCCATCTCTTTATCTCTCTCTCCATCTTTTTATCTCTCTCACTCTCCCACTCTTGAGTGGGTAATGGCCCTTTGATTGTTGGTTATCATCTGCCATCACTGTGGATATGAAAATTACTTCATAAGTGGAAGAGTCATGTCATTACCCACAATCCCTTTCTGCTACCACAGCAGGGAGGTAATAATAAAACACAAACAGGCAAAAGGCACTCTGTCCTCTTTTCCTCCTCTCTCTCCTTCCTCTCTCTCCTCTCTCCCTGTCTTTCACCCCCTCCCTTCATCCTCTCTCTGGTACTCTCTCTCTCTCCTCATCCCCCTCTCTTTCAGTTCCTCCCTTCCTCTCTCCCTTTCTCTCTTCCACTTGCCTCTGTCCCTCCTTTCTCTCTCTCTCTCTCTCTCTCTCTCCTTCCACCACTGGTTCAATGTCTTTTATTCTCTATTCATTTCAATTACTCTCCTGATCCCCCATCCATCTCTCTCTCTCTCTCTCTGTGTCTCTCTGTTTGTGTATGTGTGTGTGTGTGTGTGTGTGTGTCAGGACATTTCTCTGTCATTTGCTCCTATGTCCTGTTGTAGCAGCTTGTGTGAATGAGAGTAATGTAGACAGCAGGTTGATGGTTGATGGTGTGTGTGTGTGTGTGTGTGTGAATAAGAGTAATGTAGACAGCAAGTTGATGTGTATGTGTTTGTGTGTGTGTGTGTGAGTGCATGCATGTGTGTGGAGAGAGAGAGAATACCACCAGTCCATGCATTAATAGGAAAAACAACAAGGGAATGGGAGATAAAGGTGAAGATCTAGATAGAATGAGAGAAGGATGGAGAGGAGAGTGGGAGAGAGGAGAGGGGGATAGAGAGGAGTGAGGGAGAGGGGAGATTCAACTGCCTAAGCACATGTTTCTGAGGGAGTTAAGGAGGGTTCTTACCATGAATACAGATATCTGCTTTGTGGAGGAATGGAGTGAGATGTGGAGAGAGAGAGAGAGATGTGTTTGATAAAGACCCTCTTAGAGCAGAGCTGTGTTGGCCTGCGGTGAATCTGATAAGAGAATCATTCATCGGCCACTGCAGCTGGGTTACACACAGAGCTCTGTATCATTGCCTGATACACACACACACACACACACACACACACACACAGACAACCTTGGCAGACTGTGGCAGCTATGCCCAATTTGCTCCCATTCATCCAGGACTAATGGCCTTTCTATGTTTTGGGATTTGGAGAACAAATAAATACACACACATACCTACACTTGCACACAGAGAGAAGGCACACACACACACTCCTATATACACACACCTAAACACATTTAAATTCTTTATTTGAATCTACCAATCAAATTTCTCACAGAAAGGATTCAAATATACTCAGAGATAAGTCAAGTCAAGTCAAGTCGGCTTTATTGTCAATTTCTTTACATGCACTGGTCATACAAAGAATTGAAATTTCGTTTCTTACTTTCCCATAGACATAGACAATAAAACAATAAAAAAGACAATAAAAAATAAAAATATACAGACATACCACATACAGACATTAAAGTGCGAGACTGAAATATAGAACATATATCAAAATATAGAAATATAGATCATATATCAAAACAATAGAGGTAGTTGTGTTGTATATTTACATAGTCCTAGCGTAACCTTCTGACAGAGTATTAGTAGCAGCAGCATTGTGGCAGAGTGATAAATAACATTGATAACATTTACATGAAGTTTAAACCTGTGCTTGTGTGTACTGTATATTTACATTGATATGCAGTCATTTCAAGTATATCAGGCTTGATATGAAGCAGCAACAGTTAGGCTGCGCAGTCACAAAGCAGTTCCACAGGGCGGTCCTGGGGGGGTGTTGGGGGGGGGGGGGGTTAGGGTAGACAGGATCCTAGGTTCCTATATAATTCCTATATTCCTAGATAACACATTTTTTATCATTCAAGGGTACATAAAGCATCGCTTACACCACACAGAAAGACTGCCTATCTCTCTCTCACACACACACACACACACACACACACACACACACGGGGCAGCCGTGGCCTACTGGTTAGCATACTGGTTGCTTTTCCTCCTAAAGCCTAGGAAGCTGTCTTGGTTGCCTGTGACCAAAGGGACCTTCCTCTTCCTGAGGTCCGACAGGAGGGAAGCTCTGGCCAGCTGTCTGATGGCAGTATCGGTCAAGCATGCTGATGAGGTGTGTCAGTCTTGTAGTGGAGTACTGGAGTCCATTCCACATTTGGGACCCCCAGACCCCCTCCTTAAGTGTGAGGAAGATTTCAGCCATTTCCGCCTGAACTGTTTTATTTGTTCATGTCCTGTAAGACATGTAGTGGGATGTGAATGTTTGCAAAGAGGTGTTGTGCTAATTCTCTAATGGCCTCCAGTATCATGACTACAGGTAGGGGGGAGGAGTCAATCAGATCGATACACACACACACACACGCACACATGCATGTACACATACACACCACGCATACAGTGTACATACGCAAGCATGCATGCACACACACACACCATGCATACATTTAGTGTTAATTTCGTCAGACGAGACGAGAGGAAATATGTTCGTCAACGACCTTTTCTTTCATGACTAAGACGAGACGATGACGAGACGGCAGTAATGTCCTGAAACACTGACTAAGACTATCTTAAGACGCATTATTTTTGACGAAAAAAGACGAGACTAAAATGTTTTGCATGAAACAAAAACTAAGATAAAATCTCTCTTCATTTTCGTCTACAAAATGAGAAGACAGAATATCTAGCTGTTACGTTTTCAAAATATTCCGAATGAGTTTATACGCAACAGCTTTCCTGTAGGCTAGTCTACGTGCTGTTGCTGCAACCCTGTGGCTGCAACACGAAACTACATGGAACAAGAACACTGGAGATTTCTGCCAGAGTTAGCAAGATAACTACCTAAGCTTTATGCCACAATGCTACATACCCAGAAGTTGAAGCTTCTCTCATACAAATTAACATCCCCCAGAATGTCCATACGAAAATGTTCATCATGTAATGTCAACTATTTAACTAGTTAGACTGATGATGCAAAGTTCGCTAGCAAGTTAGCTATGGCTAAGATGGAGAGTCTGTTTGGGGAATGTGTTGTGTTTGGGCGCATATCGCCATCTAGCGAGGCGGAGTAAAACATTAATACTTTGGCCTACGACAGTGTTTCTCAACAAACTTTTTCAGTTTCAGGACCACTTAACTAACCCTAGCTAAAAAAAAAAAAAAGATTAGACCTACTTCAACAGTAGCCTATAATTAGTCTACACAATAGGCTTACTCACTGAACCACCTTGCTTATTGTCTTTACACTTTGCTTATTGTGTGGATTCATACTGTATGATTTAAACTGGCATATCTTACATAGACAGTGTTGCAGAACTGTTTTACATACAAGTTGGTTCAATATTGCAAACAACTCATCTATATTATATTTTACCACGTCTGCTCGCGGACCACCAGTGATCTCCGGACCACACTTTGAGAAACACTGGTCTACGAATATGACAGTGGTCCAGTCGAATCTTTTACAGAAATAATCTTTTTTCAGAAATAATTTGTTATAAAAAAAAGACTAAAATGTGTTGACTAAAACTGACTAAGACTAATATACTTTTAGTTTTCTTTTGACTAAAACTAGACTAAAATGACGAGACTTTTAGTCGACTAAAACTTGATTAACAAAAATGATATTTGAATGACTAAATATGACAAAGACTAAAAAGGACATTTCGTCACAAGACTAAGACTAAGACTAAATTAAAAATAGGTGACAAAATGAACACTACATACATTACACACACACACATCGGGGACACCCTGTCCTGGTTGTGTTTGTTGCAGTGGTATCCCTCTGCGTTGGCTGTAATCATGTTATCTATGATAAAGGTTAGATGAGGAAACAGGAGGTGAAAACAGGAGGTGAAAACCGGCCCACTTTTTTAGTGGTGGTGGAAATTGGATGAATAAGGCAACATTTCAGCTCTTGAAAAATAAAAAGATACCCGTACACTGTTTCTATAAGCTCCCAGAGTGGTTTATTAACACAACGTTTCGACCAGAGGTCTTCGTCAGGTATCAAGAAGATGAGCGGGTGGGTGGAGATATATATAGACAAAGTAGTGGGTAATGCCCCATGTCCACCAATCAGTCTGTCCTATCCTTTAATGCATCAGACAATTGTAAGCAAATGGCCTATATGGCCTACATCAGCCCACCAAGTGTTACAGTTGCATCAATTCAATCCTTTGTATAGGTCATTATACATCAGACTGAAAAACACACACAATCCTTCACATCTGTACAAGTGCCACACATTACTAGAAAAAAAGGAGAAAAAAAGAAACATAAGAAAAAAAGGGAAAAGTTGATATTTCCAAGTCTCCAATGTCTTGTGGCAGACGAAAGGAGAGTAATTGTGCAGTATGGTCAATCTCACACACTGTAAAGAAACAAATGACAGATTTTTAGAAAATAATTATAAACGTTAAAAAAAACATTTATAAAAAGGGTTTTATATCAAACTCCTTGTTCAATCCAAATGGAGCCATGGTATTGAGAGCATGTATATAATATGTTTCACGCTGTAAAAGCAGACGTTCATGGTCACCACCCCTAGGTGGCCGTTCCACTTTTTCAATGTATATAGTATTTCAACCCATATAGCAAAGGGTGCTGATATTGTGCCCAGCTTCTTTAAAATGTGCCGCTACAGGGTACTCCGGTGTTCACTAATGCGGGTGCGCAAAGCTCTACATGTCTTCCCAACATAAGCAAGACCACAAGGGCATTTGAACATTTCAGCTCTTACTATCCTGTAGTTTTTATTATAGGCTACCAATATTCCACTATTCCACAAGGATAAGTTAACAAAAAACAGGAAGGAAGAAATAAAGCATTTGAAATGTATCCCACAATTCCACTAAGAGGCATATTGAACTATTGTTTACATGTTTTTTCTGCATGCGTCAGCTATCATGTTGTTGTTTGGTGATTTGCTCCTTTACTACACCCACTTCTGAGCAAACAAGCCATATAGGTTGATCATGTAGCCTACTGCTGTCATAGCCTACTGTTCTTTCTTCCATAAAATAATTTTAATTCATATGGTTAACTCTATTATCCTTTCTACTTGTCCCTGTAGTCATAGCTAATTTCAGGCTCATCATTTTCAGCGGGGGACTGGCTGATCTGCTGCTCAGAGGCTACTTTTGTTTTTAGGCCTAGACTACTGCATATGCAGATCAAGCTTGAGTTTTGTTATCAATATTTGCATAATATTTGCAGTCTATGAATCGCCATATTGGATGATAAAAAAAGTCTAATTTTTTGACAAGACTACAACGTCCAGTATTAGCCCAATAATTAGGCTACGGCGCTATAATCATGGCTTTACCAGTTGCCACTTATTCTGTCCTCTTCAAAAAAAATCTGGAAGCTTGGCACATTTGGCAGCATTTTCCTCCAATACTTTTCGTCTTTTTTACCTGGCCTTTCCAGTCCCTCATTGCCTCTTTCTACCATCCATCCTCCCTGACGCTTATCCTACGGTAGGGCCGGCCCAGTTAGTATCTGAGAAAACTTTTTAGAAAAGACGGGCTATATGGACCCAACCAATTAACTCTTCTTGGGAGGGGAAAACAACTCGTGCAGAGGCTGCGGTGTTAGGCATAGGATGCGAACGTGTGTAGCCAACTTTAGGAGAAGATAGATTAACGTGGCAAATTCCTTGAATTTCCCCTGGGGATCAATAAAGTATCTATCTATCTCTATCTATCTATCAAATTTTAATATTTTTCCCTCGACCAGCCCAAAAGTGAAGCGGACCACCGGGAATTCTCCCGATTCTTCCGATTACCCACTCCGGGCCTGTGTGTGCGTGTGTGTGCGTGTACACATATGCATATGCACACACACACACACACTCACAGAGGCCTGTTCAATGGCCTCTGGCATTCCAGAGTGAAGAAGCTGAACCCAGTGGCGTGTTCAGGACCCTGGAGAGTTCCCAGGCCGCCAGGCAGAGCTGTGTGCAGTAGCCCTCAGAGCTCCAGCTGACCCTCACACACACACACACAGAGCACACACACACACACACAGAGAGAGAGAGCAGGAACACACACACACAGAGCAGGAACGCACACACACACACACACACACACGGACAGATGAGAAGTGGGGGAGAGGAGGAGGAGGAGAGGGGGAGAGGAGAGCTGGGGGAGGAGAGGAGAGGAGGACAGAAGGAGGGTGAGGGGGGTCAGGGTTCTCCTCTTCTCACCTTTCCCTAATCTCTCTCTCTCTCTCTCTCTCCCTCTCTCTCTCTCTCTCTCCCATTCTTTGTTTCTCTCCCATTCATCCTTTCTTCAAAGCGAGGCTCTTGACTCAAAGTGTCTTTGAAGAGCCAGGAAGGGAGTGAATTGTTTAGATTTGGCTGTCATGGGGAGTCACGTCTGTCACACACACACACACACACACATGCACACACACCACACCCACACCCACACTTTTGCACACAAACACATAGCGATGCTCATACATCCACACATACACAGACACACACAAGTCCACACAGATCTCTATACACACATAAAGTGCATCTACACACACTTACCCTGTCTCTCCATACAGTACACACATAAAGTCTACAGACAAACACACACACACTCTCTCTCTCACACACACACAAACACACACACATATTCTCTCTCTCTCTCTCTCTGACACACACACACACAGACTCAGTGAAGATGTATGATGGAGAACTGGTAGGATGGGGGCTGGGATGGTGAGCAGGTGTGGATCAGGTGTCACAGCAGTCGCAGCTGCAGCACAGGTCATTATGGGATAGCGTGCTTGTTTATTGAATTAGCACTTAGGACAGACAAGCTGACAGCAGACTGTCTCTATGTGTGTGTGTGTGAGTGTGTGGAAACTATGCCCACTGGCTATGACCTGACAAAGGGCTGTGTGTGTGTGTCTGTGTGTGAGTGTGGATAAACTATTGCCACTGGCTATGACCTGACTGGATGTGAGTGTGTGTGTGTGGGTGGTGGTGGGGGGGGGCTGCCAGTGTAAATCTGCCAGTGTGTGTGTGTGTGGTTGTGCTGTTATTTGATTTGCATGGCTCTGTGTATGTTAGTAGTTAGTAGAGGTGTGTTACCTGTGTTTGCTGGCTGCTGGCTGTCTTGCTGCCTCTCAGCCTGTGCGTGTGTGTGTGTGTGTGTTTGTGTTACCTGTGTGTGCTGACTGCTGGCTGTCTTGCTGCCTCTCAGCCTGGGATTTTGCCTTGTCTTTTGATTTGGGCTTTGTGTCATGTCTATGTAGTGTGTTGTTATGGTTTATCTTGATGTAATACATCCCACTGGTTGGGTACATTTTAAAAGGTGTTACTGTTATTTATTAGGATTTGGGGTCAGTGGTGGGTTTTTGTTCATCCCCAAAGGGCCAAGTAAAGGTGGGGGGTAACAGTGGTCATGGCTGTTATTTGTGTGTGTGTGTGTGTGCCTGTTTGTGTGAGCATGCGTGTGTGTTTGTGTGTGTGAGAGCAGGCGTGTGTGTGTGTGTGTGTGTGCCTGTTTGTGTGAGCATGCGTGTGTGTGTGCACGTGCCTGTGTGTGTGAGCAGGCGGGTGTGTGTGTGTGAGCAGGCGTGTGTGTGTGTGTGTGTGTGCCTGTGGTCATGGCTGTTATTTGATTTGCATGGTTTGCCAGGCCTCCTCTCCTCTCTGCTTCACAGTGGAGCTGTGCTGAGTGGACTGCTGCCTGCTGATAGTTCCACAAATAGAGGGATTTCAGACTCCCATTTTCTGGATGACTCTCCTGTAAACTCACACGACCACTGGGGGTCTTTCCACACTCTCCTCAACTAACACACACACACACACACACACACACAAAGATACTGTCACGGTTCAGACAGACGACCAGAGGACCACAATTGCGTCACACCAGAAAGTTTATTAAACTTAAGGGAAAAGGGAAGTAGGGAGTGAGTGAAGACTCCAGGGGTTACTGGGAATAACAGGGATTCCATCCAGTGTGCTGTGTCTGTGTCCCCCCCAGTGGCAGCGATGCGTCCTATGACGCCGGTGGTGGGTGGTCCGGAAGTCCTGGGGGGGGGGAACACAGACACAACAGGGCGGATGAAACAAGGCAGAAGTACAGTTCAAGGGAAATCCAAATTCGTAGTAGCAAGGCAGAAGGCTGGTCAGAGTTGCCGGGATCGAAGAGTAGTCAGGAGTCGTTACGGCAGAAAGCAGGTCTGGTTTTCTGGGGCAGAAGAGTATCCAAGATTCAGGCAGGTCCGGGGTCACAAAACAAGAGTGAGCCAGAAGCGCGAGCAAACAGGTTCCGGGTGTGAGCTTTGCAGACGATCTGACAAAGGAGAGCTGAAAGACAGGGCTTTAAATACTGGGAGAGGTTAGTGGGTAATGCAGCACAGCTGGCAGAGTAATTAGAGCAGAGCAGAGCAGGGACAGGTGGAGCTAGTTAGGCTGAGTAGAGAGAGTGGTGAGCAGAGTGGAAGATAATGGAAACCAATTAAGGTGGTAACCCGGTGGAGTGAGAGGGCTCATGACGGATACATACCATCACAAAATTCACGTCTATATTTTATGTCAGGAAACAGGAAAGCCTGTTTTACACACAAACAGACATGTCTTATATTCATAGAATACACACACACACACACACACACACACACACACACAGTACATTCATGTCTTCTCTCACCGTCCTTAGAGGCATGCTTCTCTGCCCACCACAGAAAACTACCTTATTGATTTCCTTCACAACATGCTTCACTGCATCAGTATTGAGAAACTCAAGCAAGAAAAAAATCATTTAACACAATCAGGCCAACTTAGCTTAGCACTGCAGCTCATCTTACAGCCTGATCATTTAAAAGCAACAGGCTAATTTAGCTTAACGCTTGGGTTTAGCATACAGCCTGATCATTTAAAAGCAACAGGCTAATTTAGCTTAGCGCTTGGGTTTAGCATATTATCTGATCATTTCGAAGCATATGACTAATTTAGCTTAGCACTTGAGTTAAACGTATGGTCTGATAATTTAAAAGCAACAGGCTAATTCAGTTTAGCGCTTGGGTTTAGCGTACAGCCTGATCATTTAAAAGCATCAGACTAATTTAGCTTAGTGCTTGAGTTTAGCGTATTGCCTGATCATTTATAGGTTGTATCAGCGATGGTGGGGTAACATAACTTCTGTTGACGTTCAAACAAAACAGAGAGCTAGCTCGCTACTCCTTCCCCCTCCCTCACGTGCAATCAAAACTCCTGAACGTGTATCTCGTCGGTTATTGGTTGGAACACTTTTTTTGCCTTTGAGTGGTTGGCAACCCTTGTTGTTAGCAATTGTTTTTGTGTGCAGATCTCAGAGCCTATACTGCCTACAGAGATGTGATTTCTTGACGGCCTCCTTATGAGGCAGACAGCTAGCAGATCATTAGGAAAGATTAGATGAATGTGATCATTTATGTTTGGGCCTGCAATCGCTGATACAACCTTTAAAAGCAACAGACTAATTTAGCTTATTGCTTGGGTTTAGAGTATGGCCTGATCATTTAAAGCAACAGGCTCATTTAGCTTAGTGCTTGAGTTTAGCATACCTGATCATTTAAAAGCAACAGGCTCATTTAGCTTAGTGCTTGAGTTTAGCATACCTGATCATTTAAAAGCAACAGACTAATTTAGCTTAGTGCTTGGGTTTAGAGTATGGCCTGATCATTTAAAGCAACAGGCTCATTGGGCGTTTGGGTTTTTAGTGTGTTGAAGACACAGTCTAGACAAGTCTGCCTATCTATAACCACTAGCAGTAGCAGGTTAGCAGAGGAAATCAATAGCTTTTACACATTTGTTTGATTTGAGGGAAAAGGAGGGCTCAAAATACAAAAGAGGGAGGGATGGAATGGGGAGAGGGGGAGAGAGGGAGAGAGAGAGAGAGAGAGGGATGGGGGGTGAGGAGATGGAGACTTTAAGATCAATATGTGAGGAAGACATGAAAGGCTATAAAGTTAGAGAAAGAGAGAGGGAGAAGGGGGTGATGAGGGAAAGAGGAGGGGGAGAAAGAGGGAGAGAGAATAAAAAAGAAAGAGTCTTGGAAATCAATAAGATAGTTTTCTAGATTGCAGTGAGGAGAAAAGTGCAGTGAAACGTACAGCCATATTTGTTTCATTATCGATCAGACCATCGGAGAGTAGCTGAGCTCTTAACGGAGTGTGTACATAACACATGGAAACACACATCTCATGATTCAGAGGGTCATGACACACACACACACACACACACACACACACACACACCCACACACACAAACAAACACACTTACACAAAGATGCAATTTATACTTCAGAGAGATAGTCACCCTTTCTTCAGGGGTTTTGATTTTTGTGATTCCAGCAATATTTTCACCCTTTATTCGCTATCCATTTATAAATGTGCATACATTTGCACGTCCACAAAGACTCACAAACACATATACACACACCCATTGACACCACACAGCAAAACACACACACACACACACACACACAGTCCTCGGTGAATCAGCTATCATTATACATACATAAACACACACATGCACACACACATTTGCTGCCTTAGACTCGCCTTAGACACACACACATGTACACACACACACACACACGCATGCATACACGCACACACACACAGGCACGCACGCACACAAAGGCACACACACACACACGCATGCACACAGGCATGCACGCATACACGCACACACATACTGTACACAACAGACACACACTCACACACATACAGTACACAAACACAGGTGCTCAGGTGTTTCGTACAGGTTATTATGGGATAGTGTGGGTGCACATGTCACAGCCAAGGGGGCAGGCAGACGTTCGGAGAGCGTAGACACTATGGATCTGAGGCTAAATAGTAGACCAGTTCCACCACATCTAGATACAGAATAGTAGACCAGATCTGAGGCTAAATAGTAGACCAGTTCCACCTAGCCATCCCATTAAACCCCATTTAATTTGGTGCCACTTTGACATCAAATAACGTTACAGCTCAAGCGTTCTAAGCCTTGATATGAACTTTTTCTATTTTCGGAGTAATACAACTTTGTGTGATTGGCGTCATGAACTCGTAACTGACTTACCGACTGAGTAATAAACTTTTTTTCCGAAATCAATGCTAACGTGACGTAATTTACATAATGAGCATGTGACCAGAGCAGGTGAAAGCGTCGCACAGGAGCAAAATAACCGTATTCTCTGGATAAGAACGAAAGCATCGGACCACAACGAACAATTAGGACATTTAAAAAAAGTAAATGTAGACGTGGTGGTAACGAAGTAAGGGGCTACCGTACATACCCAATCTCTCGGTGCAGCTATCACAAGAGTTACACGAGTCAGACTACGTGCCTACGTTACATCCACGTCCCCTGAGCCTGCGCAGAAAGCCTCGTCAAATTTGCTTCACCCGTCTCGACTGACGTCTGTGTGATGACTCTGTCCGTATCTTTTACTGTCTATGGTGTCACGCCCGGCTATGCCATGCTCGGTGTGCTCACTCCACCTTTGATCTAATATGTTTGGGCGGTCTCTCTCCCCCCAGTCTGAAGGGGGAGCTGTCTGTGTTCAGTCCATCTGGTCTAGACAGCAGCTGATTGGCGGGACTATTTAAAAACATCTCCTGCCAGTTGTTGGCTCTCTGCCATGCACAGCTCTGCTTGGCTCTGCTCTGCGCGGTGCGTCTGCTCTGCTCCACTGGGCTTTGCTCTGGCCTCCATGCTGGCGGCAGCACCATCCTTTTTGCCTTTTTGCATCACACAGTCTACACTTTACTGATCAGCACTACACTTTTGATTAGCTTTCTCTTGCTTCTCATGTACTGACTTGATACACTTGTTTATGTTAATTATGTTTTCATGGTATAAGTTAATGTTTTAATAAATCATTTTGGATTTAACTTAACAAACGGTCTCCCCTATGTCATTGCTACTTTGAGCCAGGTAGTCATGACAATGGTCACAGCGTACGGGTTATTATGGGATAGTGTGGGTGCTCAGGTGTCACAGCGTACAGGTTACTATGGGATAGTGTGGGTGCTCAGGTGTTACAGTGTACAGGTTATTATGGGATAGTGTGGGTGCTCAGGTGTCACAGTGTACAGGTTATTATGGGATAGTGTGGGTGCTCAGGTGTCACAGCGTACAGGTTATTATGGGATAGTGTGGGTGCTCAGGTGTCACAGTGTACAGGTTATTATGGGATAGTGAGGGTGCTCAGGTGTCACAGATGCACTTTTAGGTGTGTCGTACAGGTTACTATGGGAGAGTGTACTTGTTTATTGAATGAGCACTCAGGACTGACAAGCTGAGAGCAGAATGTCTGTGTGTGTGTGTGTGTGTGTGTGTGTGTGTGAGCCAGTGTGTGCATGCATGCGGTCAGCTGTGGTAAACGGAGCTCAGGCTGGCGCAGATACCAGGGAAAGTGGTCAGTTCCAGAAAAAATGGACCCTGAACGTGGAATGGAAATTGACCCTCCTGCTACTGATATTCCTGTTGGGATAGGGCAGGACAGAAAAGGAGAGAGAGAGATGGAGTTAGAGAGAGAGACACAGAGAGAGAGATGGAGTTAGAGAGAGAGACACAGAGAGAGAGATGGAGTTAGAGAGACACAGAGAGAGAGATGGAGTTAGAGAGAGAGACACAGAGAGAGAGATGGAGTTAGAGAGACACAGAGAGAGAGATGGAGTTAGAGAGATGTACATTCGATATGCAGCAGTCACAATACCAAAGACCCAAGTGCATCAGATAGCAGAGCAGAGAGATCAGGGCCGCATCAGGGCCAGATTGTGTGGGTGTTGCCTGCTGTGGACTGAGTGGACCTCCCTGTAGCTCCAGATTCCAATTGTTCCCTTTATTACTAGTTGTTCTCTTGCTGTACGGCCTCATGAATGGAGCGTGAGTCAGAGGATGCATTAACCTTTGGCTCTGAATCACAATGCAGCTTTTTAAATGCAGTTAAAAGCCAGTTAATCAGACAAAGAGCTGGAGTCTGCCTTTAGTAGAGTTATGGGCCGGTGTAGGCTTCCCAGCAGGTTCTGATGAATGAGCTATTTAGTGAGGGACTTATATAACGGGCCTGCATTCAGACACAATCTTAAACAAACTTAATGTAGAATGCAAATGGAATGCCCATCAAGTCATGTCCAGAAAGACCAGCTATTTTTGGGTCCATTCTTGAATAATGAGTATACAAATTTGTAGGTGTTGCTGATTAATCTGATTATTGTGTGTTTAGAATGTGATTGTGGTGCGTGTTGAATGTGATTCTAGTGTGTGTTGAATGTGAATGTGTTTTGAGGTGATTGTGGTATGTGTTGATGTTTTTTCAGGTTGAGGTGTTGTGTGTGTTGATATGTTTTTCAGGTTGAGGTGTGGTGTGTGTTGATATGTTTTTCAGGTTGAAGTGTGGTGTGTGTTGATGTTTTTTCAGGTTGAGGTGTGGTGTGTGTTGAGGTTTTCTAATGAGGTTTTCTGTCTTCCTGCAGAGCCCATGCAGGGTCCACGCCACGTGGAGGTGGTGGACGTCCAGGCCAGGCAGGTGACGGTGCGCTGGGAGGCGTTTGGCTACAACGTGACGCGCTGCCACAGCTACAACCTGACGGTGCAGTACCGCGAGCGTGGGGTAGGGGGCGCTGGTGAGCAGGAGCAGGGCCAGCGGCGGGAGGAGCTGTGCGTGGACACACTGAGCGCCACTCCGCAGCACACCATCCACAACCTCACGCCCTTCACCAACCTCAGCCT